>NW_021320019.1:7586168-7588475 GCF_001605985.2 Dendrobium catenatum | reverse complement strand
GCGCGTCGCTTCCAGGGGACGCCCTAGCATTAAAACAATTTCTTAAAGGATTCATGTCATTTTGTTAGACAAGTTTTACGCTGGCTGTCGACTACCTAATGCAACCCTCCACTTTTCTCATCCAGGAATTGGGACCTGGCAATGGTAGTGTTAGGTTGTGATGTGTAAGAAGAATAAATTAATTTCCATAAATTTTCTCCAAATAAAAAAGTTTCCTATTAATTTTATTAAAAAGAGTAGTTGGAAATGATTGGAATGCACTAAGATCCAGAAAGGTTGGAAATTAGAATTTTATCAATCCTATCTCAGGCTCCTTGTAGGTTAAATTACTTTTTAAACAAAAATCTAATTCAATAATTAAATTAGAAAGGAAATGTGATCTTTTCAAATTTCTTTTTAGAAATATATCTTTAGAGAATAGCATTGCAAAGTTTTGAACCAGAAATTATGATTCTTAAATTCAAGTATGGATGATATTAATGGACACATAAATTTGTCTAAGATTTAAAGACTTGACAGGAAGAGAAGCTAACTTGTTGTTGGCTCGTTTTGTGCCTCATAATAAAATATTGGTTCACTTTTTGCATCTTTTGATTTTTTATGCACTTTTTGTATCTTACAAGTTTTGGCGAACATTGCACATCTTTTTATTTTGGACTCATTTTGTACCTCTTTTCATTTTTTTTTCAACTTGCTTCCTTTTAAAATCTTTAGAGATTTTCAATTTTGAGATTATCTTCCAGATGTAAGAGAAGAGGAGCTCACTCTCTTTTATAAAGAAGACCAAACCATAAATCAAAACCTGATCTATTTGATATAGTCAGACAACTTGAGTAAGAAAATTTGAAATAGATTCATTGATTTGCAAAAGTATTCAAATGAGATAGAGTTTTACAAGAAGATCAAACAAATTTATATTTCTTGGTCTACTTTTTAATTCGAAATAGTTTTTATTCAAAATGAAATTAGACCACCAAAAGAGTTAGAGAAAGAGGGAAAATCATCTATTTTTCTTCCTTTAACAGATTAGAGAAGTCAATAATTACTTACCAAAAAATTTAAGTAAAAAGAAGTAAATTTTTCATTTTTAAAAACTGTGATTAGTGAAAAGTGATTTGATTCTCTTAGCAAATATGATGTGAAAATTGATTTGTGTGTATTTTTAATAGAGATAAATCATAAAAGAAGGCATAGAAAATAAAAAGAATAAAAACTAAATTATTAAAAAAGAAACAATTTAGAAAATAAAAAATTTAAATGGAGAATAAAAACAAAACAATGAACATACATGCTTGCACTAACTATAACATAGATAAATACACAAAGAAATATTATACTTCATTTTTTCCTCTTGTTCTAATGATTTAGAAGCTTGGTCTACCTAGGAGATCTTTTGTTTATCATTTGCCCTTATTAAAATTTACTTCTTTTTATCACTTTGCACATAAAAACAAAACAATTTAGAAGCTTGGTCTACCTAGGTTTACTTAATGGAAAAGCTTTTAAATTGGGGCAGTAAATTTTCATAAGTTTGGGCTTCCTACTTCTAAAATAAATAACATTAGAGGAAATATTAACATTCTTACCATTTTTACCTTTGTTCCACTTTTGTTGATGCTTATGCTTATATTTCAGTAAACTTTCCAATTTTCTTATTATTTATGTTAACTCCTCACTCTTATCATCTACTAAGCCTCTTTCATCCACGTCTTCATCTTATAGTACTATAGTTTCACCTGCATCAAAAAGATTTTGACTCACACTTTGCTTGTGGGCAATGAGCGAGCCAATCAAATTATCAATAAAACAATCATTCAAGTCTTTTGGTTCCCATATAGCAGTAGCTTTAGCATTAAATTTATCAAGTAAACAACATAGAATTTTATTTACCTTTTTCATAGTTTGAAAGCTCTTTACCTAAATCATGTAATGATGTTGAAATTTAAGTAAACCTAGTATATATGCATAAGATCGTCTCATAATGTTTTATGTAAAATGGTTCATAATAATGTATTAGAATATTCAACTTAGATTTCTTAACTTAATTAATACCTTTGTATGTTGTGTATAATCTATCAGAAATTTTTTTTATCGATAGTACAATTAGATACTCATGCAATCTTTAGAATTCAAAGCTCCAAAAAAAAATCAAGCATTTTGCATTCAATTGAGAAATTATTTTCACTAATATACTCCATTCAGTAAAAAAAAATATTAGTTTTAACTCCATCTACAATATGTTACAGTACACAATAACCATTATGAATCATATTCTGTTGAATCTAGTAATTAGGTTGTTAAGCCTAA
>NW_021320019.1:7444928-7586068 GCF_001605985.2 Dendrobium catenatum | reverse complement strand
TAATGTAATGCATGCAAATAGCAACTATCTTAACATATTCCACGTTCTTTTTTTTTTTTTTGAAGGATGCAAATTGCACTAGTTAAACAAAACTAGAATTATTACAGACTATTAAAGGAAAAACAAATATCACATTCCTTCTTTATTAAACTACATAAAGAAGAAGGAATTCTAGCAAAAGAAAATAAATCAAAGAAAAAACTATTTTCTAAAGCCAAAGTAGCACACATATCGGCTACCTTATTACATTCTCTTGAAGTGTGGTGAAAAATAACTTTGCTGAAGTCATTAAAAAAATATAGCTTCTTCGAAATCAAAGTGTAAGCTTCCCACATTGATTTCTTCATGGAGTTTTGAAGGAATTTAATTACATTCAGATTATCTCCCTCAATTATTTCTCCTTTTCTTTCAAACATCCACTCTTGTAAAAATTCTCTTAATGAAAAAATAGCCTTGATCTCCAATTGATTTATGTCCCAATGAATTTTCTTTTTACCAAAGGCAAGAAGAAATCTACATTTATGATCTCTAATAATTCCCCCAATGCTTACAAGATTCAAATTCAACAAAGATGCATCAATATTTATCTTAATCCAATCTAGAGGTTTAAGTGCAAAAGAACCTTCAACTCGATATGGAGAGAAGCACCCCGTCGACTAGAATTAGATATTTGGACATTGATGTAGATAACACATTAGCATCAATCACCAAAGCTGGAGATGTAGCTTTTCCATGCTTAATGTCATTTTGGCATTTCCAAGAAAAAAATAAAGTTGTATAATAAACCTTCACAATATTCACATGATTTTTGGAATGAATCTTAAGCTCAGATAGACAATTTTCCGAGGAATGAAAGATTAGAATTTGGAATCCCCATTGTCTTAATTTGCATAAAACCTCAATCATGTATTTTCAATGAATTGCAATATGAGAGTAATCTTCCACATCTTGACAACCTCTAGCACAAATATCATAATGCAATAGCCTTTTATAATTTAAAAATTCATTTATTGGTATAGCATTCCTCCTTATTATCCACCAAAACATTTCAACTCATTTAATTAACTTCAATTTCCTTAACCAAGTAGAAAAACCAAGATCATTATCTTCCATATTATACTTGATTTGTTCATTAAAAGCCAACGCAGATAATGATTTTCCTGAATGCTAAAATAAAAATTCTGCTTGATCTTCATCTCCATCGTGGATACAACATTCCTGCACAATTAAATTGACCAAATCTTTGTGAAAAAATTTATTTTGTTCTTGAACATTCTATTCACCATCTTGAAGTAGGAAATACTAAAGCTTTATGCCATTTAAACCAACACAATCAACTAACATTAGCCATTTATTGAAGCATTTATCTAGCAGCCAAATATCATTCATAACATTAATGTTCTCTCCATTAACCACTTGCCATTTAATAAACAGTTTGAGTTGAAAAGCCCCATCTAAAAGAATATTCCAAACAGCTGAATGACATCTTTTTAACTCCCCATTCCAAATGTTAGAACCATATTTAGCTGAAATAATTTTATGTAGCAAAGATGAAGGGTTTTTAACAAACCTCCAAGCCAATCTCACTCATAGAGGACCAACCTTATAAATTAGTGAATGTAAACCCATACCCCCTATACTTTTCGGTTTACACAACTCTTTTCAAGCCACATAACGAAGACCCCTTTTACCATTATCTTTCTACCAAATAAATTATCTACATAACTTATCCAATTCATACAAAATTCCTTTAGGAACCATTGAGTGAGTATATATGAATATCGGCAAAGAAAGAAATGGGGTTCTTATGAGCACCATCCTACCAGCCATAGATAAACATCTGGTTCCCCATGATTTAAGTCTTTCTAATGCATAATCGATCAATGATTGAAATTCATTCTTCACCATTCTTCTTAATACAATCTTGATCCCCAAGTATTGTAGTTCCTTAACCACTTTGAAGCCAAGTCTTCTTCCAATTTTCCTTTTCAAAGAAGAGCTAACAACTTTCCCAAAGATAATTTAATATTTTTCTTTGTTGATAATTTGTCCCATCCACGCACAATAATCATTAATTATGCCCTTCATAATTTGAATCCAATGAGGAGATGTTGTCCCAAATAATAAGGTATCGTCAACATACAACAAATGAGTGATTTTTTTGAGCTCTTAGAGAAATATGAATTCCCAATTCTTGTCCTCTTTGATTAATTGTGTTTGATAAAAGTTGTGAACATATAATAAAAAGATATGGTTACATAAAACATCCTTGTCAAAAAACCACTATTGTCTTTAATCCATCTAGTACTCTTCCCATTCAGCAAGATAGAGAATCTTACATTAACTACACATTCCATAATAAGATTAAAAATCTTATTTGGAAAGCCAAACCACTTTAGGAAATTCTTCAAAGTCTCCCAACCCATGTTATCATAGGCTTGCTCCATATCCAACTTAACCACCATCAAACCTTTCTTATTTTTGGAAATTCTGAATTTATTGAAGATTTCATGGGCTAACAAACAATGATCAGACATGGATCTTCCCAGGATGAAAGCTACTTGTTCTTCCGAAATAATCTTTGAAATATAACACTTAAATCCATTTACAATCATAGTAGTAGCAATCTAATAAATAGTTTGACAAAGGCTAATTGGACGAAAATCATGTGGACTAATCGGGTTCTTCAATTTTGGAATGATTGTGTCCTTTCATGCTTTGTTCATGAAACCAATTTTAAAAAACTCATCAATTGCATTCCAAGTTGCACATTTCACAATTTTCCAATAGAATTTGAAAAAAGTAGTACTCCAATCCAAACCTGGAGATTTGTTAACATTTTGTTGAAAAATTGCTGTAGAGATCTCCCTTTATGTGAAATTTTGCATTTAGCAAATCAATATCATCCAACTCAATCATCTTGTTTGAATTAACCGAAGGCCAATTTTTCAAATTACAATCTCTTATATGCCATTTGTTCCCAAAGAGTTTCAGAAAAATTGTTTCAATATGGTCCATATATTCTTCCACATTATTTTGTTCATCCTTTATTTGTCTAATAAGCTTTATGTTTCTTCTAGCTGAGAAATAATCATGAAAAATTTTATAATTTGTATCCTCCTCTTCATGCCAACTAGCCTTTGCCCTTTGATACCAACTTGTAGATAATCTACTCAAGGTCACAATAAGTTCATGAACTTTATGTCGAAGTAGGTTCAACTTTTCAGAGCATAGTCCTCCTTACAAATCATTCTCCAATTATAGCTTAAGAATATCATCTTTCAATTCATCTTTAATCAAACATAAGTTTTTTCATTTTTTTCTTGTTCCATTAATATAAGGCCTTTATAGTTCTATGAATTTTCTTGTTGAGGATATCTGATGCATCTCCAAAGTCATTCTTTTCCCAAGCTTTAGTAATAATGCTCCATGTTGCTGGATAGGACTTCTAAGTATCTTCAAATCTAAATAATTTAGATTGGAGCCAAGGAACTTCATCAAATTTAAACACAATGGGGCAATTATCAGATGCTACCCTTGCAAGATGTCTAATCATTGCCATTGGAACCATCTGCAGTGCTACTGAATTTAGCAAACATCTGTCAAGTCTCTCCTAGATCTTGGCAGCTCCTTGTTTATTATTGCACCAAGTAAACTTTGGTCCAACAACCCCAACATCATGAAAATTGTTCTTTGCCACAAAAAACTTCATCTCCTTCGGCTCTTGAGCATATTGAATCTTTTATCACCTCTTTTATCTTCTTTAGACAAAATTCAATTAAAGTCCCCACCAAAAAAGTAGGCACACTATCAACCACAATCTTCTCAATATTTTCCCAAAGCCTCCTCCTAGCATGAAACTCCTTGTTCCCATAGACAGTAACAACATTCCAACTACCTTAGCTACTAGTTTGAAGAACTCCGAACACTAATTGTGAAGAATGCTCTACCATATTGAAAGTCATAAAATTTCTATTCCAAAGAACAAGAATACCTCCAGAGGCATCCTCTACCGGATGTTGAAAGAAATCCCAATCACTTACAATAATTCTATTAAGATCACCTCTATCAATACTAACCAACTTCGTTTCAGATAACCAAACAAAAAAAAAAAAAAAGAATTATTTTTACAATATCCCTAAGATGAAGAGAGGCTTCCTTCTTTTTTGCCCCCGTACAATTCCAAAACATAAAAGAAGACATTAATTGCATAAAGTGGAAGAGTCCCCACCTATCGTCTTAACATTTCCATCACCACTTCTTCTTTTAGGGACTTGTTCAATAGGCCCTAAAAACTTCAACTAAATTTCTGACTTCTATTTAGCCGAGTTCTTATTTAACAATCCATTATCAACCTTCTTTGAATTATCTTCAGAATTGAAATTACCATCTTCATTAATCTTTGAAACCTAAATTGGAGTAATACCATAATCCTTGCTTTTTGAAGAATCTTCTTTAAATTTGGGTTTAGCAGGGATTCCATTTTCCTTACTCAATTCTATAACATTTTCTTGGACATCTGGTACAATAGCTTCTTCATTTTCTTCGGCTAACAAATCAAAATTCTTTGCTAAAAAAACTTCATGATTCAAACTCTTTCCAACCTCCTTACTTTGTTGTTTGAAAAATGTTGCAGTCACATTGCTATCTTATGCATTATTAACTTGAGTACTACTACTACCTTTCTATTAACTGCCATAATTTCATTCAATTTTTTTGAAAGTTTGGGGTCATATTCTTTTCTCCAATTAACATTTGGATTTATCTAGTTCATACTTCTTTATTTTTGAATTTGACATGCATCCAAGGGTCATATTCTTCATCTTAATGATTTGGAGGTTCATGAACCTCATAATTTTCTCTCGTTGAAACATTATTATTAGCTTTAAACTTCTAAACTTTAGCTAGAAGAATTGGGCATTCAGATTTTAAATGTCCAATGTTTACATAATTATAACAAAAGAGGTAATATTTTCATACTCATCCTTTTGAAAGAATCTTCCACCCAAACCATCCACCCAAACACCCAAAGATAATTTGGATTCCAAATTAATTCTAGCACATACATGAGAAAATTCCCTCGTTCCCCATTTAAATGGGTGGCCATCTAATTCATAGGTATCCCAACTTTTGAAGAAATTTTTACAATGTTAAATTCATCCCAATAATATAATGGTAAAAGAGGTAATCGAATCCAAATAGGTGAAGTTAAAACTTTTAATGAGAAAGGTGAAAATATGGAGACCATTTATCCATGCCTACAATGTGACCACCAACATAATAAGGACCATTGCTAAGAACTTCTTCCATCACATCAGCTATCTTAAAGGAACAAAGGATCCAATCCAATCCCATATTTATTAAATGAATGATGCCAAATTTGCTCCATTTCCTTTGAAGTACCATTCTACACACCGAAAATGGGATATTTTTTTCCAAAATTTTTAAAACCAAAGAGTTCTTCAATACCTGAGAATTAGCTATTTCCAATTTTGAACTCAATTTAACATCAAATCCATTAGAAGACATCTCCGTCAAATTCATATCAAAGTCAATTTTGATATGCTAAAATTTAGTCCATGCATTAATAAAAGCTTTCTTTTGAATAGGATTTTCCTCATTCAGTTTATCTACATTTTCCTCATTCAATGAATCAGAGTTTAAGGAGCTCTAATTAATGATCTCCGAATTAAAAAAGTTCTCAGTTAAATTTTGACTCACTGAAACTTCATTATTCCCAAAAAAATTATTAACTTTTAAAACCAAATTCAAAAAAGAGGTAGTGGATTCATGTTCAAACATACCAGTAGAAATCATCTTATCACCTTCTGGTTGTTGTATCTTAGACGGATTGAAATGTGCTATAGACTTCTTTCCCTTTCCATCAATCGCAAGTTCTTGATGAACAGTTGGATGAAATCCTTCTCTAATAATCAATGGTTTTTGAATTTAAAACCAACACTGCTTCCATAAATAGCAGATTTGTTTGACAATGATAGAATGACAAAACCACTGCTTCCAGTAATAGTACATTTATTTGATAAAGGTAGATGGATGGTTGATAATATGTCGGCAAGAAGTTGTTGACTATTAGTCACCGTCATGAATGATGGTTGAGGAAAAATCATGCAGCAAAAATTCAAAATATAGAGTTCTTCTCTCTAGAAAATCTAAGTTTCTCTTTCTAGAAAATCTCTAAAAAAATTTATAATTTCTCTCTCTAGAAAATCTCTGAAAAATCTTCAAATCATATTCCACATTCCATAATCAATTAATTACAAGAAAGTAGACATGTGAATTTTAAAAAATTCAGAAGAAAAATTTTCCGATAAAGGTGGTCACGTGATTGAATTGCCTCTGCAATGTTTTGATTTCCAAAGTTAGCCAATGATTGTTTTTTCAAAAGCATTTAAAAACCTTCTTTTTTTTAATCCCGCTTTGATATCACTTAAACATTCATGAAGGTTATTAAACCTTTGTGAACTAGTCCCAAGGCTAACCAAAAGGGGGGTGAATTGGGGATATAAAAACTTCTTCAAACATAAAGAAAAATCCCCATTTTAAATCTTTTTAATATCTAAAAATAGATAATTTTATCCATTGATGCGGAAGCAAAGTATTTTCATAAAAAGAGAAAATTATAGATTTTCAACAACATAACTAACACAGAAATAAATGCAGAAAATAAAGTGCAAAAAATTAATTCAAGAACAAAGGCATCAAGATTTATAGTGGTTTGATGAACCTTACCTACATCCACTCCCCGAAGACTCCCTCGCTAGGTATTGCACTAAATTCTTTAGTTCCTTTCTTTAGCCTCCACATCTAGGCAAATAAGTCATTACAAAATTTATCCACCAACTTGGTGCGGTAGAGGACTGTAACTCCTTTCACAGGCAGAGAACCTTGACTCCTTTTTCTCCATTAAGGAGATGACAAAGGAACATGAATCCCTTTCACCTTCCTTGATGCAGTGGAGTGGCAGAGACGTTTGACACCAAAGAGATATTCTTCTTCCCAAAACTTCCCTCAAGATAAACCTTCAATCCAATAGTACTAGGATACAAGCTTCTAAGAGCAACCATGTGAAACCACCTCTACACTCCCTTCAAACCCAAGGAACTTCTCCTTCTAAAACTCCACCCTTTTCACTCTCCATTTCAAGGCTCTATCTTTAAGTTTTCTCTAGAGGAATAAATATTAAATGCATGTCGAAGGCACTTTTAATGTCTTTTGAGAAAGCTTAAATAGAGGGTTTTAAAAACCCTAAAAAATTAATTTTTCCATAAAATATCTTATAGTTAAGATAGCAGGATCATCTAGAATAATATTAAAATTTTAACTTGATAGTTATGTATGATCACCAGATAGTCCCGTACGATTAGTTCAAATTTATATTGATCATCCAAAATAATCCTGAATGATCATCTCAGATGATTAGTCCAGGTAATATGTAGTTCATCCAGAATAAAATATGGGTCAACCAAAATCATCTTTGCTGAACGTACAATGTGATCATTTTCATACAATAAGATCAAAATATCAAAATTAAGATGATTCTATTAACTAATCAAATGATCGATTTAGTTATGATTGTCATAGATTGTCTAGTATGATATATATCATCCTCAACAATAAGAACAAAATTTAAAATTCATAATATTGAATAAATTATAATTGGCAACTATTTTTCATGATCATAACTAATCGTCCTAGATAATCTAAATCATACAATATTATTAGTTAGATGAGTTGATCATATAGTATGATATAAATTATATAGTATATTTAGTTCAAGATTTAATCTTCTAGTTATGACATAATCTCACTCCCCCTGAGTGTGTGTGTGCATGGTCACCAAGCTAGCATACACACTTATAGAAATTGACTCAAGGAATAAAAAAATCATTTAATGAATATTACAAAAATCTTTGCAGCATAACCTATCCTACCAAATCTTAAGCCTTAAATCTTTGTTGGATGGTACATGGTGCTCCTAAAATATTAGTACACAAAAAAAAATATACATTGAAAATACCGGTAGAGCTAAGGATGTGAGCCATAAAATTTGTTATCATCAAAAACATAAACTCGTTAGCTCGAGTTGCAATACTCTCCACCTTTTCAATGATGCAAAAAAATTATTTATTGAATTTACAAATTTAAAAATATTTTCTCCTAATCTTTCCCTTATTAAAAAAAATAAAATTATTGATAAAAAAATGCAATTAAAAGATGAATAAATACAACCAGACAAATACATTCTCCTCTTTGACATTTTCAAAAAGAAGAGAAGCACATAAAAAGAAATAAACAATAAAAAAATGAAATTAACACAAAAGATAAAACTGACCCAGATTAGGTGGAGGTGGTGGTGATTTTTAAGAAGAATTATTTAATTTCAATAAATTTTCTCAAAATAAGAAAGCTTCCTTTTAATTTTATTTAAAATCTTAGTAAGAAAGGAATTAACTGTAGTAAGATTTAGAAAGGTAAGAAATTAGAATTTTATCAACCCTAGCTCAGGCGCCTTATATGTTAAAATCCTTTTTAAATAAAAATAAAATTTAGTAGATAAATTAGAAAGAAAATGGGATATTCTGCAACATCTTTTCAGAAATATATCTTTAGAGAATATCATTCCATAGTATTGAACCAAAAATCTTGATTCTTAAATTCAAGTGTGGACGATATCAATTGGAAAATGTATTTGTTTAAGACTTAAAGATATGACAAGAAGGAAAGCTAACTTATTGTGGGTTCATTTTGTGCATCTTTATCAATTTTTTTGTGCACTTTTCCTATTTTTTGATTTTTTTTGATGCAATTTATGCATCTTTCAAATTTTAGCGAATATTGTGCATCATTTTGTTTTGGGCTCATTTTATATCTCTTTTCAATTTCTTTTTTTACTTACTTTCTTTTTAAGTCTTAAAATATTTTAGATTTGTGAGATTATCTTCCATTTATAAGAGAAGAGGAACTCATTATCTTTTATAGGGAAGAGTAAACCACAAATCAAAACCTGATCCATTTTATAAAGTCAAAGAACTTGAGTAAGAAAATTTGAAATAAATTCATTAATTTGCAAAAATATTCAAAGGAGATAGAATACTATATGAAATGAAATAGATTTCTATTTTTTTTCTAATTTTTAATTTGAAATAATTTTTTTTCAAAAAGAAATTATACCACTAAAAGTTAATAAACTATGATTAGAGGGAAGTGATTTGACTCTCTTCTGAAAATATGATGTGAAATGTGATTTGTGTGTGTGTTGATCAGAGATAAATCACAAAAACATACTTAGAAATAAAAAGATTAAAAAATTATTAAAAAAAGAAACATTATAGAAGATAAAAACATTCACGATGAATTACTACAAAATAATGATCATACTTAAATGCATTAACTATAACACAAATAAACACACAAATCAAACTTTATACCTCATTATCTTTCTCATTGTATAATGATTAAGATGCTCGGTCTGCCTAGGGAGTCTTTTGTTTTTTGTTTTGTTCCCTTATTTCCTACACTTAAAATAAATAACATTAGAGGAAATCTTATAATTCATACCAATTTTACCTTTGTTAAACTTTTATTGATGCTTATATTTATGCTTCAGTATACTAACAAATTTTCTTATTATTGATTCTAACTCCTCACTCTCATAATCTACTAAGCTGCTTTCATCCATGTCTTCAACTTTTAGCATTATAGTTTTACCTGCATCCAAAATATTTTGACTCACTTTACTTATGGGTAATGAGTGAGCCAATTAGATTGTTAATAAAATAATCACTTAAGTCTTTCAATTCCCATATACCAGTAACTTTAGCATGAAATTTATCAGGCAGATAATGTGGAAATTTATTCACCTTTTTAACTTTCAAAAGTTCTATACCTAAAGATGTAATGATATCACAATTTGAGTATGTCTAGTATATATGTTTAAGATCATATCATAAGATTTCATGCAAAACAGTTGATAATCATGCAATAGAATATTCAACTTAGATTGCTTTATTTAATTAGTACCTTCATATGTGGTGCATAATCTATCTCAAATTTCTTTGTTAGTAGTAAAAGTAGAGATTCTTTTGCAATCTTTAGAATTTAAAGCACAAAAAAGATAATTCATGCATTAAGCGTTTAATTAAGCATTGTTTTTCTCTATTATGCACTATTAAGTAAGAGGAATATCAATTTTGACTTCATCTACAATATGTGATGGTACATAATAATAATCAGTTTGAATCATATTCCACATTCAATAATCAATTGATTACAAGAAAGTAGACATGCAAATTTTCCAAAAATCAAAAGAAATATTTTCAAGTAAAGGAAGTTAGGTGATTGAATAACCTTTTGCAATGTTATGATTTCCAAAGTTAGTTATTAAACATTTTTTAAAATCTTTCTCAAACTCTAATTTTGGATACCACTTAAAAAGAAAAATCCCCCTTTTAAATCTTTTTCAAAATATGAAAATAGATAATTTTATCCTATGATGAAGAAGCAAAGTAATTTCATAATAACTAAAAATAAAAAATTTCAACCATATAATTAGCACTGAAATAAATGCTAAAAATAAAGTGCAAAAAAATAAAATTAAAAATAAATACATTAGAGATTTGTAGTTGTTAACATAGCCTACGTCCACTCCCGGGATACTCTCTCTCTCCAGGTTTTGCACTGAACTCTTTAGTGACTCTCCATTAGCCCAAGGCTAGGTAGAGAAGCCCTTACAAAATCTTTCCACTAAGCTGGTATGACAGAGGAACGTAACTCCTTTCATAGATAGAGAACCTTGATTCCTTTTTCTCCCTCTATGAGATGAAAAAGAACCACGAATCCCTTTCACCTTCCTCAATATGGCTAAGTGGTCATGTCCTTTGACACCAAAGATATCTTCTACTACCCAAAACTTCCCTCAAAACAAATCTTGAATCTAATCATACTACAATGCAAGCTTGCAGGAGCAACCGTGTGAAAACCTTCCACACTTCCTTGAAACCCATAAGAATCTTCTCTCTCTCAAACTCCACCCTTTACGCTTTCCATTTCAAGGATCTCTCCTTAAGTTTTCTATAGAAGAATGAAGACTCAATGCATGCCAAAGAGATTTATAATATCTTTAGAGAAATCTTCAATTGATGGCTTAAAAAACCATAAAGAATGAATTTTGTTGTCAAATATCATACAATACGATTGCAAGATCATCCATTATAATATATAAAATTTAACTTGATAGTAATGTATGATAATCATATATTTCAGAATGATTAGTTCAAATTTATATTGATCATCCAATACACTCATGTATGATCGACCTAGATTATTAGTTCAACTTAATTAGTTCATCTTGGATGAAACATGGGTCCTCAAATATCAACTCTGTTGATTATAAAGTGTGATCCACTTTGTACAAAATGATCAAAATTAAGCAGATTCTATTGACTAATTATAGGATTAATTTAGGCATGACTGTCATAAATTGTCTAGTATGATACATATCATCCTCAATAAAAAGAATAAAATTTATAATTCAAAATCTTGCATAAATTATATTTGGCGACTATTTCTCATGATCATAACTGATCGTCCTAGATAATCTAAATCATATGGTATGATTAGTTATATGAGCGGATCATACAATGTGATATAAATCAAATAGTACGATAAGTTTAAAAAAAAATAGTATGATAAGTTCAAGATTTGAACTTCTAGTTTTGACTCAAAAAATAAATCAAGCATTTAGCATTCAATTTTGTAGTATTTTATACCATTCAAAAAATGGAATAACAATTTTGACTCCATCAACAATACTTGATGGTAAAGAATAATTAGTTTGAATCATATTATATATTTGAAAATAAATTGATTGCAATAAAGTAGGCATGAAAATTATCCAAAAAAAAAAATTAAATAAAGGCGGTCATGTGATTGAATTGCCTTCTTCAATGTTACTATTTATATACTTAGACATTGATCATTTTTTCAAATGTTTTATAAAACTCTACTTTTGAATCCCGCTCTGATACCCATTGAAACTTTATGAAGGTTGTTAAACCTTTATAAATCTTTTGCAACATCTAAAGATAGATAATTTTATCACTTGATACAGAAGAAAAGTAATTTCATAATAACAAAAAATCATAGATTTACAACCACACAATTAACAAAGAAATAAATGCAAAAATTAAGTTTGAAAAAATAAAATTAAGAATAAATACATTAGTGATTTATAATGGTTTGGCCAAACTTGACCTATAGCCTCTCCTAAGTTACTCCCTATCCAAGTACTTCACTAAACTTTTTAGTGACTCTCCTTTAGCCTCAAGGCTAGGTAATGAAGCCTTTACAAAATATTTCCACCAACTCGATGCGATAGAAGATTGTAACTCATTTCACAGGCAGAGAACCTCGACTCCTTTTTCTCCCTCCAATTGTTTTCTCCAAAAGAATGAAGACTAAATACATGCCAAAGACACTTATAATATGTTTGGTGAAAGTTTAAATAGAGGGCTTCAAAAACCCCAAAAAAATCACTTCTGTGAAATATCATACATTACAATCGCATGATCATCTAGTATAATATGCAGAATTTAACCTAAAGGACTTGTATGATCACTAGATAATACCATATGATTAGTTAAAATTTGTACATAATGTCCAATATAATCCAATATGATCAGCCATGATGATTAGTTCAACCAAAATGTAGTTCATCCAGAATGAAACATGGGTTGACCAAAATCATCTTTATTGATTGTACAGTACGTTCCAATTCATATAGTACAATCATAATGTTAAAATTAAGCATATTTGATTAACTAATCAAAGGATCAATTTAGCATGATTTTCATAAATCATCAAATATGATTTATATCATCTTCAATGATTAAAAAAATTAACTTTAAAATCTTTCCTAAATATTGATTTACGTCTATTTTTAATGATAAGAACTAATCATCCTATATGATCTAAATCATCAAGTATAATTAATTAGATAAGCTAATCATATAATATGATATAAATCATATATTACTATTAGATTAAGATATGAACTTCTAGTTTTGACTCACTCTCACTCCCCTTAAGTGTATGTGTGCATGGTCGCCATGCTAATATACACCCTTATAGGACTTAACTCAAGAAATTAAAAAACACATCAATGAATATTATAATAATCTTTATAGAAAAACCTATTCTACCCAATCTTGAGCCTTGAATCATTGTTTGATGATGCATGGTGCTCTTGAAATGTTAGTACACACAGAAATATATATACATTGCAAATACAAGTAGTCATAAGGATGTGAGGCATAAGGTTTGTTATCATCAAAACATAAACTCATGTGCTCGAGTTGCAATAATCATTTTTCTTTAGTTATTTTAAAGTCATCCTAATTTGGATCACCAAATGGAAAGGAACTCTCCCCTAATAGATGTCCCTTCCTCTTTGGATTCTAAATTGCATGCTTAACACCCCATCACAAAGTAGTTTGATATTTAGAACTCAATTACATCAAATTACATTTGGATAAAAAAAATCTAGGCATAAAATACTTGCAGGGTTATCCTAAATATTGAATAATTAAATAAAATCCCAAGTAACCATGTATATTGAAATTAAAGTGCTCAAACTAATTATACTTGGCCATGCTCTTTTAAATTTTAAAGGGGGACTTTGGGTTTAGGAAGCACGTGCAGAAAAAAAATGTTAATTTAAAGCATGATTTTTATTTTACCCTCTTAATTTTTTTATGCCCTATATGATAATCGACACATAAATAAGATTATATTAGTTCTTAAACTATCCATGATTGAAGGATAAATCTAATGCCCATCACATCAAAATACATACTAGAGAAATTAAATAAATTATCACATTAATCTATATTTGATCAGCATAGAGGGAAAACCATGAAAAACTCAGCACACAATAGAAAAGTAAACACTAGTCTAGCCAGAGACTACGGTTAGTTGTCCTAACAAACCATCTAAAGTGTGTGAGATAGTTTGGTGGTTTGAATATGTCCTATGTATGATAATTAGTTAAAGTTGTTTGATGTTATCATTGGTTGAAATGCTTGAGAAATTTTAATTAAAGTTTAAAAATTAATAATATAGAATTAATTTTAAGATGTATTTTTAAAAGTTAAATGGCTACCACCATTGTCATTCATCTAGGATTTGAAGTTTATTTCACTTTCCTTGGGGCAAAGTTAATAGTCTCGTAGCCCCCTTTTTTTTTGAAGAAGTGCAACATTTGCATTCCAGGAAAGATAAATAATAGTGCAATAAATTTTGACAATACCAGGATTCTGGGCCATTGATCTCCTTAGCTCCTCTTAGCAGCATTACAGAGATTGGAAAATAGGAATATGAAATCCCCATTCTCTCATTCACACAATAACTTCAACCATATACTTACACTGAACCACAATATGTTCATAATATTCAATCATATGACATCCTCTAGCACACGAGTCAATAAGAGAAAGTCTGCGATATCTAAGAAATTGATTAGTGGGAATCGCAAACTTACTAAGATGCCACCAGAAAATCTCCACCTTCTTATTGAGTTTAAGCTTTTTAAGCCAATTACAGTAGTCAACATCAACATCTGAATATCTAACTTTCATTATCTGCTCATATGACAATGCAGAAATTGTCTTACCCGAAATCTTACTCAACATCTCCACCCGATCTTCCTTCAATGTGGAGTCAATTTGAATTTGGATAATCAATATAATGAGATCTACATTAAAGAATTTCTATAGCATCATATAATTCCAATTTTCTTCATTTGAGATAAACTGCTGAACTATCATATCCTCCAAGGCTCCACTATCAGCAAACGTTGGCCTCCCATTAATGCACTTATCTAATAGCCATATATCATTTAGCACATTAATTTTATTACCTCTACCAATTTTCCATTTGTCAACATTTTTAAGGTGCTTACCACCGTCCAGCATGATTTTCCAAGCACTAGAGGTAATCTTTTTATATGTGTCATTCATTACATCATTCCCATATTTAGAATGTAATGTTCTATGAAGTAAAGAGTCCAGCTTATGCAAAAAATTCCATGCCAACCTTGCCCTTAGAGACCCAGATCTAAGTACCAGTGAATGTACTCCCAATCGACCACTACTTCTTGGTTTGCAAATCTCCTCCCAAGCAACATAATGCAAACCTTTCTTCCCATCAGGTTTATGCCATATAAAACTTCTACACAATTTTTCCAACTCATACAACATTATGTTAGGGACCAAAGAGTGTGTGATTAAAAATTTTGGCATATATAATAAAGAACTTTCTATGAGAGTGAGCTTACCTCCCAAAGAAAAAGACTTCTTACTGCAAGCATTAAGTCTTTCCATCACATGACTCAACAAATCTTGAAAGTCTATCATTTTCAATCTGCGAAGAGAAATCTTTATACCCAAATAACACATCTCCTTCACCACTTTAAAACCAAGCACTCTAGCTATCTTTTTTTTTCATAGAATACCTGACAGCCTTGCCAAACAGAATTTGAGATTTGTTGATGTTGATTCTTTAAATTAGCTAAGGTAGAAGAAGCTTGCAAAAAGACTAACACAGCATCTGCATAAAGGAGATGTGTGATCTTTGGACCTCCAGGAGAGACTTGAATTCTGAGAAACCGACCCTTTTGCTCCAAAGAGTTGGAAATAAGTTGAGAACACATAATGAACAAATATGGTGACAGTGGACACCCTTGACGGAACCCACTTTGAGAATTGATCCACTTAGAATTCTTCCCATTAATGATAATAGAGAACCTCGCATTCACAACACAATCCATGAGAAGATTAGAAAAAGCAGTGGGGAAACCATACCATTTAAGTATTTGACAAAAGGTCAGCCAACCCAATCATACGCCTGCTCCATATCAAATTTTATATCCATCAATCCTTTCTTATTTTTAGAAGTTTTAAACTTATGAAAGATCTTCTGAGCCAATAGACAATGCTTTGACATTGATCTACCTGGAATAAAACCCATTTGTTCTTCTGAGATCATTTTGGATATGCACTTCTTCAATTTGTTGACCAATATAGTAGCCACTATCTTATAATTAGTTTGGCAAAGGCTAATAGGCCTATAATTGGATGGTAACAATGGATTCTTCACTTTGGAAATTAAGACCATTAATGTGTCCTTCCACTCCATTTTCATATGATTGGAAATGAAAAACTGTTTAACAGCATTCCATAAGGTCTCCCAAATGATGTTCTAGTAGCATTTATAAAATGAAGAAGTTACTTAATCCATACCAGGTGACTTGTTATTACCTTGTTAAAAGACTGAATCCCGCAGCTCTTCCAGAGAAAAATCAGCAGCCACCATATCAACATCTACAGCAGTCAACTTTTGATTTTCAGAAATCAATGGCCAATCCAAAACTTTGCAATCTCTGTACTTCCACTTCTCTTCAAAGAACTATATAAAAACATTCTCTATTTGGTCATCCTCCTCTAGCAAATTGTTGTTAGCATCTTTAACTTGTCTCACCCAATTTCCATCTCTATAAACTTTGCAATCTTGTAGCCCCCAGTTACCTGGTGATAAATGATATAATTAAGTAAATTAAATTAATTAAGGTTTAAAATATGATGAATATTAATTAAGATTGATTGGTTGCTATTTTTAAAGTTAGATTAAGGTTTTTTGGATTATAAAATTAAAAATTGAATTTTTGAAATTATTTGAATGATTTAAAAGTATTAATTAATTGGGATAAAATTTAACTTTTAGAATAAGAATGATTTAAGGAAAAGTTAATATTTTTCATAAATCATAAATCTTATGATGAGTAATTACATTATAAGTTAGCTGGATTTTTATTTTTTGTACATTTAATTATGAATTTTTGATGTCTTGATTTGATTTTAACTTAATATTGACCAAATTGATGACTTTTAAAATTTTAATTATTTATGATGGTTTTATATTTTTAATAAATACTAAACCTCAAATGGAGTCTAATGACTTTGAGTTTTCTCAATTTGGAGTTTTTTTGAATCTATTATTATTATTATAAGTTTGGATATTTATTTGAATTATTTGATTGATTTACTTAAGGACTTTTAATGAATTTAAATCCAAATGAACTCCTAACTTCATGAAATTACCTCCAAAGATCAGAAATGATATAAGGTGTTCCCATGTGTTTGAGAATTTATTTGAATTTTTAATTATTCTTAATTAATGAAATTATATAAATATTAATTTTAAATTAAAATAATTAAGCTTGGAATTAAAGTCTAGTTAAGGGGCTTTTATTTTTATTTGATTTAGGGTTGAATTCAAGTTAGTTTGAGGTACTGTTTATAAATTTTTTTATTTACATTTGTTTTATTTTAATTTTTGTAAGTTTTAAGGGTTAATTGATGCATTAAACTCTAGTTAATTTATTTAATATGTTTAATAATTTTTAAAACTATTGATAAATTTTCTATGGGATGGAGGTGTTAGTATGTTTGAATATTAGGAAGTAGCTCAAATTTATAAATTTTAGAAAATTTAATATAGTTTTTAAGTAATTTCAAAATAAATTTGAAAATACCTAAATGATATTAAATATTTTTAAAATAAAAGATTTGAATTTTTTTCTTCAAAATTATTTCTTCTCTGAAAGTTTAAAATACATTTTTAAATTTATAAAAATATTTTAATTCTTTTTAATTACATATTAATGAAAAATATTAAATATCTAATAATTAAAAAAAGTTAAAATATATAATTTATTTTAAGTTGATTTTAATTTTAAATTATAGAGAATTATTTTTTTGAGTAATATGATTTATTTTATTAATTTTTTTGTATTAGTATTTAATATTTATTGATTTCCTAAAGTTTTATAAGTTAAAATAATAAAAAAAATAATTTAAACCTATTGATCAAGTTTTGGTTGCAAGAGGGCTATTTGGCAGCCTTTGATTTGATAAACCAGATCGCACGATGGTGGGCGATGATTGGGATAACAAGATAATGGAGCTCAATCCTTGCAACGATGGTCAGACATGCGTTAGCTATTGAACGCCACATGCTGTTTCACTAAATAATATAGGTAATGTATTGGACTATTGATTCCACATGATTTGGAATTAATAGTTTTGATAAGGGCGAGCTAGCTATCATCCATACAACCATTAATACACAATCAAATGAATGATGGAAAAATGAGATCTAAGTTGTTGATCATAAGATCAATGATTGAGATTTTATACACGTGAGTTAGACGGTTAAATAAGCCCAAAATTTAAAAATTAGATTGTTCTGACAAACAAATCGATTGATTTGAATGAAATTTTAAAAGTTGGTTATTTTAATGAATAGAAATATGGGGATTTAAAATCACCATCTAAAATGTACTTTGTTGAAAGTTAAATAATCCTAATTGCCTTAGAATAGGTTTGCAATTTTACCTTGATTCACTCAATGGATTGAGTGGATATTGATTTGTCTAAACTTGTAGTTTTACCATACTTAGATTTGCTAAAGAAAGCATGGTTCCAAAAACACTTGACTGAGATATAAGAACCATGGAGATGGCTTTGACCAACTAGATTTGAGTAGGGAGATGTGGAGTTACTAGGGAGCACAAATAAACAAGAGGCTGGGCTTTGGTAGATGATTGTAGTGAGAGAAGACTAGGGTTAGAATGAGCTTGTAATTGGACATTTTACCCTTTTTAATTATCCTCAGGTTAAAGGGATAAATAAGATGGCTTAGTTGGAGTCCCTAGTGCCCTCCACGTGTGTTGGGGTTATTAGGATGGCAAGGAATCAAAGGAATATGGTACATCCTATGTGGAAAGGAACTTTGGTCACCACATGGGCATGTGGGATTATATAAACCATTTGATTTTAATCTAAGTGCTAAGGAGAGCTTTAAGAGGGTTCTAGAATACCCTAGAGCAGCTGGAAAAGTTTAAATTGAGTGGGCTAAGCTTAAGAGGTCATTTAATAATCTTTGACCACTTTAAAGAGTTGGTTTAACTGTTTGACCAACCCCCACTCCATGTTGCTGCATAGGTGGCATGAGGAGAGCCTGAAAAGCTGATTAGATGGATCTTAAGGCTTTAATATAGTTTGTTTGAAGTTTAGAAAGGGTTTTATGATGATTTCACAAGTTTTAATAGTTAACTTGGTCAACTTGACTATGGTTTGACTCATGGAAACTTCAAGTATATTTGAAACATATATTTGAACAAATTTGAGGGCTTAAGGATATAATTTTAAGAACAAGATTTGATTAGATCCATATGGGTCAAATTGTGTTAGACTTGGGTCTTAGTTAACTTGGTCAACTATTGACTAGATTAGGGGTTCACTCAATTTTAAAAAAACCAAAAGGAGTATTTTGGTGAGTTTAAAAAGATTTGGAATAGATCTATAACATGAATGGATGTAAATAGACTTAAGAGTTTATTGGTTCTACCAGGTTGATCAAGGACCAGGGTCTAGGTTAAAGAAATTTGAAATGATAAATGGGGTATGGTGGAGGCATTTTCTAGGGTCAAAATGACCATTTAGACCCTTATGGGCTATCTAGGTTAACCTGCTTAACCTGGTAAACCTTGACCAGGTTGACCCATGGTTTGTGATTGGGTTCAACAAACTTGAAATAATATTCTAAGACAATTTGAGGTAGTTTCAAGGTTTAGAGATGTCATTTCAATCAAATTGACTTTTTGGACCCTAAAGAACCTGTTTGGTCAACTTAGGTTAACTTTGTTAACCAAGTCAATCTAGAGCATGAGTTTTAGTTCAAAAGGTTTGGTTTGATGTTTGAAATCTATTGGAAGTGGTCCAATGGAAAGAGGAGGACATTTGGATTGAAATAACTGTTGAAACCACTAAGGGTTTTCTTGTCAAAATTGGTTGACCTGGACATCTAAGTCTAACTGGTGTTAGGGCATAAGTCTAATGTAATCTTAATGGTTGTTAGGATGCATTGAAAGAGGTTCTAAGGCTTAATTTGAAAGGCCATATTGAAGTTAATAGAAAATTCTAAAATAGCCCATAAAAGGGCATTTTGGTCATTTTCACCCCTGGTCTGCTGGGGGTCAAAGTGGGTCAACAAAAATATATTTTAATATTAAAAATATTATGATTTAGGTTTTGGATGTGATAAGAAGGTTTGTAGAAGGCTCTATGGTCAAATTCAACTATGGGATAAGTCTAGTGGCATAGCCCATAAATATTGGAAGGTTTTATAATCTTGAGATTTCAATCCAATTTTTATGGTAACAAGCTTCAAATAGAGCTCAAATTTGGATGGTAGACCTTAGGAACATGATTAATCAATATTTAATTGATATATATGAATTGGGGGTCATTTTACTAGAGTTTAAGATATTTGAAAATTCATTGAAATGGCTTTCAAGACAAGGAATTTAAACCATAGATTTTGGTCCGGAAATCTGGATTTACATTGGGTTTTATATTTGAATGATTATAATTTAATTATATAAATAATTTATGACCATTTGAATGATCATAAGTGATTGGATATTATTGAAGCTAGATTAGAGGCTAGATGAAGTTTTAAGCTGGAACTAAGACCTAGATAGGTTTGTGGTCTGGATAAGTTAAAAGTTATAGTTTAGTTTGAATCTAAATTGGGATAAGATCTAGATTTTCCCTAAGGAATAGGTAGATTTAGGGTTTGGATTGATCTAGGGTTTAATTAAATTCTAGGGTTTAATTAGAGCTTGGGCCTTGATAGACTAGGGTCTAGATAGATCCTAGAGTTTGGATATATATAGGACTAGATAGATACTAGGGTTTTGATAGATCATAGGGTCAAGATAAAACTTATGGTCTAGATAGATATAGGGTATGGATGATCTTATGTGAAGGATGCATTTCTTCCAACTGAGGATCATATCATGATTTTTAAATTAGGATGGTGCCAAAGAGGGTGTGCTCCATCACTTATGGATTTGAACTTGAATGGTGAATCTATTTCCAAATAAGTTAATTATGATGGTGACATGGAGGAAATACTCCATCACTAGTGGATCTAATCCTAAGGCCATAAAGTATGATGAGTAACATCTAACCTTAAGGAAAAGAAAAGTAGAAGATCTTGTGGGAAGGAAAGATTGCTTCCCCCAAAAGCTTTGGTCTGGAATTCATAAAACAGGATAGTGCCATAGAGGGTGTTGTCCATAACTAGAACATCTAATTTTAAGTAAAGAAAGAATAATGACTCAGATCTGTCCTTAAGGAAAAGAAAATTGGAGGATCTTGTGGGAAAGAACTATTTGCTTCTCACAGAATATTGGGTCTTGAATTTGAAAACTAGAATGGTACCACAAAAGGCATGCTCCATCACTAGTGAATGATAATATGAGTAGGAAGCTTACTCCACGTTAGATTCAGATGGGAATTTGAAATTTAGGATGGAGCCATATAGTATGTGCTTCATCACTAAAAGATCTAATCAAAAGGTAAGAAAGCACGATGACTCGCATCTATCCTTAATAAAAGAAAAATAAGATTTTGGAATTTAAAAATTAAAATGAGATTGAGCCATCTTGATTCAAAATATGAAAAATTTTATTGATTCAAAGATCAAGTAACATCAAGCATTGTATATCTTAAGGAATCACTGGTTAACTTACAATATTGGGTGATTTCCCTTACAATCCACTAGCTGATATAAGCCCCCTTCTTAGATTATCTCTATAATGAAGGCTCCTTCCTAGGTCAGTTCAAACTTCCCACTGATATTTTTGTGGGCTAAGATAGGCCTATGAAGAACCAAGAGCAAGTCTCGTACCCAAAAAGATCTAGGTCACACTAACTTATCATGAGTTTAAACCATTAAGACTTTGTAAAACTCTATATTTTGCTGCTCTTGGAGACGATGTTCTATAAGGACCTCGATTTCTTATAATAGGAGCTGTGCATTTTCTTCTATTTTGATCTTTTTTTAGATCGATTCTGAGTGAAGGAATTTAAACTTTTAAGTGGAGTACAACTTTAGACACATATACTAGTGCAAACAGTGTGAATTGGGTCGAGGTTTGATAAATGGCCTCATAGACCCGTAAAGCTTCCACCGACCTCTCATCCCACTGACATTTGTTATCATCTAGGGTCTTTTTAATGATTTGAACAAAGATTTTATTGAAGGGCACAGCCAATCCATTAGCCCATGGTGTTACGTATCTATGGTTTATGATTTTGATGATAGAAAACATTCCTTATTTCTCTATGATTGCCTTATGTGCTAACATTTCAGGTCCACACGATCAGACTGCAATCTGGAACCAGCTCAAGATTGGGTAGACTAGATCTATGTCAGTTTGTAATCTTTTTCCTTTCTTGAGTCTGTTGTATTTGGTGCGACTATAACTTGATAAAAATTCTCTTGCTCCCTATATGATTTCTATTTTTGGTAACATCGATCAGGACGATTGTAAGATTGGCCTGGATGAACTGTCCAAAATCAGAAACCCTAGTTAGGGCATCCTCATTAAGGCAGCCGTCAATAGATCGGCCTGGACGATACGTGTATCGGCCACAGGACGATAATCTCAATTCAGAAAGAATCAACCGCCATAATCAGTTTAGGAAGTCTTTATTTTAGGAAATCGGCCCGGACGATATTATTATCGTCCAGGACGATCTAACTCAATCATGCATAAATGGATCTGGTATCTTTGGAAAGCATTAATGGTTGATTGATATGATCACATCGTCCGGGACGATCGCATGATCGGCCAGGACGATGGCCTGGACGATCTATATCGGCCAGCTCAAAAACAGGGCGATGATCAGGACGATTGAAATCGGTTTTAAACTAATCGTCTAGGATGATCGTAAGACCGGCCAGGACGATGTAACCAATTTTCTTCTGATCGTCCCATATCATCCCGGGCTAATGAGCTTAATTTGTAGTGATCGGCCAGGCCGATGTCCATATTGGCCTGGACGATAATATCGGCAACTTGCATTAATGAGCTCATTTTGAGAGCTTCTATTTAAGCTTTGGCATGACACTTTGTAAGTGTCTTTGGCAGCCATTGTAGCTTTATTCTTGTGGGGGAAGCTTGAAGAGAGAGCTTGAAAGGGAGAGAGGAAGAGTGGAGTTTGAGAGGGAGAAGATCCTGTGAGGGGGAGGAGCTCAAGGGAGTGTGGTGGGGGATCCACACGGTTGCTCCGGTGAACTCGCACCTTAGTACCATCGGATTCAAAGCTTGTCTCGAGGTAAGTTCACCAAAGAAGAAGTCTCTTTGGTGTCAAAGGACCCGGCGACTCCGCCGCACCGGGGAAGGTGGAAGTGATTTTGTAAGGGCTTCTCCGCCTAGTCGTGGGGGCTAAAGGAGAGACACTAGTTTAGTGCAATACTTGGGGGGTGCCTCCAAGGAGTGGACGTAGGTCAAGGTTTGACCGAACCACTATAAATCCGGTGTGTTCTTTCTTTTTACTATTTCCGCATTTTAATTTCTGCACTTTGATTGTGGTGATTTGGATTGTGTTTTGGTTTTAAAGTTTTCCAATTCACCTCTCTCTTTAATTAGCTTGGGATTAAGTTCAATAGGGCTTAACATCCTGAACGAACTTTCACATGGATGATATATTATTGACAAACACCAATCGATACCGTGATGACATGCAAAAATGTTGATCTTGTCATAATAGATAGCAGACCCATTATCATATATGATTATTTGGGGTACGTTGAATCGATATATGATATGTTCATGAAAGAATTTCATAACATGGTGTGATGTTACATTTCATGGGGGAATTGCTTTCATCCATATTGAGAAGTAACTAGTCACTGATAAAATGAAGCGATGACCCCGCATAGAAAGAGGGTAAATTGGCCTCATGATATCTATGCCCAAACTTTTGAAGGGCCATGAAGGTAAAGTGTGGTATGTTAGGAGACCGATGTAAAACCACACCATGTACCTGGTAGTGATGACATCATTCTAAAATTTTCATGTAATTGTCAATCATTGTAGGATAAGAGTATCCAAGTCAATTAATTTTCATTTTCATCTTTGGACTTGATTAATGAGAACCATACTGTCCAATGTGGAACTTGTTAACAATCTTTAAGGCCTCTCCTTTTTCTAGACAATAGATCCATATCTTATTTAATAATCAAAGGTACAACATTGTGGACTAGTATATATGATAGGGCACTTTTCTTGATTTAATTGGCAAGTGACCTATCAAAGGGAAGCATTCCATCTTTAACTTAATTGATTAGCTATTGTTTCTAATTGCCTTCTTCATTGACTGCTGAAGAGGCCAAAAGGAATTAAAGATATTATTTAATGATGTACTCCAAATCTATTAGAGATAGGACTTGATGACCCTAAACTTCTATAAGAATGGATTCTTCTTCTAGGCAGGAAAATTCCTCTGTATGCTTTATTAGTGCATCCATTGAAGAAGTACTTCAATGGGGAATCCTATAGATACTTACAATATGAAGTTGCTTCGAGTAAGTGACTGGTGTACTGGTGTAAATTTGGGAGTTTTGGATTTAAAACATCATAGGTCACTGCAATTTAGTTAATCACCAATTAAGAGCCACCAAATATTTTATTCTCTTTAATCTCCATTAGTATTACAAGTTTTAGGCTAGTTATCAGAGCTTTATAGCCAGCCTTATTATTTGTTCAAGGCTGTAAAAATTGGTAGGAAAAGTTCATCTTTTCCATATCGAGTGTTATGAAAACCAGGTAGATTTTGGCTATTTTAGGAATAGTAGGTTAATGTGCATTATTCCGTTAGGAGGACACCATGCCACTAAAATATATTTCTCATACTCGATTGTTGGATTCCTCAAAACTCATGTTTTACTTATTATGTAAATATTTATTTATAGTAGACTTTGTCGATAGTGGGTGTGCCGCAAAGAAATCGACAACAGCCTTCCCTTTCACAACATGCAAGGGAATGAAAGTGATTTCAAATTTAAGCAATATTATATACCATTGACCTAAACAACCAAAGAACATAGGCTGGGTCATAAGATATTATATAGGATTGACATTGGAAATCAAATTGAATTGATGAGAAAGGAAGTAGTGTCTTAGTTCTTCTACTATAAAGACTAAGGAAAGATAATGTTTCTTGATTTAACGGTATCAAATTTATATTGGAAGATGTCTCTAATTTAAGATTAGATAGCGTTCTATTTCCCATCCTCGTTAACATGTTCTAGGAGGGCCCCGAGAGACTAGTCAAGGGCCGTAGTATAAAGGATTAAGGGTTTCCCTCAAAAAGAGTTGCCAAATTAGTAAATTTGTCAGGTATTTCTTTATATTCTAAATGGTAGATTAATACTTCTAGTTGCAAATGAATTTGATATCTTTTTTCGCTAGGATGGTGAATGGTTGGCATTTTCTAGAAAGGATAGAAACGAATCTACTTATATATGCTAGCCTGCCGTAAAGAAACCTAAGTTAAGTAAGGTTCTTAGGAGGTGGCATATT
Organism: Dendrobium catenatum; assembly: GCF_001605985.2. Lineage (NCBI taxonomy): Eukaryota > Viridiplantae > Streptophyta > Magnoliopsida > Asparagales > Orchidaceae > Dendrobium > Dendrobium catenatum. The sequence continues at coordinate 7,560,552 of NW_021320019.1, read as the reverse complement.
TAAGATAGCTTTATTTTTGTAATGATCCATTTAAATCTCATGGTGCTAAACTGCAAAGCCTAAAAATTTTTGTGACTTTATACTAAAAGCGCACTTCAAGGGATTCATTTTAAGGTTGTTATGATGCAATCACATGATAAAGATTCTTTAAGTCTTAAGGATGTGCTCCTGATAAATAAAGGATTGCTATAGTACTCAACTATTTTGTGGATTAATTCATCAAATATTAGAGTCATTGCACGTTGTTTGGTTCCTCTGGTGTTTTTAAGGCCAAAGGGCATCACTTTATAAGAAAAGATTCCCTTATGGGTCTTGAATGCATTGTTTCTCTCATCTTTTGGGGCCATATTTATTTGGTTGTAACTGGATGAGCCATTTAAAAAGGAAAAAATGACATGCGAGAAGGCAATGTACACCATGAGTTTGCACCTATGTTCCTACTAAAATATTTCCCACTTTTTAAAATTGTTAAGCTTAGGATTGATATTATTACATTTTTAAAATTTAATGGAGATTTAATTTATAAGAGCTAGGAAGGATTTAGGGATATGCTAACAGAGTGACCTCTTCATCATTTTCCTAATTTGGTGGCAATTCAAACTTTTTACAATGGTCTTATAAATTCCCTGAGGTCAATAATTTTTGCGGGAGCTGTAGGGTCTTTGATATCAAAGAGTTTTGAAGAGGCTTAGGACTTGATAGAGGAGATGAAAAAATAAAACATTTAGTGTACTTCTAATAAGATGAATCCTAGTAGAATATCCATTGTGTATGTGTTGGATACTTTCTCAATTTGATTTCTTAAGTAGCGGCCATGTCTCAGAAGTTAAAATATTTTTAGGTTAGTTCTATTTCATGATAACATATTTATTTGGAAGAGAATGATTTGAATTATATTATTTGGAAGAGAGTGATTGGAACCACCCTAATTTTAGCTAGAATAATGATAATCATTAAAAAGATTGCGAGTACCAATAAAACAAACCCCTTAATATCATGGAATAAACCTCAACAACCTTTAGCTAGTCATAGACCTTCTTATCCAAAATTCATTAGTAAGAGTGATTAGTTCAAAGATTGGAATACACCATTAGATGGTTTAGTGCATCACGTGGGAAACATAATATAGAGCCAAGTTATTTCCCTTTGAGACAAAAAAAATAAAATATGGCACCTAGCTAGTATGATTAAAAGCAAATCCCAGGGTAAATACATTTATCTTAGTGAAAAAAATTAGGATGACTAATGTAATACTATTTAGCTCAGGAGTTGAAAAGATTTTGGAAAACCTTATAAAAAAAATATTAAACACTATACAAAATTATTATATAAAAGCCTATAGTGCCTCACTCTTCTAAAGAATAACCTAGACCTATTAAAGATGCTAGAAGACAAACTAAGAAGGTTGTAGAGTGACCTTTCATCTATTCTTTTGAAATTGATTAAGGACAAAATGAATAAGGAGTTCTCCAGGTTTTTATAAGTGTTTAAAAAAATAAGCATGAGCAGGCCCATCTTATAAAACATAAACTATATATCCACTTATGCCATATTCTTGAAGGACCTCTTTAATAAGAAAAGGATATTAGGATAATATAAAATTTTAGACTTAAATGAATAATATAGTCCTACCACTTAAAAGAAGCTCCAAAAAAAAGTTAAATGATCCTTGTAGTTTTACCATTCCCATATCTATAGTAGACAAATTTTTGGGGAGAGAATTTGGTAATCAAAGATCCAACATCAATCTTAGTCTTTATCCATCTTTTGAAGATTAGATTTAGGAGAAATTCACACCACTATTGTTACCCTTCAGCTTGCTACAAGATCATTTAATTATTCTAAGAGTGTTGTAGATGATGTACATATTAAGTTAAATAGTTTAACCTTCCTTGTAGATTTTACTATCTTAGATATGGAGAAAGATTATGAGATACCCATTATCTTAGGGAAACCTTTTATGGAAATGGGTAAGGTTATGACATTCATAAGTGGGAGTTGACCATGAGAGTACAAGACCAAGAAGTGTCTAAAGATGTATTAAAGTCCATAAAAATTTCCTTACGATAAAAATAAGGACTATTTCAAGGATAAGGTGATATTGATTGTATCCAATCTCTAGTATTGAATAGTCTAAAATGGGTTAGGGCCTCTAATTGCTTGTGTTGTCTTCTGTAATAGTGCCCCAGCTTCAACCTAAGGTATGACTGGCTCTAGAGGCATTGAGTTTCACATTTCATATGAATAGCCCTGTATAGGCCTTATTGTTTCACATCTGTCCTAATCCATGTACTCCCGTATTTCAATGTAGCCCAATGGAGGGCATTGCCTCTGATCAATTTGGAAGAATTTATTGTAGAGAAGTTCAAGGGGGACCTGGTGGTAGAAAGGACTTTGGATGAATTTTGGGAGGAAAATTATGAGAGTTTGAAAGAACTTATTTTTATTACTGGACAGGCTTTTGGGATTTTTAGGGAGACATTTGTATCTTTCAATACCTTATCTTTAGTTATAATTTTAAAATCATATGTAGAGAAAGATCCCACTTTAGTACTTAAAGAACTACCTAACCACCTTAAATATACCTTTTTGGGTAATTATTGAACTTTTTCTATTGTTATTTCAGCTAGTTTCAAAAAAGATTAGGAATACAAGTTTATTAGGTTTCTTTGTGATTATAAGAAAGCTTTTGGATGGACAAAAACTTACAACAAAGGAATTAGCAAATCTTTGTGTATACAAAGGATTCTTATGAAGGAAAATTCCTTACCAAAAGTTAACCAACAAAGATGATTAAGCCCATCTTTGATAGAAGTAGCTAAAAGGTAAATACTTAGTTGGTTAGATTCTTGGATCATTTACCATATTTTTTATAGTGTTCGGGCTGGTCATATTCTTTGTGTTCTTAAGAAGGGTATTTTGATAATGTTTTCATATGTACATAATGAGCTCATTCCCACGAGGATGATCTTTGGTTGGAGAATTTGAATAGATTTTAAGAAGCTAAACAAAGCCATTAGGAAATATTACTTCACCATTTCATTTCCTATCTAGATGTTAGATAAGTTAGTAGGACACGCTTGTAATTATTTCCTAGAATATTTCTCAAGGCATCACATCAAAAAAAAATTCAACGTCACTTTGGCTCTAGCTTTTGAGGCAATTCTGGGGCGATTCTAGGGTTCCTCTTCGTGCGATTGTTTGGTGCCTTCATGGCTAGATTTTCTGCGGTTTGTCACTCTGGTTTTTGTGTTGTTTTGTTCTGCTACTTTGGGCTTTTGTTTGGCATCCTAGGTCTTCATGTGTGTTCTCGTTTTAGGCTCTCTAGCGAGGTCTATGGATTCTTCTCTCGGTTTTGCTCCTTTTCCAAGTTTTCTATTTTTTTCGAGCTTCTTTTGAGCTTTCGTTTTATTTTTTCCATCATTTTTCATGGTTTTGGGTGATGATGACCCCATCATCATCATTCCCTCCATTGGTTACTACACCAAATGGAAAATCATGCACTTTTAAAGATGTGCTTGTTGGATCTTCTACTTCTCTCCCCCTTCCAATTCATTCACACATCATTTAAGGGTTGTCCCCCCTTAATGTTTGATGATTCAATTATGTCTATGTTAACTACCCCCTTTGCTCTTACTCTTATTATTTGTTCTGAGGCATCCTAACCTCGATGTTATTCATAAGTTTTTCTTGAATTTGAAGCTCTTTGGTTCTTTTCTTTTCGGATTACTTGACACACATCATGTGGTGATCCAACTAATCAACTACTTGTATTATAGCCAAATTTTTTTGAGGAGGTCTTATTTTATTCATGCTTGCAAAATGAGACCCTTTAAATGGAATCCTGACACTTTGATGTCCAAGAGGAATCGACAATTGCTCCTGTTTGGGTTTCTTTCCCTAATATGAGGCTCCATTTTTTTAATTATCAAGTTCTTTTTTGGCTTGCTTCTATGCTTGGTAGGCCATTGCAAACAGGCCAGGCCACAACTTTGGTCTCACACCTGTCTGTTGCTAGTGTATTGGTTGAGTTAGATATTTCTAAAAAACATCCTATGAAGATATGGCCAGGTTATGAATTAAACATTTATTTACAAAAGTTTGATTTTAAAAATTATCTCATTTTTTGTTCTCATTATAAGATGCACGGGCATGGTTTGAGTGAATGCTTTAAATTGCATCTTCACCATGAGAAGGAAAAAGAAATGGTTAGGCATTCTAAAGTGCAAGAGGGCATTTCAAATGGTCATGTTACTGTTATTTTGAATCATACTATGGTGGAAGGTAAAGGAGTACCCCCCCTCCCTCCTCTGTTTGGGGTGAATTCCTTAGTGCTCAAACCATGGAACCAATTATGGCTACTATACCTACTCTGTCTATTGGGGAGGAACAAATGTTACCTAATAACTGTAATAACATACCTTATCTGTCTTCCTCATCTATTCCTTGTGACTCAGAATAAACTTTGTCTCAAATGGTTATTACTGATGTTAATACTAACTATCCTAATCCTCTTCAATCTATGACTGTGAATGAGCATGTTAATGATATAATTCATGAAAGAGCTAAGCATTTATTGCCAGAGGAAGATTTGTCTCAACAGAACCTTCCTAATTCCCAAATTGAGAGTGAGAAGGAATTATGTGGAGGCATTGAGAGGAATAGTTCTACTTTGGAAGATGGTGTTTTCTATGTGGAAGGTGAGCTGTCTCTTTCTAAGGGGACTTCAGGTAATTTAAATGATTATAAGCTTCCTTTATCTGATCATTATCTTTGTGATGTTTTTACTGATATAAAAGTGGATATTTTGGTTAAATCTTTTACTAGAGAAGATCATGATTTGAGTTTCTTCAAGGGTCATGGTAAGAGAGATAAAAAACCCAAAAATGTTTTTTTGTAGTCCCCTAGAAGCACATGTTCACATACTTCTCATTAATTTTGTATTTTATGTTTAACGCCATTATTTGGAATGTCTGGGGTATTGGTTGCCCTTCCTCTAAGTTTAGAGTTAAAAATTTATGTCGTATCCATAATGTGTCTATTCTTGGTTTGCTTGAACCTCTTATTTTTGTGGATAAATTACTTTGTATTGCTAAATTTTTGAGTTTTAAACATGCGAAGTCAAATATTGCCAATAAAATTTGGATTTTATGGAAAGATTATGTTGGAATTGATATCATTGAGGATTTTACCCAAGTATTACATTATAAAATTGAAAGTTCTAATTTCTAATGTTGTGCATCATTTGTTTATTCTTCTTCTTCTCACTATATTAGAAGGATTTTATGGGATCAAATCATTCAATTTCATAGTATTTGAAACCTTCCTTGGCTTGTTGGGGGTGATTTCAACATTATTACGAACCCTACTGAGCGTAAAAGGGGTTTTGTTCCTATATATCAATCGATCGAGGATTTCAATGATATGATTATGGAGTGCAACCTTATTGATATTAGTTTTTCTGGCAATAATTATACTTAGCATCGTGGGCATTTGTGGCAAATGTTTGATAAAGTTTTATTCAATAATGCTTGGCCTAATTCTTTCGAGTTGACTAAGGTTGACCACCTTAGCCTCACCCTTTCTGATCACTCTCCTCTTCTTATCAAAATTAAGAATATAGCTAGGGGTATCCCTTCCCAATTTAGATTTAAAAACATGTGGTTTCTTCATGATTCATTTCTTGATGTGGTTCAGATTAATTGGCAAGCTCCTCTTTTCCCGAATGATTTTATTTCTAGTATGAATAGACTTTGGCTTAAACTGAAAAGGCTTAAGCAAGTTTTGAACTGGTGGAATCATAATGTTTATAAATCTCTCTCATAGAACTCCTTCAATAGCCAAAATATATTATAAGACTATGACAAAAAAGTTTTTATACATGACTTAAAAAAATTCTTTGATGCTAACACTAATTAACTTATAAAATATTACAATGATGGTGATTATATTTTAATCATCATAAAAAAAAATTATCACAAAGTTTAACTAAGTAGTAATTAAAGAAATAAAGTATAGAAAAAGTAAAATGCTAACTCAAAAAATCCAAACAAGCACCAGAGATTTATATTATTTTGGTCAAATCATGACCTATGTCCACTCCTTGGAGTCCTCATTTTTGTGTATTTTACTATCACTCTAGTTTCCTTCCTTTAGCCCACACAATTTGTTGGATAAGCCCTTACAAAATCTCTTCCACCAACTGTGTGGCAGAGGATTGTAATCCTTTTTACCTGCTTGTTGAGGCAATGAACATGGAATGTTTTTCACGCTCTTGGTGAGGCATAGAACCTGAAATCCTTTTCACCCTTTAGGTGAGACATAGAACCTGGAATACTTTTCACCCTCTTTCTGAGGCAGAGAACCCTATAAACACTTTATCCTTAGCCAATACGACGAAGTAGCCGAGTCCTTTATCACCGAAGAGATCTTCTTCCCAAATATTTCCTCAATACAAACCTTGACTTATGGAGGAATCTGTGTAGATTTACATCTCACACACCCTTGAAATCCACATAGATCTTCTCCCTCTCTCTCAAACATTAACCTTTCTTTCCCTAGCTCAAGACTCTCTCTTTAAGCTTTTAGATGAAATAATTCAATGAATGGAAAAAGGACTTACAAAGTTTTATGAGAAAGTTTAAATAGAGGGCTTAAAAGAACCCAAAAAACTCAATTCTATCATCTTTTATTGTATTGTATGATCCTTGATCATACATTATGATTAGTATAAAATATCCTTTTTAGTATTACACAAACAGTAAGAAGTTATACAATCAGTTCAAGTATAGTTGATCATCTGATAAGCTATGATTATCATCCTTTATTATTAGTTCAATCAAATTTGAATATTGTCATATATGATTTGTGAAGATAAAATATTATCCCATGTAAGGATCTAGTTGTACTGTATAATTTATTCAATCATATAGTCTGATCTTATTGGACTAATTAATCTAAATTTTATCCCTAATTATAGGATTACTTCAGGCATAACTTATTAACATTGTACATTATGATTCCTATCGTATATTATGATTTGTACACTATTGTAAATAAAAATATTACCTAAATTTTGATTTTTAGTATGTTCATGATTTCAATGGATCATCCTCTATGATTAAGATCATCTAGTACATTTTTTTTCAAATAGCTTTAATTACGTAATTAGCCATTTTAATGATTAGCTGATAATCTTATTGTACAATATAATTCATATCATGTAGTACGATTAGTTTAGTAAATTACTTATCTAATTTTTATCTCTATCTAAATTTTATGTATGTGTGCATAGTCACCAGGTTTATATACACCTTTATAGAATAGGACACAAAAAATTAAAAGAAAAAACATAAATAAATTTTACAGACTTTTCAGCATATCCTATTATGCCCAATCTTGAGTTATGAATCTTCAGTAAGTGGTACATTACGTACCTGAAATGTTAGTAAACATAAAAATAAATACATTCTACAAATGTTGAAGACACAAGGATGCAATCAGTAATGTTTATGATAATCAAAATCATAAGCTAACGATTCTGAGTTGCAACAATCCTTTTTGATAATGATAAATATTAATAGTTGAATTGTTAAATTAAAATTATTTTCCCTGATTCTCCCCCTCGCTAAGAGAATTCTATTAAAAATAGGGTAAAATATTTATCTTTTTGTTTATTTTTAAGAAAAATTGAAATTAAATAACAAATGCAACTGATGCATCGAAATACCTTCTCGCCCTTTTGCATTACCAAAAAGCAGAGAAAATACAACACGTAAGATTGAACTACAAGTATAATTAAATTAGAACATACAATTATTTATAAAAATGATTCATAAACCACAAATCAAATAAACAAAGATATAAAATAAATAAACAAACACACAAATAAAGAAACAAACACACAAACAGAGAAATAAACCTTATACCTTATCAGAATTACCAATTGAATCCTTGACTATTCAACCTAAGTTTCTTTTCCTATCTTTTTACTTATGTTCTAATGAGTTAGAAGCTAAGTCTACACAAATTTTTTTTTTTTGCTTCTTTCATTCTAAATTGTTTTATCCTCATCCTTTTCCTTTATAGGGTGTTTCTTAACATTAAGGCATTTTTATTTTAGATGTCCAAGTTTCCTACACCCAAAGTCGATAATGTTTGAAGAAAACTTTTTATATTTACCATTTTTACCTTTATTCCATTTTTTCAAAGCTTCTGCTTGTGCTTTGGCCTGTTATAAGCATTTTATCCCCACTCTCATGTTCTCTTAAGACATTTTTATCAATGTCTTTTGCCTTTAGCACTATAGCCTTCTGAACACATGCATTCAAAAGTCTTTGGCACACACTTTGCTTGTAGGAAATGAGTGAGCCAAGCAGAATATAAGTATGATAAGTATTCAAGTTTTTCGATTAATATATAGCAGTTACTTTGGCATCAAACATAATAAGTAGACAGCGTAGAATTTTTTTTGACCTTTTTTGAGTTTGAAATTTCTCTATCTAAAACATGCAATGATGTCACTATCTAAGTAAACTTAGTGTACATGTTTGAGATAATCTCATAGGGTTTCATTCAAAAAAGTTCATAATCATGCAATAATACATTTAATCAAGATTGTTTGGCTTCATTAGTACCTTCGTATGTAATGCGGAACTTATCCCAATCTTCCTTGCCAGTTATAGGTAAAAATAATCAAATAATCCTCATACTTATGTGCAAAGAAAAAGCACTTTAAGCATTTAACATTCCATTATGAAAAAAAAAAATCTTCTCTACTCCATTAAGTAAAAGGAATGTTAGTTTTGACTTTAATAATTTATGATGGCATAGAATGACCAATTTGAATCATATTCAACATTTTGAAATCAATATATTACAAAAATATAGACATGTAGATTTTTCAAAAATTAAAAGAAATATTTTTAAATAATAATGGATGAGTAATAGAGTACCCATATATAGTGTTCCTATTTTTAAAATATGCCATTGATCTTTTTTCTTTATGTTTTCTAGAACTCTATTTTGAGTACTACTCTGATACCAACTAAAAATTTGATAAGTATGTTAATCCTAATTGAACTTGTCCCTCTACACATTAATATAAAATTAATACTTTGACTTTTATATGGAAGCTAATTAACTTGTAAATAATTATAATAATGGTGATTATATTCTAATCATCACAACAAAATATTTATCACAAAATTTCACCAAGCAGTTTTTATAAAAAGAAAGTGCCAAAAAGTAAAACATAAAAGTAGTATATTAGAACAAACATGACAAAGATTTATAGTGGTTCAATCAAATCATGACCTACTTCCACTCCCCAAAGTCCTCATTATTTATTGCACTATGCCAATAGTTTATCTCATTTAGCCCCACAACTAGGTGGAGAAGCTCTTAAAAAATATCTTCCCCCAACCTTATGCCAAAGATAACCTTAAATTCTTCTCACCCTCCTGGTAATGTAGAGAACTTAGAATCCTTTTCACCCTCCAAGTGAGGAAGAGAACCTGAAATCCTTTTCACACTCCTACTAAGGTAGAGAACAACAAAATCACTTTCACATTCCTCACTGCGGTGGAATAGTTGTGCCTTTTGTCACCAAAGAGATCTTCTTCCTAAGACATCCCTCAAGATAAATCTTGATACATGGAGGAACTCAAGTACAAGTTTACAGGAGAAACTATATGGAACTCCCTCTTAAACTCCCTTGAAATCCATAAGGATTTCCCCCTCTATCATAAACTTCACCCTTTCTCTCCCTAGCTTAATGCTATATCTTCAAACTTTCAGATTTAACAACTCAATGAATGGCAAAAATACTCTTACAAAGTCTTATGAGAAAGCTTAAAAAGAGAGATTAGAAAAACTCTAAAAACTCAATTTTATCATCACTTATCATACAATAAGATCCTTTTTTGTATAGAATGATCTTTGATCATACAGTAGGATTAGTACAATATATCCTTATTAATATTATATAAAGAGTAAGAAGCTATATATACGATCAATTTAACTATTTAAGGTGATCATTCAATACGATATGATTATCATACAGTACGATTAGTCAATATAAAAGGATTATCATCCCATACGATTGGCAATGATAATATATTATTCCTTGCAAGGATCTGGTCTTATAGTATGATTAGCTTTACAATACAATGCAATCTTACTAGATAAATTAATGGATATTTGATCCGTAATTATTGGATTAATTTAAGTAAGGTTTAATAACATCATAAAATACAATAGCAATCATACAATATAGCTAGTACATATATTGCATTGCAAAATATTGCCAAAATTATGATTGGCAACTAAGATCATGATTTTAACTAATCATCTTAAACGATCAAGATTGTCTAGTATGATTAGTTTCAATATCTTTAATTATATAATTTTCCATTATAATAATTAGATGATATGCTTATCATATAGTATGATACCTATTATACATTATGATTAGTTCTGCAAATTACTCTTCCAATTTTTCTCTCTATCTCATTTGCAAGAGAGAGAGAGTGTGTGTAGGGTCACCATGCTTTCAAACACCTTTATAGTACTTAACTAAAAAATTAAGAAAATATATAAATAAACTTTATCTACTTTTCCAACATATCCTATTGTACAAATCTTAAGCCATGAAGGAAAGTTGGAAGAGTTAATAGATTTTATAGCCATTCTACAAAATTGAGAAACTCCTTGTATTAATGTTAAGATAGATTTAGTGCTGATATAGTTTGTATAATTCTGTAGTTGGCCTAAAAAAATAGCAAAAATTAATAAAACTTAGGATGTAAAGTTAAAAAAATCTTTAAATATTAGATTTCAAATAAGAGTGATAAAAAAGTCAATGACACTCAAACACAATCTAGGTGTACCTCATTTATTTTATAGATTACACCCTATCTGGAAGAATATGACTTGGTTCCTTATCCAAAAGGATTCATGCCACCCTTATTCAAAAACCTTGATGGAATGGGCTTTCCAAACTAAATGTTTGTGCATTTCAAAGCTAATTGTTGCAAACTTTCAATAAATTTTTTTAAATTAGATTTCTAGAGCACATCACCATGTCACAATGGAGGATATGGTAGTGGAAAAGAAAATTCCTAATGAATGTCTAGTTGACTATAACTTAAGATGGTGGAACATCATTGTGAAATGGAAACCTCAAGTACAGTAATAACAAATTATATAGACTATTTTAAATAATATGCATGTTCAAAATTTTTTCTAATTAAATAGTTCACAATCAAAACATAAGAGAAGTTATTAAGTAAGGCCTCTAATATTCAAGAGGAGATGTATCAATTAACTTTTTAAGAGAGTAGTATCCTATTGAAGTTTGACAGGTAAAACCTCTAAAGGTGTTAGGAAAAAGGGTAGGATAGTGTTTGCAATTAATAATGGAAAATTGTCGATGTTGATTCAGGTATAAAATTTGAGTCATCTTTCACAATATCATGAGTAGAATAGACCTCCTAATCCTTTATTTAATCCTCATTCCAATCTCAATCCATAGGTGGAGAGAGAGAGAGAGAGAGAGAGAGAGAGAGAGAGAGAGAGAGAGAGAGAGAGAGAGAGAGAGAAAGAGAGAGAGAGAGAGAGGTTTGAAGCATTATTCATTTAAAGTAGAGGTTATTATGACAGTCTTTAACTTCCTTCTAAAGAAATCAAAATTCAAATTTCTATATCCTTAAAATATGAAAGATGTTGATAAATTGAGATAACATAAATATTTTCCATCTCATTGGATGATCATTCATTAGTTTGAAGATTGTATAAATTTCAAATAATGGCTTGAATGAAGTATTAAAGATGGATCAGTTGTCATACCCAAGATGTATTAGCTAATTCTAGTCAAGGATCTGCTAAATGTATGATGTGTGAGCCTTCCGTATCAGTCTCCATCCTAAAATATAATGATAGTTTGGATGTAGCTTTATCCTAATATTCTAAGAATATTCTAAATAAATTTATCATTGATCTGATTAGATTTACTTCTAATGATCTTTTTTACTACAAGGGCCATCTGGTGTCTGCTAATTGGTTGGGGGTGGTGTTTTGGAGGCTTGTCTTTTCTCTTCTTGGCAGGGGATCAGTGATATGAATCTTACATCTTATTACATGTTTATGAGTTTGTGGCTTATGGAGTGGTACCTCCTTGGTTCAAGTTGCTTACCTGCTGGTAGTTATTGGTATTTTTATTGATGTTTTCATCCTAATATCTAATATTACTTTTGTTGTTTTGCTTTCTTGTCTATTATCCCTTTTTACAGAATGTGCTTAGTGCAAATGATTGTGGTGATGATTTGTTGATGGGGATGCTAAAGCTGATTGCTATTTTTTGATGCCCTCTATTTTTTTTGGTGCTCTCTCTTGTGCACCATAGAATGTACCTATATTTTTTTGTACTTTTGCTTAGTAGGGAACTCGACCTCTTAGGTTTTTTTTCTTTTAATTTTGTAGCTCTTCTGAGCAGTAGTGAGATTGAGTTCTCTTTGAGGACCGTGTAATCACTTTTTCAAAAAATGCGTAGGCCCTACCATGGGTTTCCCTTAAAAAAATAAAAAAAATTTATCTGCTTAGGTAACTCAAGGGGTGCAAACTCCCTTCCAGGTTGATCTAATAGCTCCCTTGGAAAAAGTGCATAATAAAGTTTCAATTGAAGAAATTCAGAAGATGTCAATATGTTAGTCTTCAGTTTTTGAGAAAGGGAAACCTAAAAATAAATGTAGAAATGTAAAAGGTAAAGTTGTAATGTATTCAAATAGCAAGGAGAAAGCTCTTGTACCCCTTACAAAGTATGATTTCTATTTTGTCCTACCAAGGGCTAAGAAAGCAAAGGAAAAAAATTTAGTGTATGTCTTATCTTCATCTACTTATTTTGAAGCAAATGATAACAATAAAATGCAATAGAAATTAACTCCAAAGATCTACAAATAAATATAGATGAGTTGAAAGAATATCTTAAATATTTCTTTATAGTTATTCTACTATCCTTGATGTTCATAGTGATCTTATTTGCATAGAAATTAAGATGTGATATTATGATAATTCATGAGATGAAATGTTAAAGGTAAATGATAACTCATAATTAAAATAATCCACTATCTCTTCCAAAAATAGAGATAGTTCATGTAAATCTATGTTGTGGTGGAGTACTACCACCATTAGCATCTACAACCAATAAATATAAACAACTTAGTGATAATCTAGAAAGTTCTACATAGTTCAACTAGATTCAAATGTAGCTAATTCACATGCTCCTAAAATGGATTATAATATATTAGCACATCTTTTAAAACTACCTCTGAAACTATGTATCTATGATGCTTTGTTCTTTCTAAGGAAATAAGTGAGGCTTTGATTAAATATTTACACAATCCAGAGATTTGTATGGCTTAGTTAGCATCGACGTAGACAGACGAAGCTCAATATTTGAAGGAAATTCATCGGATCCTATTTTCGGATGAAGATTTGCTCTTGGGAATAATAGCGCACAATTATCCTCTATATATTTTTAGGAACATAAACAATTTCAAATTATCTTGTATTCTTATTATTCCGGGTGTATCGATCAACATTATGACTCATGAAACTCATGCTTACTTGAAGGTGGATGCTCTTAAATTCAGCTTTGATAAAATAATTTTATGAGAATTCAATGAAAAAGGCAAGAGGGCCTTGAGATCAATAACCCTACTTTTGGAAATAAGGAACCAAACAATTGAAGCTAAATTCCATATAAAAGATTTTGGAACTAGTTAATGAGATAAAGATAAATATAATTATTTAGAAGATGCATAAATTAGACATGTTGGCTGATTCAATATAAAAGATAAAGAAAAATAGAATACGTAGACTAACAGTAACGTTGATATTATCCTTCCTAGAAAAATTAAGTAAAAAAAAATACCATGTCTCAAATAACGTTGATATCATCCACCAATAAGTTGGATTAGATTGATAATGATTACGAAAATAAAAATTTGTTAATTTTTTATGGAATTGAATCAAATAAATATTAAAACAATTTCAAATCATTTTGTAAGGAATTTTGAATACTTCAAAAATATAATTTTTAATTAATTTAAAATTGATGAATTCCTAATTCATTGCTTGCAACCTCACATCCTGGCTGAATTGATTGCGCTTGCGAACATGTCAGCATCACCTTGCTAAAAAATTTGTCATCTTGACATACTCAAATTGGTGGTTTCCCCATGCTCTTAAACATGTAATGTGACGTTGATCCGTTGACCTCACATCATCGCAAATGTTTGTGAATAATGAAGGTTTCAGATTTAGTATTATTTGGCCAGCTTGTGAATAACACAAGGACAGAAATTTTCTTTGACTTTTATATATACAGACAAACATTTTAACTTTTCGTTAAATGTATTATATTATTTAAGAATATTTTAAAATAAATATTTATTTATTTCTCATGAATTTTTTCTCATTATCTGATTGAATGAATTGTATAATGATATTTACAAAACTAAAATATAATGTAATATATTGTAGGGGTACAAAAGAGTCAAGTCGGGTTCAAGTTGAAGGCTGTTAGAGCCTAGCTCGTTAAATGTGCAGGCGGTTCGAAATCGAGCTCGAGCTCGAGCTCGACTCATTTGTCCGAATCGAAGCTCGCATTGGGCTCATTAGTTGGAGCTCGAATAGTGAGCTCGAGCTCGGCTCCACTAATAGCCTGATTACAGGCTCAAATTGAATAATATTTTATGAATTTTTCACATTCAAAAAGTTTTTTTTATTAAAGTTTTCATGTTTTCAACAAAAAAAATAGAGCATGATAAGTTACTTAAAAAAATATGACAATGACAATAACAACCCATTTAGAAAGAATGTTGCTTCATTACAGGAAGAACGCCTCTGAACGAACCAGGAAAAACTTTTCCTCTCCAGCTCGAGCACAGGAAACACTAGCCAAAGAAAAATATAAATGAAGAGTGAAGAGCGATTGGTAGAATACTAGAACTCCTAACCGAGCTAACCGGAGCAGTTAGTAGCTCGAATCCTCGAACACAGGAGGAACGAAGTCAAGAAGTCATGCCCTAAGTGCTCACCTCACGACCGAACCAAAGAAAGATGTAGACCGACTGTTCATTTCGTTGAATATAGCAATTATTTACTCGGGTTCATTTTTTGCCCGGTCCGACTTTCCCGCTTAGCTGCTCACTCAGCACTCCGTAGCCAAATTTGAAAATTCCGCTTTTAATGGAGCCAGCTGGCTGGCACTCAAGCCGGACAGGTCATGACTAGAACTCGAGTTCGATAACACATCAAGCTCGAATTTCAGCTCAAGCTTGAGCTCAATACTCGATAAGCTCGACTCGCGAGCTCGTTAAAGAGTCAACCTCGAGTCAGCTCACGATTCGGCTTGACTCAGTTGCACCCCTAATATACTGTGTGCATGCAAACTCACGCCCAAGTCCAAGTACTTGTTAATTTGTATAATTGTCCGCATTTCATAAATTTATTAATTTTGCACACAAAAAAAAAAAGGCTTTACAGGTTCGTTTGTATAAATGTCTAAGTATTTCGTTTAATGTTATCGTATATAGTGATAATTTTATTTATTTATTTTATAGACATAGGGAGATGTATCAAAAGAAAAAATTGTAGTTGTTGAACAGGATGCAAGTTGTGATATTACAAATACATATTTGAATTTTTTTATGTAGAAACAAACTTTGAAGATTTATCTATTGATCCCAGATTAAGAATTTTTTTCCGATCATCATCCAAACAATAGAGATACAGTAAGAAATATTTACTTACTGAAAGTAACTTATCAATCTCATGATCATGAATTTAGGTGCACATTGATTGAAAAAAAAAATTTATAGGTTTAATCCAACGTGATTTAATGATCACAAAGCATGATTTTAGGATAAACAAAAAAAAATGTTAGTCAGGCGCATTATTTTTAAGATATAAAATATGTGCCCCGACACAAAAAAAGTTCTGGCTCGACCACCACGAGCTACCCAACTTTCGAGGATTTTGTTCTTAACTATGGCATACAGAGGTTTTGAATTGATTTGAAATTATAAATAGATTTATTTTAAATCTCTTGATTTATAACAAGAGCGTGATCCAATATTTTTGAATACAAATTCTTCGTTATAATTTCAGAATTTATAACATTATCTAATTGTAAAATTATTTGTTAAAAAAAACATATATACCACGGTTTAAGAATGAGTATGAACGTGTTTAATCCCATTGGTTATTATTATTTACTAAATAAAATAAGTTAATATCGGTTCCTTTCAGACCATTTTATTCAAGGAATTAGTTTGTTGAACTGATCAGATTTGCAGATCAAATTGGCTGTTATTGTTTCGCAAATCAGATTAAATTTTCTTATTTACAAAATTGTTAGGGAAGGCTAAACCTAGAGTAAATAAAAACTAGTTGATGTTACAACCAATACAGACTAACACAGGCAAGCAGACTGGCAAAATAATATGATGTGGATCCCTATCTAACATGGCCCCCGTGCCTTGGTTGAGATTTTGGGATCCATCGTGCATGATGAGTACGAGAAGGAGAGACTCTGGAATGAGAGTCGAATTCCTAAGATCAAGAAACAAGGTCCTACAATTATGTGATGAGTCTCCTAGATGGAGGTAACAATAAATGATGAGTCCATTTAGTGCAATATTAGTAATGGTGTTAAGAGGTATGCGCTTCCTAAAACTTGATTGTGGGTGTATGTAGTAGGAAGATGTCTCTGATTGTTGATAGCAACTAAGAGAGAGCATATTTTCTTGGGATGACTTTCCCTCATGCTGAAGAATTGTTTGGGCAAGTCACTTAAAGATACTTATCTATGATGATTACACACTTGGTAAAATTTCCCATGACGAGTCTATGTGATCTGCACCTTGGGAGGGGGGAGTTACTGCCTATTTACCCAAAAGTTATTACTTTTATGTACTCTATGGTGCCATGCCTCATTGAGGTGATTAATATTGTGACTACTTGCTCCCCCTAACCAAGCTCATTGATTGAAATCTACGTAGGTAACCATGAGTTACCTATATGAATATACATGATTATATAATTGATTAACATATTTAATTTCTTCTTTGAGGGGTGAGTTACAAAATAGGATGAGTGAATAAAAAGTTAGAATCATTTATTATCTTTACCATATAGTAAAAGAGAGAGTACGTATTTGTTATTATCATATTATTATTGTTAAATAAAGCAACACACCCTCCCTCAAGATCCTTATCTTGACATGAATATGACTCCATGCACTATCTCTTGGTTATAAGTAGCAACAAGTTATTGTGATGTCACACTCCTTTCTTTTGCCTTAAGTTTTTGCTACTAACGTTCTTGAGGAGGCTAATAATTTCTTCTAAGTACGTTGAAATGGGTACATAAGTTAAGTATTGTTCCCCATCGCAAATGTAATGTAGAAAATTGTGGAAACTCTAATTCTGAATGTGGTGTTAACTCAGCCCTTAGTGAACCTCACAAGCAACCATGGCCCCATGCTAATGGATGTCAGACAATCATCAGTGATTGGTGAAGTTAAAAAGAGTTCAATTTTCTTTTTTGAATTAGTTATATCTAGAGGTCGAGCATCATCAGGTTTGGGTGATCCAAGAATCCACTTGAATTTGGATGAGTTCATAATTAACCCATCAAAAAATTTAAGAAATTAGTGCTAGCTTAAGGGAAGCTAAGCTTCTACATTAAGGTTTTAGGCTACATGATAGGCTCTAAGGAATTAGTTTGATATTTTGGACTGAGAATTGCTTCTTTTTGACCCTTCCCTCTATAGTACATAAGAAACACCATTGGTGTTGAACATAGTGGGTTAGTGTGCCCATCAATGTAGAAGCCTATTACGTCATAAAGATTCTTATGGATTCAGGGTGAGAATATATAGGGTAGGAAGTGTTATCTCATGTAATGTTGGAACTACTAACTTCTCTACTAATAATTTCACAAGACAAGCAACATCACACATAGACAAAATATGACTAATCATGTTGGATGGTTATAGACTGCACCCCAAGATTTAATTGTTGAAAGCATTTCATATCTTGCTAAATATAATAATAAATGTTTGGAGCCCTAATTAACTTTGAATGAACATAATATAAGCTCAACCACAATTACTTTTCATTTCATTCATCTTTAAAGTGTATATAAAATAAAATCTTTACACCACACTAATGGGCTCCAAACTAGAAGAAAGTCTTATAGAGAAAAGCAATAATTGTACTATGGGCTCCGAAAATTCGGCCCCGGCCTCCGCTCGCTCTTCTTAAAGAAAGTCTTATAGAGAAAAGCAATAATTGTACATAATCTAAAAACTAAAAAAATTAGAAAGTTACCTACAAAGACTTAGAAATATCTGAACGTATGACCTAAGCTACTCAAAAAAATCTTTACCCTTTCCCTCGCCTGAAACAGATGCATAATAGGCTTGAATCAATATAGCTTTGAAGTCCACACCCACCTATTTGAATTTTTAATAATAAACCTAATAAGCATATAATGATTTACAAGTAGTTATTTACAGACTATTGTACTAAATAGAGTAATCTTTGTAGATAAAAAAAAATTAAATAGACTTTGTGTTGAAAGTAAATGAAGAAGTATTTCATATATAAGAGTATAAATTAATAGAGTTCCCTTATGCCTACTATCTGAAATATATATAAGAAGTTAGACCCTTATTTCTCCCGTTGCTAGCATAACATAAAATAGGCCTTTTTGACACATAAATGCTAATCACATTTGATTTTTAGAAATTTAATCCTTTATAGATCATAGTGCATTCAACAAAATAATCTTTATCCAACATCATTACTCATCAGAATAATATATTTCAACCAAGCAAGCATAGATATAATTGCATTTCAATGAAATAAATGAAAAAACTATTTTTGGGAAATTCATAAAATGCCCTAGCAATAACAAAGAAATACGAAAACTAAGAAAAATTTCATAAATTTAAGAATTTGAATAGATTTTAATGAATTAGTTAGAAAACTATTATGAATTGAAGCTTTGAATATTCTATATCATCAATTTTTTGGATTAAAAACATTTTTTAATTTATTAAAAATAGAATAATTTTAAATTTAACAAAAGAGTATTTCTTAAAAAATAACAAAATATACATAATACTCAAATCTATAACATACAAAAAGATACATGTTAAATGTTTAAAAGATATAAAATTATCCCTATTTATACATTACAAATTTATAATTTTAATAAAAAAATCCTAAAAGTTTCATAGTATTAAAAATTGAGATAGGCAGAATATAAGATACACTAATTCAAACAACTTCGTAAATTGAATCGATCGTAAAAAAATAGATCGAAGAAGACTAATCCCTTTTTCTCTCTCTAAAACTAATTCTCTCACTAAATTCACTTGAGGTGGTGGATCGAATGCCAAAATGAAATTAATAATGGAATTTATTATTTTTATAAAATTTTGATTTATCACTACGACCCTCTATACAGTAGCACCACAACTATCTCCAATAGGCATCATAACTTCACAACCCCAAACTCAGAGTAATAATGTTCCACAAATTTTGCTAAAAAATAGAGAGCTTAATTATGCAACACCACCAAACCCGGTGCCGTAGAGCTCTTAAGGAAATAAATTTTACATTTTTGTTTTAAGCAAATTGACCCATACAACCCACTTTAGAATAGACTTTAAACATTGACATGTACAAAGAGCACTCACAAATGCATATAGAGAAAAATGTAGAAGTTCTAACATGTTTAACTTTCCTAAAAAATTAGAACTGGTGTAGCAACATTGCATTAGTTATAACAATCCACCTTTTTTAGGAAAATGATTTGCTTAACATTTCAAAACTAAAATTAGTCATACAAATATTTTTATAAGTATCTCATCTTTGATTAATTCTCCCATGTAAGCTCTCTTTTAGTCCCTCGCTTTCACTATACCTTTACCAGTAAGATCTATTTATTCCTTAATCCTCTAACATCATATCCCAATGGTCTTCCATGTTCATCTCTACAAATAAAAGTTGGTTTTACATCACTTTCGTATATAAATATTTGCTTCTGGTTGTTGGATACCCACTTCATAAAAGATTATACATGGAATACACTATAAATATCTGGCTTATCTTTGGGTTAAAATAAGCTACAAGTATATTTTTTTAATTCTTTTTACTAGTTCAAAGGTCGAAAATACCTTGCATTAAGTTTTTCTTCTTTTCAAAATTTTGTTGATACAAGTCATCAATTTTATTATCATGTATACAAAGCATCCAACATAAAATTTTACTTCTTGATGCTTTGTATCTTAATATTCTTTCTAACTATTCTACACAACTGCTAATCTATCTATGATAAGATGGATCTTCTTATTTGTGTTAGTTACTAAGGAAGGCCAAATCATACTCCTCTTTCCCACCTTTGTCTAAGATAGTGGGTTTTAATATTCTCTACCATATAGAGTTTTGTAAGTAGTCATATTTATACTTCACTAAAATTTTTTATTGTAGGTAAATTTAATCGGAGGAAAGTTATCCTCCCAACTTCCATTAGAGTAAAACAAAAAGACTTAGAAGATCCATTTATTCATGAATAGTCCTCTTAGGCTTTTCATCATTTGATAGATAAAAACCCATCCTAAAATGCAATTTAATGTCCATACTGTATAAAATACCTATCAAAATCTACAGAAAAATGTTCCATCTCTAAAAAATTATTAATTTCACAACTCCATGTAGTAGAACAACCTCTTATAGAAAAACCTATGTCAAACCTATCCACTAAATCAGCCTATTAGATTAGAATAAAATTTATGGACTTTGTCAAAAGATACACTATAACTAAGATGGCATCATGCTTTTTCCATTCTTATAAGATTTGACTTGGTCAATAATCCTGAGCTATTATGTATCCTATTTTTAAGTTTTTTTAAATATTTTATGGTAGTGATCGTTGTATAATCATTTGAGATATAACACTAGGGCTTTATTCATAGATTGCAACTACTTACAATTTTAGGGCATTCCCTGGACGACGTGTTGTATAGCCTGAACACAGTGACAAGTGAGCCAATGCCCCTACACTGGTGCCCGGGTGCAGTGTTAAATAGGGAAGGTTTTCCACATCAAGGATGGATGTGGGCAAAGAAAATATTCCATGAAACTAATATTAGGATATGAACTTGGAATAAAAGTTACCTTAATGGAAAATTAATGAAAGTAATTCATATGAAGATAAATATTGTCTGCATTCAAGAAACTAAATGAGTTGGAGAGAATGCTAAGGAGACTGATAGCGTAGGATCTAAACAATGGTATTCAAATAGGAGTCGTATTAGAAATGGTGTAAGTGTGATTTTAGATAGGAGTTTGAAGGACAATATTATAAATATTAATATAAATTTAAAGAGAATAATAGGTTTAATGATTATTGTTGATGTTAGGACAGTTAATTTTATAGTGCTTATGCCCCTCAAATAGGTTTGGATACATAATTCAAAATTAAAATTTTGGAATGACTTAAGCAAATTAATACCAAAGATACCTCTTTTTTTTTGAATAAGCAAAACCTTGCAATAAAGTAAAAGCATAAAGTCAAAAACTACAAAGTGGATTCCTCCTTCAACAAATTAAAAAATGAAGGTGGTACCTTATTCAAACTAAACTCTTCCCAACTAAAACTACAGAAAAGAGCTTAGTTAGAACACAACTTTGCTAACTTATTACTTTTCCTTCCTATACAATTGAAAATGACAAAATTAATTTCCTTTAGAAAACCAAGATCCTCCTCTTTGTAGCTCCCATTTCTCCAAGCACTTTCAAGAAAAGAAATAATGTTTGAATTGTACATTCCATGTTGATATGTTTGTACTTGAACATCCAATCTTTAATCACATCCTTCAAAGATTTAATTGCTAGAAGCTCTAATTGAGTAATGTCCCAATGAACATAAGATATTTCTAGTGGCAAGAGGAGTCTGCCTTTATAATCTCGAAATGCCCCAGCAATACCTACTGTATATAAAGAGATTAGAGATGCATCTACATTGACCTTTAGCTATTCGGGTGAAGGAGGATCCTCACTATTGGACAATCTATACGACTGGTTAGCATCCTAGTGGCCCAATTTGAAATGGCTTAAGATGTAAGAAACCAAGGTGTAGCATATAGCATTGGAAGTAATGAAAATAAGGCTATCTTCCACACCTTCATGAATGCGTTTGTTCCTTGCTTTCCAAGATAAGAAGACTTCATTACAATAAAGATTAAGGAGCATCCCATCCTTAAGAGCAAGAAGGTCCAGCCATCTAAGACATTCTTCAAATCTATCAAACATAGGAATTCCAAATCCCCAATGGTTTAAGTATTGAATTACCTCCTTAAGCTTAAGACATTTGTAAGCAATATGCTCTACATCTTCAATCTCATTACAACCTCTAAGACAATTAGAACTATCCAATAATCTTCTATAGCACAAAAATTGAAATAATGAAATGGAATTTCTACTTAGTCTACACCAAAAAACATCAACCCGAGCATTTAACATTGCTTTCTTGATCCCCTTCCAATGCTGGAACTCATATCACTCTAGCAGTGATGCTCTAAAAGCCAATCGAGTAATAGAAATCCCAGATTTCTACTGTAGCAGCTCCATACGATCCTCATCTCCCTATGGTAGAATTTCCACCTGCTTAATATGTTTAACCAACTCAATACCAAAATGTTTCATTAATACCCCTTCCTTCCAACATCTATCTACTATGAATTCCTTGACTAAGACTACATCATCCTCCTGTGGAAAAACAAACATAGTCCACAAGTTGATATATTTGTCCATTATCCAAATGTCTTTGAAGGCATCCACCGATCCTCCATTAACCACTATCCATCTTACAATTGGTTTCATCATTCTACCTCCATCATTCAATAATTTCCTATTAGAAGAACAACATTTACTCACATTTCCCATGTCAAGTTGATCACCATATTTAGTAGCCAATAACTTATATAAAAGTGACTCTTTATCTTGAATGAATCTCCAAGCCAACCTAGCCCTTAATGCATGAGTTTTTGACACACTAGAATACAATCTACGGCCTCCCTTACATAAAGTTTTGCAAAGATCAAACCAACTAACATAGTGTAAACCAACTCTTACGTTAGACTTGTTCCAAATGAAACTCCTGCAAAGTTTGTCTAATTCCTCCAGTATTCATTTCAGAATAAGAGAACACGTAGCATGAAAGGTAGGTAATGAAAGAATAATTTATTTGACCAATGCTAACTTACCCGCCAACGATATGAAGTTGCTTCCCCATATGTTTTCATCCTCATACCTTTGTCTACAATGAACTTAAAGTCATCTCTAATAAGTTTTCTTAAAGAAACTTTAATCCCAAGGTAATTAAATTTTGTAACTGTTTTGAATCCCATAATACAAGAGATGCTTTTCTTCTTTTTCATGGTCATATATTTTCCAAATAAAATGGTATATTTACCCATGTTTATATGATGTCTCGTCCATCCACTAAAGTCATATAAGATAGTCTTGACTTCCTTTACAGCCCTCCTATTAGCTTCTGAAAACATTATAACATCATCTGCATAGAGTAAATGGGACACTCTCGGACCTACTGAATTAATGCTAATCGCAAAAGAGCTTTGAGTAAAAGCATTAGATAGGAGTTGTGAACCAAAAAAAACAAGAAGTGGAGACTAAGGACAACCTTGACGAAATCAACTCTTAGCTTGAATCCACTTTGAGTAATTGCAATTGATAATTAAAGAAAAGTGGAATCTTCAACGCACTCCATATTCAATTTGGAAAACTTTGGAGGAAAGTCAAAATACTCCAAGTATTTCCTAAGAGTAGACCAAGACATGGAATGATATGCTTGTTCCATGTGTACCTTGAAAGAAATAAGGCATTTAGTAGATTTTGAGTGCCTACATTTATGAAATAGTTCTTGAGCCACCAACACATGATCTTATAAAGTCCTCCCCTTGATAAAAGCCGCTTGTTCCATCAAAATTAGCTTTGGAATTACCTCAATCAATCTGTTCAAAATCACCTTTGCCACAATCTTGTACCAAGAATTACATAGGCTGATTGGTGTATAATTAGAAGGGAGAAGTGGATTTGATACCTTCAATATGAGCATAATGAGTTTTTCCTTCCATCCTTTGTTCAACTCCCCATTGCATAGGAATTGATTTATTGCTTTCCAAAAATTTGATTTGATAAATGAATAGGAAACACCATCATTGCTAGGAGAAATGTTTCTGCCCGTTTGCTTCAACACCAACTCCACCTCTTCAATTGAAAAACCTCTTTCCAAAAAACTCATATCATCATTGTTTAGGCAATTGAGTGCAGCCAACCAACCATCTAGATTGCAATACCTGAGATCCCACTTTTTCTCAAAAAACTAAAAGAAAACCTTCAATCATATCTTGTTTTTCCACCAAAACACCATTTTCATCCTTCACTTTGGCAATGCTATTGGAAATTCTTGGAGCAGTAGCATAAGAATGGAACAAATTTGAATTACAATCTCCCACTACTAACCACTTCACCTTTGCTCTTTGCTTCCACCAAGAATTCAAGCAATCCATGGTTGAATTCAATTCATTAACTTTCATTTTAAGACTCCAACACTCCATCACTGAGAGCGATCCATCTATAGATTCCTTATTTTGAAGCTCCAGAATATCCTTCATAATATCTTCTTTAAGTTCATTAAGATCCTTTAACTTAGCTTTGCTCCCAAAAAACAATGATTTCAATGGTCTTCTAAACTTCTTGTTGAGAATTTGTGAAGTGTTCCCTTAATAAGCTTTGCTCCATTTCTTCCTAACCATAGAAAAAGAGGTAGAATAAGATGCTCAAATGTCTTTGAACTTGATGTTCCTTTAGGAGACCAGAATAAAATCAATAATGTTCAAAAGGGTTAGGCAATGGTCCGATGCTATCAAATGTATCACAACCAAATGATGAGGGGAGCTCAAATATGTTGAATTGATGAAACATCTATAAAATCATTCAAGAATACTTGCTCCAGCACTTTTATTATTGCACCATATAAATTTTGGCCCAATAAAACCAACTTCATGAAGATCATTATTTAGTAAACATTCTTTCATCTACTTTGGACCTTGAGAAAATATGAATCTTCTACCCCCTCCTTTATCTTCATTAGCCAATATAAAATTGAAATCACCACCTATTGCTATAGGTACTTCTATAGTGAAATGTTTATCCAGCATTGCCCAAAGCTTTCTTCTTTTATGCACCTCTTTACTTCCATAAATTGAAGCAACCCTCCAAATTCCTTTGTTTAACATTTTTAGATCACCAATAACCACTTGAGAAAAAGAATCAATAATAAAAAAATCAGCTAGTTTAGAATTCCACAAAATTAAAATGCCACCGAAAATCCCACTTGAAGGAACATAAAAAAACTCCCATCCATTCCCAATCATTACATTGACTTCACTTTTATCAATAGAAGTTAATTTGGTTTCTACCAAACCCAAAAATAACACACCATGAAGTTTAACAAATTCCCTATGATATAGAGAAGTACTTTTCTTTCTTGCTCCTCTACAATTCCAAAATGTAATAAAATACATTTAATTGAGATTAGGAGAAGTAGTCCCCAATGTACCTTTCCCATCCAGTTCCAATATTCTGCTCCTGGATGAAGGGTTGATCAGACCCAAGTCCTTTAAGTATGTGGATTTCTTCCTTTTTGTTAGCTGAGAGCTAACTATCTTCCCACCACTTTCAGCAATCTCAACAATAAGATGGACTGATGCAGAAACCTCTAGGACTTCAATTCCTACAGCAGTTGCTGCTACATTAGTGATAAAAGATTTGTTTAACTCCTCAACTGCTTTTGGGCTCTGAAAATTCATCCTCGGCCTCTACCCAACACTTTATTTTTTTATTCGGTGAGGGAGTTTTAACAGAATTAAGTTATGGGGTAAATTTTGGAAGGAAAATGGGTTTGTAGATAACACACTACCAGAGATTTTGCCGTTATTTTGCGAGGACTTTATGATCTGAGTTCTGGTTTCCTATAGGTGCAAGCCCCTATAGTTAATTACCTTTACCGATCAAGAGATAAAACTTTTGATTAAGGCTAGTCATCAATCAGATATGTTGAGATATGTGTTATCTAGCATATAGTTGCAGCATGGGCATAGGTATTTGAAAATGGTTGGATGTTTGGAATTTGGGTTGGAAGATTTGATAATTAAATGTAGAAATTTCACCATCTTGCCTTTAAAAGTGGATGGTGGGGGAATGGATGATGGTCCGGATCAAGATCTTCCCGGACCATCGTGGTCCCTATCTACTTAGTCAGAGGAGGTAGTCAACCCAACATAAAATAAGGATCCTTGTTGACAGCCATGGGTTGCTTCGTCCAAGGGAACCTCATAGATCTGGGTTTGATATTTGCTTAAGGGGATAAATTTGAATCCACCTTAGCTAACAGAGGGCTTTGTGCCCAATCAACTATATCCTATATATTCATATATCAATAATTTGATGTCACTAAGGAGCGTATTGGCTCTAGTCATAACCAATATTTGTGGTTCCATTTGGTGGAATAACCACTCAATTCAGAGGGCCCTGGGTCATAACTGTTTATCATGCAGTTCTATTTAGCAGCAAAACCATCGGTCAGAGGACACGTACCAAATCCTTACTAGCAGGAGATTGTTTGAGAATGGATCCTAGTAATATTTTTGATGAGGCATTAGCTCTTTATGAGCTAAAGTAAATATTTAATTTTTCCACTCCGATAAGTTATTGTGGAGGGTAGATGAATTTTGCTTTTTGTGATTGATGATTGAATTTCAATTATAAATATTTTGATTTGGAGTTTTCTGGTATTTTGGATTGGATTTCATGAGTATTTTGGTGGCATTTTGGATTATTTGAAATAAACCCCTTCGGTTTAGATAGATATCAAACACGACCAACATCGGGGTTACTTTTAGATCATTTCCATTTGAAATTATTTACATTTTTTTATGGATGAACCTTGTCAATTCTGTCGAGCTATCAACAGAGGATCAGGTTTCTTGGGGTTTATGCCTTTGTTTGTGAATTTTCTTTGTTAAATGCCTTGAAGGCCTAATATGAATGTGTAAAATAAATATTTCGACTGACTTCGTGACCTGATATTTATCCGATGGTTCGAACCCTGTCTACTTCTGTTACATGCATAGGAGGATCGGGTTTTGTAGGCTTTATGCCCTTATTAGTAAATTCTCTTGATTATAGGCCTTGAAGGCCTAATATGAATGTATTAAAATACAACGGTTGCCATAACCATGTATTTATTTGATGCCTCGAATCCTATTGACTCCTATTGATCCACATAGAAGGATCAGGTTCAAACTTGAATTCATATATTGACCCGTGCAGCATCCCTAGACGTCACATATGTACCAATAACTTGCTCATTTCATAAGGCATCTCCTCATCTTGATGTGGACTCCCCTTTCCTATTCACCGGGGAGGTTTTTTTCTTAAAATTTTTGACCATAGCTTTGAAATAGACTCTTTTTTCTAAGCTCTTCAGTATAGTAGACTTGTTACTTATGGTGTTTGTGGACACCAAAACTATTTTCTTCTTAAGTATAAGACTAAGAATAAACTTTGAAACACCAGGAAGTTAGGTTCTAATTTTTTCAAACATCCATTTCCTTCATCCAAGGGGTGTCCTTCTCCATACACCGAGTTGCCCTCATACCCAACGTACTCATAGATCTTAATCACCATTATTGTAGGTGACATATGTACTTGTGTCCACAAGGGTTCATTTTTCCTACAATATACCCACTATTATTATCCACAAGTGGATCGTATGTATTTATAGGGAACCCATTGTATCCACTACAACCTCCTAGAAGTGTTCATAGGAGAGCAATTATTCCTACATCATATCCACCTATCACCAATCTTAGGGATTGTTATAGGGACAGATCTTCCATTATCAAGTGGTAGTGTTATTGTCTCAATCTTGTAGGGATTGTTATAGTAGTCTATTACATCTGTATCATGTCCACCTTTGTTATTCAAAATTTATTTGTGACGATGGGTCTGTTATTGATCTTTAGTGTCACTTTATTCAATCAACAGGCGTTGTTGCTTGTGTTGGAGATTCCAATAGTGCATATATGACACACATGCATTATGCAACCATTTATTATTCTTGCATATACGATGCGCGTAATCTCATATGACTATTGTAAGAGTCCACTACATTCTTTGTTTGTAAGCATTGAGGTCTTGTAGTGTTCTTGCTTGTACCTTGATATTGGTTATGAAGATGTTGCAATATCCTCCCTGCAAGGGTTCACGATCTTTTGGATTTGTTGAATCTTAGTCACATTTGTTTGCATGGATTAATGCATTTCTTTTAACTTTGAGTCACTATTGACCGTATAAATATTCTTGTAGTTTTGAGTTCCTTCGTATATGATTCAAGCTTTGAATTCTTTGTATATGATTGAGTTCAAGTGTGAGTTCAAGTGTTTGTTCAAGTCCAGTTCATACTTGGATTTGTTGTGGTCTTATTGAGTTTAGACTCCATTAAAGTTCAAGTCCTTAGTTCAGTTCAATATCATTTATCAAGATTTTATTTTAGTTCAAATGTTCAGAATCATTTTCTTTTTCAAGTCATTTTTTACTTGAGTTTGAATTCATTAAGATTTGAATTTATTATGTCAAAGTCCAAAAGTCTGAGTCCACTGTTGTTTTTCTGAGTTTAAGTTCTCATTCTTCTGAGTTCAAATTAGGTATGAGTACATTATTAAATTTACTCAAAATTTTGATATCCTCCTGACGTCTCCCCTATTTAGGGGAAAATATTGGAAAACTGGCCCTTCTGCCATGCAAGAGAAAAGCGTGCACGGTAGGTGCCCTCGGACGAGGACACTACGACTGTAAATTCTTTAACCCCACCTCGCTAGAGAATGGCATATATGGGTCATCGATATCTGTTACAAGAAATGCAAAGGCTTCCCCGTAGGTATAGAGCTGCATACAGGTACATAAAATTGTCTCGGCCAAGCTAAGAAAATCGTGCACCAGGCCTACCCACCTCATCGTAAGTGTCACACCGGGTTCCCTCCCACCACGCTAGAGAAAAGCGTGCATAGGTGATTTGCTGGTTCGACACGTATGTTAAGTATAGGATTTTGAGGGCCAAGGGGTCGCTCATCTACCTCGTCATAGGTGTCGCACTAGGTTCTCTCCCTCCACGGTAAAGAAAAGCGTGCATGGGTGGTTTGCCAGCCCGACATGTATGCCAAGGTAAGAGTGGGATTTATTATTTTTTTTATTTTTATTATTATTATTATTAACTAATTAATTATACTTAAATATATTAAATAATAATTAAGTATAATCCAAAAATAATTAATTATAATTATAATAAGTAATTATAATTAAATATATTTAATTTAAATTAAAGTAATTAATTATGATTAATTTTAAAAAATTCTAGTTAATTATTTATGATAATGATTAACCATAATTATAATAAATTATTCATAACTTATTTTAATTGAATATGTATGATTATATATATATATATATATATATCACCCACCGAATTGAAGGAGCGAAGTCACACGGTCACGAAGGAAGCGAAGAAGTAGTGTCTGTGGGAGAGAGGGAACCAGCCTTAAGGCTTAAGTTTCTCTCCCTTTTAACGATGATTGGAGAGGTAGGAAGAGGACGAGCGATCATGGGAGGAGTGCTGATGATGTGCATTGGATGTTCGTGGGATGTTCGCAATTTGGGCACGATCTTGGCATGGCGCTACAGGTACGAAAGCCCCTTTTTTTTTTGCTTAGGCATGTAGGTCAACACAGCTGCTTCATTAACTTTTGATTGAATAATCTCTCATTCTTCTACAAGATCCATGAGGACTTTGAAACATTTTTCATCATTTGGAGTAACATGCTTGCTGATTTCAGATATTGCTGGATGAGCTTAACTGCTATCAACAACCAAATTATCAGTTTTATTACATACAAAAATTGTTTGCACTGGTTCTAGAACTTCACTTGGCATGGTAACATTATTATCTTCTTCTCTTTTGTCATTATTTCTTACAGCTGCATAAGTTTTTCTCCCTTCATTATGAGGAAAAAACTTTATGCTAACATTAATATTAAATTTCTTCTTCCCATAATTAACCAACATCCACGGGCCATAACCTTCTTTATCATTGATCCCTTCTGCAATCGGTTCCTGATTACCTCTAGCATTGCTTGTTTCCACCAAAGTATTAGAATTTGAGTTTCACTATCTTGAAGTCCTCATCCTGTTATACATAATAACCTTATCACAATCCTTTTTTACATGACCAATCTTTCCACACTCAAAACAAAAGTTAGGAATCCTTTCATACTTAATCTTCTGAAAGAATTTCTCTCAAACCACCCATACAACTAACGGCAGCTTTGCATCCAAATCAATTCGGACACAAACCCTTCCATATTCTCTTATGTCCAGTTGAAACATATTACCATCTGTCAAATAAGGCTTTCCAATCATGGATGCTATAAGACAAATGTTTACCTCATCCCAGCAGTGAAGTGGTAAGTTAGGCAATTTAATCCAAATTGGAGCAGTTAATCCTTTGAGCATATCATGAGAAAAGCTTTGAGACCGTCTATCAATTCCCGCAATGTTACCAAAAACAAACCAGGGACCATTAGTCAAATCAGCTTCCAAATGCTCGGGATCATAGAGCGAACAAAGTACCCATCCCATTACAAGCATTGTGAGATGAAATTTCCCATATTGAGGCCATTGTTTCCTCAATTCAGAGCTAATTAAAGAAAATGAGGCCTCACCACCAAAGATTTTGATTACTAAGGAGTTTTCTAGCTTTTTAGAGTTCTTCAAAACTTTCTGTTCAAGAAGCTTAATAGATTTTCCCTCTTCTAATAAGTAGTTTCCAAAATCCAAATCATCAACTTTGATATTTCCTTTTCTGGTCCAAGCATTTTGCTGATTTCCTAAATTAGAACGAATAGGTAAATCAGCATTAACATCGTCATATCTAGCCAGATCTTCAGTATGCATTTTTTCACCTCCTCCAAGTCGGACTGTGGATTACCAACATTGGTCAGAAGCTTAGATGTGCCAGCAACATTAGACTCCTTGGATTCTTTCTCACCCCTCAATGGAGAACCTTCCTGTCCAAAGATGACAAAATTCATTCTTACAGCATTCAAACCATTATTTACTTTAGTACTCAGTTTCCAAATAGATTTTGATGAAGGAGATGCCACCGAATCACCCCTAGTAGATGGAACCACTCCATATGAAACTAAAGCCTTTAGACTATCCCCAACCAAAATTTTCTTTCCCTTACCAACAACATATGCAACTTTTTTCTTAAATCGCAAACCACCCTCATTTATGATTAAAGGCATACCCGTGCATTAGACTTAACCCCATCGTTGAAAAAAGTTCTATCATCTTCGAATGCAGTAGGAAATAATGATAATCAGTGAGATACTCCAGTCAGGGGTCGTTTAAATGAACACTGGTCCTCAAATGGCCCGCCAGGAAAAGGGAGCTGGCTAACATCCACTGCCATTGAAGAACGGAAATCCCACGAATTGAAAATTTGAAAACAAAAAACTTTAAAATCTTAGAGTTTCTCTCACTAACTTTCTCTCCCAGATTGCATACCAAAGATACCTCTTAAAGAAAGAGTTTTTATTGGAGGATATTTAAATGGACATGTTGGTAGAGGGGTAGATGATTCTAAAAGCATTCATGGTAGCCATGGGTTTGGAATAACAAATGAATGTTATAAGACTTTATTAGAATTTTCTTTAGCTTTTTATTTTTTTAATTGCTAATAACTTGTTTAAGGAAACAGATGAGCATCTCATCACTTACAAAAATGGATATAATAAAACTAAAATTGATTATTTTCTTACAAGAAAAAATAGATAGATTAGAATGCAAAGATTGTAAACTTATTATGAGTGAAAATTTATGTACCCAACATCTATTATTAGTTTTTGATTTTAAGACAAAAGGGATAAAAATAAAAAATAAAGTAAAAAAGATATTCTAGGATTCGATGGGAAAATTTAGATAATATTAATAAAGATAATTTTAAAGTTAGATTTTAAATCTTATGATTTTTTTGTACATGAGGATGCTAATATTATGTTGAAAAAGATTGCTACACATATTATGAATATTGCAAAAGATGCACTTGAAGTATCCAAGGGAAAAGCTCCTAATAGTAGAAATAGTTTATGGTAAAATCCAAATGTACAAGAAAAGATTAAAAAAAGTTGATTTATTATAAAAATTGATTTAGATGTAAAAATTATCATAATTTGGAAAGATATAAAGAGACGCATAAGAAATCTAATAAAGTATTACACGTTGCAAATATTTTAGCTTTTAATGATTTATATAATGGATTATATACTATGGAGGGATATATATATATAATTTATCCAAACAAAGAGATAGGAGTAGTAAGGATTTAATTCAAGTTAATTATAATAAGGTTGGAGATCAGAAAGTACTTTTCTTAAAAGATGATATTCCAAAAAGGTTGATGAGATACTTTACTAAACATTTTAATGAAAAATATGAAAATATGACTGAATTTAGTGACTGTAGCACCCTAAATGATAATAAAGATTTATGTTTTTATTAGGGTATTAGTAAAACAAAAGTTAGAGAGGCTTTAAAGAAAATGAACTATGGAAAAGCTATTAGACCTGATAATAATCAAATAGAGGTGTGGAAATGCTTAGTAGATGAAGGAATTTCTTTGCTTACTAAACTTCATAATACTATTTTGATGACTAAAAGATGACAGATGTGTAGAGAATGAGTGTGTTAACTCTTATTTCTAAGAATAAAGATGATGCACAAGATGGTGCGAATTATAGAGGAATTAAGTTAATGTCACATACTTTAAAAGTATGGGAGTGAGTTATTGAGCATAGGTTATAGCGTGATACTAATGTTTCTTAAAACAAATTTGGATTCATATCGGGTAGGTCTTCTATGGAAGCCATACATTTATGGATAGGATTGATGGAGAAATATAGAGAGAATAAGGAGGATCTACATATGATATTTATTGATTTAGAGAAAGCATATGATAATGTTTCTGGAGAAGTGATTTGGAGATTTCTTGAAAAGAAAGGAGTTAATAACACTTATATTCAAATCATTAAAGATATGTATGCACGAGCTATTACTTATGTTCAAACACAAGGTGGTTTGACAAAGTATTTTCATTTTTTGATTGGATTATAGCAAGGATCAGCCTTAAGCCCATATCTTATTGTTTTAGTCATGGAAGTTCACACTAGACATTTACAGGAAGATCTACCTTGGTGTATGGTTTTTTCTGATGATATTCATCTTGTTGATAAGTCTAGAGGGGGGTTAAAGGTATACTTTCATTATGGTGGTCAACTTTAGAGTCTAACGATTTTTTCTTGAGTAGACCTAAAAGTGACTATATAGAGTGTAATTTTAGAAGTAATAAACTAAGTGATCAGATTGTAACTTTTGGTGATCAAGTCATCAATAACAGTACATGTTTTATATATCTTGGATCTATTGTTTAGAGTGATGGTTAAATAGATGGGGATATTATCAATAGACTTCAAGTTGGATGGTTGAAGTGGAGGAATGCATCGGGCTTATTGCGTGTTAGGAAAGTCCCCCTCAAACTTAAGAGAAAATTCTATAAAATGGTAGTGAGACCTACAATGCTTTATCATGTCGAATGTCAGCCATTAAAAGAGAAGCATATTACTAAGTTAAGTGTTGCAAATATGAGGATGCTCAGGTGGATATGTGGCTTTACCCTTACAATAAGATACGAAATGAACATATATGGGAATTGGTTTGAGTAGCTCTAGTTGAAGACCAAATTAAGAAAGTAGAGGTATTAACTTTGACTTATATTAAGAAAGTTAGAGGTAGACCTAAACATACTTGGTTATAAAATATTAGAAATGATATTTCTTTATTAGATTTAAATGAGGATTTGACTTTTAACAGGACATAAAGGAGAAAAAGGATTCATGTAGCAGACCTCATGTAGTGGGACAAAGGCTTGATGTAGTAGTTGTTGTTGTTAGGTCTATAATTAAGAAGTAATTAGAAGGAAGCATAATACTAAACACTCTAGAATATATTTAGGTAAGATCAATCTCTATTACATTTACCTTACCATGATGATATTCAACAGTTAGATAGTAGTTCTTTATTAGCTCAAGCCACCTTGTTTATGTCAAAACTAGATCCTTCTTTTGAAAATGTACTTCGAACTGTATTGATTAATGAAAACCTGGCAATGAACTCTGTTTAAGTTTTACCCTTATATATTTAGAGTGATTGTAAAGGTATAAGCTCAAGATTATGAGTCAAATAATTCTTCTTGTGTGGCATTAATTACGTAAAAGCATATGTTATAATCTTCTGATGCTACAATATAATGCATCTTAATCATTTAAGTCATTATATAATAAGCGAAATCCTTCCATAGCTAAGGTAATAGTCAAAACTGGAGCTGAATAGATATAGTCTTTAAGTTTCTAGAAACTCTCCTCATAATTAGATGTTCTAAGAAAGGTTAATGATTTTGGGAAAGTCTCATTAGAGGAACAAATTTCTAAGAAAAAGCTTTCACAAACTCTATAAAATAACCAACCTGGCACAAAAACCTTGATATCTGAGATATTATTGTAGGCCTTATCCAATTAATAAAACATAAACTTGTTAGAGATCCATAGAAATATTTTGACAGCTCACCACACATCCTAAAAAATTAAATAATCTTTAGCCAAAATTAACATTTTAAAAATAATTTGCAAGACAACAAATGTTGCCTTAAAATCTCCAAAATAAATCTTAAATATTTTGCATGTTCTTCTTAAAATGCTAAATAAATTTAAGTTTCATCTATAAATAAAATAATAAACTGATCTAAATATTCCATAAATATCCTGTTAATTAGATTCATAAATATGGAAGCAACATTAGCTTCCCAAAAGGCATAACTAAGAATTATAATGCCAAAATCTAGTATAAAAAACATTCATCATCACAACCTCTTCTTTCGCTTTAATTTATAATACCCAAATCTTAGATAAGTATTAGAAAATACATAAGATCTTATAAAGTAATCAAATAAATCTTCAATCCTTGGAAAAGATTTATTAATCTAGATTTTTTAGTTTATTATCTCCTTATAGATGATAAAGATACTCATAATACCCTACTTATTTATAAATAAAATAACTGCTTGAAAGTTCGTTAGGGATGTTAAGCCCTTATGAACTAGTCTTGAGGCTAACCAAGAGGGGTGGGGGGGGGGGGTGAATTGGTATTTTAAAAAACTTCTTTCAATCAAATCACAAACTCAAACAAAAAAATAATTCACCATAAGAAAAATAGAGTGCGGAAATTAAATGCGTAAGTAAAAACAAGGAAAGAACACACAAGATTTATATTGGTTAGGTCAAACCTTGACCTAGGTCCACTCCTCAGAGGCACCCTCCGAGTATTACACTAACTTAGTGTCTCTTATTTAGCTCCCATAGCTAGGCGGAGAAGCCCTTACAAAACACTCCTTTTCACCAACTCCGGTGCGGCAGAGAACTGAATCCTTTTGCTTCCTCCCGAAGCAGGAAGACAACCTCAATCTATTGCTGAAGAAGACCTCTCTTGAGCCTCCAAGAATGAGGAATGGTGATTAGAGAAGACACCTTGGACCCTTGCTTGGAGAAACCCTTATGAAACCCCCTCAAAAGCTCCTCCTAACAGGTTCCTCCCTCTCTCTCCGCTCTCTTCCTCTCCTCTAAGCTCTCTCAGGTCAAGGCTGCAGCAAAAGACTCTTATGCTTGTGAAAATATGAGTCCTTTAAATGAATTTTCAAAAACTGACTTTATCATCCATGATGATATTGCTATCGTCCTATACGATCATAATAAATTAAGCTCAATTAGCTTGAACGACTTGGAATGATTAGAAAATTTTTGGTTCCTATCATCCAGGATGATAATAAATCATCCTATACGATTAGTACAAATCAAGGAATATCATCAAGAACATTGCTCTGAATAGACAATGTATGATTTTTGGTTGTTTAGGAGCAATCAAGGTTTTGAATGGATCGTCCTGGCCAATCCTGCAATCGTCCAGGATGATATAATCGAATCAATCAACCTTAATTACTTTCCTTAATCACCAGATCAATTTAGAAATAATTAAACCCCATCATCGAGGCCGATATCCTAGATGATGATTAAAAAATAAAACTACCTAAATAGATCTGGCGGCTGATTCTTTTTGATTTGAGCATATCATCCCGGTTGATATAAAAAATATCAAAGATGATATGCTTAATGACGGCTGCCTTAACCAGGATGCCCTGATTAGGGTTTCTATTTTTAACCGATTATCTAGGATAATTTTGTGATCGTCTTGGAAGATGTTAGCAAAATAAAAAAAACTCTAAGTTAGACGGAAAAAATTCACCCATTTGTGTATGTGTAGGGTTACTTAGCATGAGGCCCCATAAAGATTACAATTGACTCAAGAAAGGGAAAAAATACATTGCAAACTGACTCATACCTAATCTACTTAATCTTGAGCTCGCTTGAGTTGCACTTGATCTTGTTGACTTGAAATGTTAGTGGGCAAGGTAAGCGTAGAAAACATTTAGGGTTTGCTAGGCGTAGAAAAAATAGGAATGTTTGCTATCATCAAAATTCTAATTCATAAAACCAGATTTACAATAGTTCTCTCTTTGGAGACACACCAGGACAAAAAACTTTTCAATTAATAAACTCAAGAAGTTACACTTCCAATTCCAAGAGCTTCTTAATTGTCATCATAGAAGGAGCCTTAGATATAAAAGTGTTAAATAAAAAGACATTAGTACAAAACTCAGTCTCCCTATCATGTTGCAAACTAATTTGATCCTTAGGGAAAATATTAAAAAAATTTACATTATTGGAACATCATGCAAAGATCTTTTTTTTGCTCCAATCATGAACATATATTATAAATATTAAAGAACCCTTATTGCTTAATTTAATTACCTATACTACCAATATGAGACTTGACAAATCTTCACTAACTCCAAGAAATATATAACTCTCACTAACCAAAAATAATTTAACCCTCGTCATTAAACAATAAATTTGTGCTCCATATTGACTCAAGTAATCCATTATTAGAATAACATTAAACTCAAGAATTGGTATTAGTATAAGACTAGATCTCCATTTCTCATAGTATATCCCTAAATCATTAATGTACAATATACTAAAGCTACTATACCATCCCGAGTTAGAAGAATAAAAAGTTAAGAAGAAGAAAATAATAAAGAAGGAAAACATAGCAAGTCAAAGTATCTCATAAAAGTGAACTAATAGGTATGTACAAAATAAAATAATATGTAAGAAGGCAAATAAAAATATAAGTTATACATATGATATCATCTAGTGCATCTCTTATCTAATGCTGAGTCAAATTATATACAGATGCTTGAACTTGTGTTGGAGTAATTGAACCACCGTATTCTCTTTGAACACTCCAAGAAGGTCTCCATTCCATTGAACTGCTACCTTTACTAAAAGATCCTTCACTAAATATATGTAGTGGTGTTATCATTAGTCTCAATACCTACAAAACAGAGCTATCAAATCTAGGCTAATAATATTAGTCAAGGCATGACCTATGGATAGTCATCCACCTTATTTTATGTTAATCAACTTAAAATAGCTAACCTATCATTCGATAATACTAAACCAAGAGCATCATTCCATAACTAGAAAACATTGGAGTTCTAATTATAAAGCCTGTAAAATTGTCAACATGGCTACCATTAGGACCTGACATGGATGATTTACCTCTCCTGGAGTTCTTAAGCCAAAACCTACTCGTCTTCAATGAAAATCCTTTGTTAGAAGCCTCGCCTCCAATTCTCATTCTACCAATAGTCCACCACTTTCAATATTATTCTTAATTAGATGGGATCTCTCTACTAATTTAGGAAAAATGACATCTCTACTACTTTAGACAAGTTAGATATATTGAATGAAAACAAAGATTACATCAAACTATCTCGAAGCTATCCTAGAAGCTTCTAACACATCTCCATTAAAGTGTTAAGAAATTACATAACCTACTTAGTTGGGAAATTAAACTTTTCCTCATACTAGATCATGAACCTACTCCTCTAAACCAATCTCAGAAATATCTCCTACATGTTTTAACATGTAGATGGATATGCAAACCATTCTCTAAGAATTTAGTTTATTCATTCCAACTAATCAAGCAATTATACCTTCCATAAAACTTTACCTTTTACTAGACAAACCACTAGCACA
The DNA here is from genome assembly GCF_001605985.2 of Dendrobium catenatum. Taxonomy (NCBI): domain Eukaryota; kingdom Viridiplantae; phylum Streptophyta; class Magnoliopsida; order Asparagales; family Orchidaceae; genus Dendrobium; species Dendrobium catenatum. Next base: position 7,522,067 of record NW_021320019.1, on the reverse strand, counting down.
AAGCTTCTCCATCTAATAAAAACACTATAAGAGGATGCTTCCTCTTAGGAAGAGACAAAATCCTATGAAAAGTTTTCTCTAATTCACAAGCTAACCCCTTACCAATATGGATTCAATAACACCCACAAACATTATTAAAAGTTTATGGAGGTTATAAGACCTAGTTTAGCAATCCGGGTGGGGGGGTGGTGTGGGGGGGGGGGGGGGGGGGGGGGGGTTGCATAGGTACTTTTAAGAAATACTATATGCAGGATAACAATGTGAAAGAACATATAAATGAGTATATAACACAAGTGAAAAGAATTTAAAACTTCATAATAATTGAAATATTTTTATTTATTTATTTTGATGCATAAATAAATCAAGTGAAATATAAAGTTACTTGTTAATATAAATTAGACTATCTAGAGCTTGCAATAGAAAATAAAATTTGTACTTCTAGTCTACCTACAATGAAAAGGTCTCTTTAAAATTAATTCCTTCAATTTGATTGAAAAGGTCTCCTTGAAAGCCCACTCAGTCTTTATAACAAACTAGTCCATAGATCTTTTAACCAATTCCCATACATCATTCCTAATAAATTAATTTAATTCTTCTTATATTGCTAAGATCAAGAATTCATTGGCTAGGGCTTGTTATATGTTTGCGGGTTCTACCTTTGAGATGAATGTTGAATGACTAACCACCTTTCTAAGTCTATGCCTAGTTTTCATAAATTTAGATGTGTATCCTAGGATAAGTTCCCTAGGATGAGTAAATGAATATCTTTATTCTCTAGGAAAAGGCTCTTGAGGTTCTACTATATCTCCTAGGTTTATAGATTTTATATCTTGGGTGATCTCTACCTCTTCTTCCTTTAACGTAGGCTTAGAGGTTTTATCTAATTAATAAAACATTACATGAGTAGACTCTTCTACTACAAAGGCCCTCTTATTAAAAATCTTACATGATTTACCTACAAATGAATATCTTAGGAAGAATCCCTCATCAAATTTGGGATCAAACTTTTCTCAAGGTTATTTCCATTAGTAAGGACAAAACATCTATAACCAAATAAATGCAAGTGAGACAGGTTGGGTGTCCTAGCCTTTAGAAGCTGATATGGTGTCTTATTTAACCTATTTAATGCATAACAAGCAATATTTACTACTTTTTTCCAAAAGTATCTATAGAGATAACATTAAACGAATGTGACCATAACAACTTCTGCTAATGTTTTATTCCTCCTCTCCATTATTCCATTATGTTGAGGTGTTCTAGTGGCAAAAAATTTAAGCTCTATCCCAACCTCTAGACAAAACTTATCATTTTCAAACTTTCCACCATGATCATTATGAATAGTCTATATTTCACATCCTATTTTTCTCTATATCATTGTAGAGGATTCTAAATTCTTCAAATGATTCTTTCTTTATGCAAGGGATATAACCATTATGAATCTAGAGTAATTTTCAACAATAAAAAAACCATATGATTTCCCTCATAGGTTGGCTATAGTAATGAAGAAAAAAAGATTTTTATGAAGAATTTCTAGTGACCTAGAGGCGATGATATCCTTGATGAAATGAAATCAAGACTTAATTTTTTTTCTTAACAGGAAGGCATCACACATGTGGTCCTTAGTGAAATATAACTTGCGTATGTCACTGACAAAGTTTTTCTATGTAATTTTCCTTAGGGACTTCATTCTTGCATGACATAGTCAACTATGCCATAGCAAAGATTAATCAATAGTGGTTTTCAAAGTCAAAGAATTAGAGTGATCATTTCAATTTAAATCAAGCATATAAACATTGCTGACACTTTTCCTTCTAAAACTAATTTACCATTCAAACTAATTTTATAATTTATGGAATGAATATTAATATCAAACTCTTTATCACACAACTAACTAATGTTAAGTAGATTATGATTTAAGCCATTTACAAGTAATACATTCTCAATTAAGAAATTCTTTTAGTTTCCAATTATTCCTGGTCCCACCACCCTCTTAGTGGTGTTGTCTATCAATATGACCTTTCCTCCTGACCTGGCCCCTAGCAAGATGAACTTCTTCAAATCTTTAGTCATGTGCCTTCATATATACTCTCACTAGGTGTTTTGTGAGAGCACTCTTATAAAGTCAATATTACATTTCAATTGAGAACCCATGTGAATTTGGGTTCCACCAATTACCTTAATGAATGATTTCTATACATTATGTGATGTGCTCCATGTGTTTTATTCCTCAACGCAAGATGTATCCTATGGTGTATTATTCAAGGGGGCAATGTGACCTAGTATGTCACAATAATGATACCAAACCCTAAGGAATGGATTTACTACATTATGTTGTGGGTTGTGCCTCTTCCTACGGGTATATAATGTATGCAGGTGGTGTTTTATTTTTTGCCTCAAGATGATTTATTTTCAATAATTTATATGAATTACCTACATTAATATAATTTTTATTTAATGAATAAAACTCATTTAGTCAAAACATGTAATTACTATCTAAATTCAAAATTTCAACTATCTGACAAATATGCTCTTTTTGTTAAGTAGAAAAATCAGTATCTAAGCTAGCATACATCTTTTTGAGCTTTCTATTTGAATACTGAATTTTTTAAAATATTTAAACAATTTATCATAAGATAGCTCACATATCTCATCTTGATCTGACTAATCAACATTATCATCATGCATCAGACACAAATTTATCGGATGGTCTACTTCTTATTTTAAGTGAATCTAAGGCACAGTTAGCCCAAAATGCTTTCTGTGTATGTTGCTTCCCATTTATGAACTTTGCATTCTCTTTACACTTCTCTTTAATAGTTTGCATAAATATAGACACGTAAATTTAAAAAATAATTAAAAGAAATATTTTTGAATAGAGGTGGACATGTTAAAGAATAAACTTAATTAATATTTTTATTACCAAAATACACTGTAAATTCTTTACTTTGGTATTTTAATATTATGAATTCCAAGAACTAGTCTAATACCACTTAAAAGTTCAGGGAGGTTATAAGACCTCATTGAACTATCCCTTAGTGAACCAAGTGGAGGGGGTAAATTGATACTTTTAAAAAATACTACAATAAATACCCTACCCTTCATTGTATATAGGAGAAGAATTTAAAATAAAATAAAGATAAGTAGCCAACACATGCAAAAGCTATTTAAAACTTTATAATAAGTAAAATATTATTTTTTTTAAATTTTTAAGAACAAATAAAATAAGAGAAATAAGAAGTTACTTGCAAACAAAAATTAGACTATCTTCATCTTGCAATGAGAAATAAAATTTATGCAGGAAATTAAAGTACAGAAAATAAAAATACAGAAAAGAAAAAATCAGAAAGAGCACAACAAAAATTTTATAGTGGTTTGATCAACCTTGACTAACATCCACTCCCCGGAGTCCTCTTCTATATGTATTGCACTAAAATTATAGTGACTCTCCTTTTTCGCCCACAGTAAGGCACATAAGCCCATAAGAAAATCAATTCCCCTAAACTTGATGCGGCAAAGAACCTAAAGCTTTGTTACCCTTCTGGTGATGGTAGCAAACACCCAAATATTTCTCACCCTATTGATGGTGGAAAACCACCAATCCTTTTTCATTCTTATGGTGATAATAGAGAACACTATACCCTAAGTTTGAAGCTTCTCTCCCAATAACAACTCCAAAACTCACTAAGGCCACTAGAGGAAGAAGATGTAAGCTTATCAAGAGAACTTGTGTGATCACCTCTCCCACTCCCACTCCTCCCTCATGCACTACCTCACCTTCTCCCTTCCTATACCCAAAGCTCTTCTAAGAATTCCTCCTCAAAGTTCCTCCAATATACAAAAATATTTTCAAAGACCTTTTTGATTTGCTTAAGAAGAAGGCTTCATAAAACCCATTATTTTCAATTAGATTGGCTATGTTCATACACTATGATCTAGGCTCATATAGTATGATTTATTCAAAAATAGATGTTCATCCAATATGATGGAATAATCATTTAAACAAAATGCTCAAATTATGTATGCTTATTATACAATACCATTACCTTAAATTCACTATATTTGTACAGAACGATCAGAAATTATCCCTATCAATAATATTTTATTATTAACATTATACATTATGCTTAGTTCAAATATTAAGTGTTCATATAGAATGATAGATACTGTACTACATAATTACTTAAAAGTCATGGCTTTTGTCCAGTACAAATGATGACCAAACTTTGTTTGCCAATCGTATTGAATGATCTTCATCATATAGAATTATTAGCCAAAATTTTTAAACTTTGATTTAATTGACTAGTCATGCAGGATCTTAAATATTGTACATTACGGTTGAGATCATACAAAACAAAAAAAAATAGTTCAATTTTTCGCACTCCCCTCTATTTGTGTATGGTTGCCAATTTTGAATACACGCTTACATGGCTAGACAAAAGAAATATCAATGTAACGGAATATAAAAAAATATAGACTCTTTTGAAAGACATCCAATTTTATCCAAACTTGAGTCTTGTGAAATCTTGAGCGGTATATGATTTTCTTGAGAAGTTAGTATATACAAAGAAATAGAATCTAATATATATTATAGGAGAAGTAAAATTTTCAATTAATAATATTTGTTATAATCAAAATCACAAGCTAGGGATCATAGATCACAACACTTATAGCCTTTAACCTCAAAAATATCTATAAGTGTCTATCCATTTTATCATATAAAATAAATAAAATTTTTCTTTGTGCCTCACCCTTTAAATGTGCTTCCAGACTAACAAATTGGGATATCTAATCAGAACTAATAGTTGAAGCAATACTTTATATTGGCAAAGTCTGACTTGCACTCCAACCATCAATAGAATTATTTCTAATTATTCATCAAATAATTAGATATAATATTCATTTAAATAAAAATGTGCATATGAAATTAAAATAGAATGAATGTCCAACGTTAACTAGAACATTATAAAAACTATAGAAGGAATGCTCTTATGCCAAATGTAATTAAAAATATTGTCAAAATTTCTTTTAGCTCTAAAAGAATGCCAAACATCCTTTAAATGAAACCCACCATATTTCGAAAAGTCATATAAGATAATGCCCTTAGAATCAATGTTAATAGGTAAGTTAAGTATGAGGTGGATAATGCAATTACGAATCACATTAGAGAGCTTATCAAAATCCCAACAATTATCATTAAAGAAATAATTAACATTAACTAAAGCAGTAGAGGATGAATTTAAAATAGAGTCAATAGAGTGTTTACCTAACCACCAATCTTGCCAAAAGAAAATATTACCATCACCAAGCCCTCAATATATGAAGGGCTCCACCTCCCATTTAACCTTGCAAAGCCTTTTCCAAACTTTAAAGTCTCTTTGTTTAGCAAAACAATTTGTAGGTTGTTTACCAATACAGTACTTGGAAATCATATAATTAGCCCAAAGATTAGCATTAGTGCGTAAATTATACCAAAGTATAAAAGCAAAAGTCTTAGAAAGATCATAAAAATTCTTACACCCAAGACCACCTTCCGCCAGAACACCATAACCCTTTTCCCAAGTAGGCCAACTAATTTTAGAGCTAGAAGAGGTGTCTTTCCAAAAAAAAATTTTTAATAAGCTTGTGAAGCCTATCACAAATAGCATGAGTCAAAAAAAAAGTTTGAAAACTATAAGCAGGTATATCAAAAATAACACTTTTAATAAAAGTAACTCTACCACCAAAGCTAAGAAAATTCAAATCCCAAGATAAGAGTTTATTATGGACCAAAGAAATAAGGTCATCAAATAAAAAAGAACACCTTTTTCCATTAAAAAAAGGAACACCAAGATATTTAATGGGCAAGTGAGCCTGAGTAAAGCCAATAAGATCATTAATAGCTAAAATATGATCATTAGAGATTCTCTTAGAAGCAATTAAACAACTTTTATTTTTGTTGAAGGATAAGCCACTAACTATCTCAAACTAATCAAAGAAATCCATAAGTTTTTGAATTTTATTACTAGGAGCATTAGTAAAAATAATAAAATCAACTGCAAAGCATAAATGAGAAATGAGAAAACCCCCCAAAAGTTCTAAAATAAACGTCGGGATTAGTATCAAACAAATTGATGAGACCTCTAGACAAAAATTCAGCAGCAATAATAAATAGAGCACAAGAAAGAGGATATCCTTATTTAAGACCATGAGAAATTTTTAAAAAGCCATTATTAAAGCCATTAAAAATAATAGAAAATACACATCTTCAATTATATTCTTAAGAACATAAAAAAAGTTCTAGTTAATATTATAATAGGCCTTGGCAATATCAAGTTTAAAAATTATATTACCCCCTCTCACCTTAACATCCAGATCTTGACAGAACTCCTGAGCCAACAAAATATTATCCGTAATGACCCTACTTTTCGCAAAACCCATCTGATAGGGAGAGATGATTCTAGGCTGAATAGAAGTAAGATGGTTCATAAGAATTTTAGAGATCATCTTATTAAAAAAAGTATAAAGACTAATAGGTTTAAAATCATTCCAAGTGTTAATGACATTCTTTTAGGAATAAGCACCATAGAAGCAGATATAAAAAACTTAGGTATAGGGTTACCAGTAAAGAAATCCAAAAAAATAGTGAAAATATCAATATCAATAATATGCTAAGCTTTTTGGAAGAAAAGAGTGGTCAATCCAACAGGACCAGTCACTGAATCACTATTTATATCAAACAAGGTCTCTTTAACCTTGTCAAAAGAAGGAGGTCTAGAGAGACAAACATCATCCTCTAGAGAAATAAGGGGAGGAATGAACGAGTGATCCATAATCAGAGTAGGATTAAAAACTTTATTAAAATGGGATTTAAAATGATGTATAACTAAACTAGCAATTTCCACAGAGTTATTAGTAACAGAACCATCCTCTCTAAGTATTTTATTGATAGTATTTTCAACCCTTCTTTACTTAACCAATGAATGAAAATATTTAGTATTGTTATCACCTTTAACCAAATGATTAGTAGCAGCTTTTTGGTTCTTGAAAATCTCTTCCTGAACTTGCGAATTAAAAAGATCCTCTTTGGACTTTAAAAACAAGAAATTAACATATGTAGGATCATCTTGATAAACCAACTAAAGAGAATTAACAAGTTGCTTAGCATCCAAGATATTAACTAAAATATTTTTAAAAACATGACTATTCCACCAATTTAAAACTTATTTCAATCATTTCAGCTTTAGGGAAAGTCTTCTCATACCAAAAATAGAGTTATCTGGATGTAACGCAGTGCCAATTATTCTTAACAACTTAAAGAAAGAATCGTGATGAAGCCACATGTCTTGAAATCTAAATTGGGACAAAAAATTAGAATGTCTAAACTTCATGCTAATAATTAATGGAGAGTGATTAGACAAATTTCTACTCATATGTTGCATATTGGTGGTAATCAGGGAGTTAAGCCAAGAATCATTAAAGAGCACCCTATCCAGCCTTTGCCATAAGTGACCCCTATTGCAAGTGAAATTATTACCAAAAAAAGCCAATATCAATTAAATTACTAGTTAAAATCATAATATTGAAATCCTTTATAGAACGAATAGAACATGAGGATACTCCAATCCTTTTAGAATGGTTAGTGATGGTATAGAAATCAACACAATGAGCCAAGGTAAATTGTAAATATTATGAAAATCAATAGGTTGCTCCCAAAGTAGTTTTTTATTATAAAGAGAAAATGCAGCATAAACCAAAGAAGCACAACAATGAAAATTAAGGGATTCAACTTTAGAATGCAGAACCTGAGTAAAATCACCAATAACAATAATTTTTACCGGGACTTTCCAAAGAACCCAAATCTTTTTAGCCACGTTAGAAATAGCATGATTAAAACAAAAAAAATGAGACGTATCCAACAACCTAAAAGAGGAAATAAGAGACTCAAGCAACACAAGAATAGAAAGGTTATGCACATGACATATGTTTTTAACACGAATTATAGAAGAAGGGCAAACAATTCCCCTCACATTCCAAACAATAGCGTTAAACATAAAAACAAATAGAATGGGATAGTATGCAAATGAGTGTTTCTTCCTCTTTTACTATGAACTTTAACAAAACTCAAATCACTATCACCCCTAGCAAAACATTTAGTGGCAATATGCATATCCTGAGTATCAATCAGCGCATCACTATTATGATAAGAAGTTGAAAGAGTCTTACTACCACTAGGATGTTCCCTTAGAGAAGTCAGTTTAGGACACTCGTCCTCCATAAAAAGCCCATCATCCTTCATAAAATCATGATTCCTTATCAGAGTCAGTTCAATGCATTTAGAGATAGGAGAAACATGGTCAATAGAGAAAAATTCACCTTCCTCTATAGGGATATCAATCCTCTCATCCTCCTCGTGGGCTACTTGAATATCCACATCTTCCTGAAAATATAAAGGAGAGGTAGAATTAAACATGATACCACTAGCTTCATAAATATTCTTAATAATATTACAAGAAGGGTTAGTTTCAGCAATATTAGAATTAGGAACTTCAATATTAGGCAAAATTTGTAACATATTCTTTTCACCCTCAGCATTAGGAAAAGCAAATGATTGAATAATAACTCCATGCTCCCAAATCAATGAAACATCATTAGGAGATTAAGGAAGAGGGTCCTCCACATTATTCACCAACGAGTCCACAAGAGAATGAGGAGGATTAGAGGAATTTTCCTCTAAACTAGGATTAGATACAACCTGAGCAACCATCTCATCTTTTTGTTTCAATAATTCCTTTTTTTTTATGGAGATGAGGATGCTTACAACAACAATCATTAATTCCATGGCCGTGCATCTTACAAAAGGAATAAAAAATAGGTAAATTTTCCAACTCAACGTTTTGGAAATACCCCTTTACTTCAGGCCATATCCATATCTCACTCATATGTTTTTTAGAAACATCAAGTTCAACCTAAACCCGAGCCAAAGATGGCCTGGACATAGAGGCAGTTGCTTAATCAATTTGAAACAGACTCCTAAAAATAGAAGCCAAACCAAAAAAGAATTTGTCAATTAAAAAAGTGTAGCCTCAAATTCAAGAATGAAATCCAAATCGGAGCAATAGGAGATTCCTCCCTAACATCAAAATCTGGAGTCCACTTAAGCAATCTCATTTGAAACAATTGCATTTGACACGATTGGACACAATAAGATCATCTTGCAAATATGTAGCTATAAATCAAGATTGTTAGAAAGTTGGATTGCAACATGACTTTGGTCAAGGAAGCCAATATGAATGATCCTGAAAGCTTAAGGTTAAGAAAAAATTAATGAATAACATCATGGTTAGGTCGCCTTAACATGAATTTACCAACAATCATCAAAGTAAAAGGGGTTTCCAGCTGATCAACCACAGAATCTTCAAACAAAAGAGCCGGACAACCCTTGAAGGTTGAATGTACTAAATTTAGGTTTGAGGAGCTAGAAGAGGTACCAACTAAAACATCTTTAAAGGATCAAGATTTCCCCTCAAGAAGAGTGGAAGGAGTCAGGTTCGATGATAAAGGAGTCATCATTGCCCAACAAAAGATAACAATGAAACCTCAAAATGAGGAAAGAAGATGAACAAAATAAATAAATCAAAGCCACCTATCAAATAAAGTAAAATAAGAAAGCCACAAGATGGGAAAAGTAGTGCCAGAGAGGAAGCCCAAGAGTCACCCCAAAATTGCCTTAGACTAGAGAGACGTTAGAGCGTGACGATAAAGATTCCATCTTGAGGTGTGGAGGGATTATTAGGGTTATTTAAGCGAATACTATTATGGCTCTTGTGGTCCCTTTACATAAATGTTCTGTTAATTATGCTGAGCTTTCTTCTATTCTTCATGGACTTAGATTATGCATCTCTCTTTGAATTTTTAACATTTGGATTGAAGTTAATGCTATCTATGGTATTCATTGCTTAAATAACACTAATGATACTATATGCAATCCGAATCATTTTTATCTTGTCAGGGAGATTAAGTAGTTGTTGATCTTTATTTATTTGTCCTTGTCTCACGTGTACAGGGAAGGGAATGCTTGTGCTTATTGGCTTGCTAATTTTTGGTGTAATTTGGATTGTCTTACTAATTTTTTTGTCTCCAACTTACCTACTCCTTTAAAGGGGCTTTTAAGATTAGACAAAATTGGGATTTCCCATGTTAGAATTTTTCTTTTAGTTTTGGTTGGAGTCAGTGGCTTCTTTTAATTTTTGTGTGGGTGTTGCCTTACGCTTTTTGGGTTGGTGGTTCTCCCATTTTGGCATGTACCACAGCTTTATTTATTTTGATTTTATTTCTGAGTTCTTTCTTTTGTGTTTCTCGTCTATTTCCAGGTGGGTAGGCCTTGAGTTAGCTTTTTATTGGTTTTTAAGGATTGTGCAATTTTCCAGCATCACGTCACTTAGTAATTTAGGTGATTTGCTGATGGATTTCCTTCCCCTTTGTTGTGGATTTCTCTGGTTTCATTGTGATTGGTTTCTATATTTGTACTCTCCTTCTCTTGTGGGAGTTTTCTTTGGTTCTTTGGTTGGTTTCATTCTACTATTATTAGTCTATCTGGTCTACTTCCTATCTCCATTCGAGGTTCTTTTGTGCTTTATTTGGTTTGGGTTTAGACTTGAGTGGTACTTGGGTTATGGTTTTGATGAAAATTTTTGTTCTATTTTTTTTTAGCATGGGTGTCCATTTATACTATTATGCTTCTTGGTTGTGGACTAAATTCTGCTTTATTTATTAGTTCTTATGGAACTAGTATTTCTTGAAGTATTGTGGTGGCACCTTTTACATTTTATGTAAGGTTTTTGCTACATACCTTTAGTTGGATGTGAAATGGCGTTTCTTGGTGAGTCATACCCCCTACAGGTTTACTGTTGAGTTTCAGGACACATTTTCTAGTAATTGGAAGGTGCTTGTTCATCCCTTTTTGGGTGAGGATGCTAATTGCTATAATATTGCAGTTTGGAGGCTAAAAACCTTCTCTTATGGTTATCATAGGTGTTTTGTGGATAATATCTAAGATTATCACCTATTCCTTTTTTGGTTTCCTTTGTGCATTTTCCATATTATCAATCACCTATTTTTATAGGATTTCTTTAATGTAGGTTGTCAGGGTAAAGGCATATTGGATAGGAAGGCGGGGCTAATTGCTAATTTTTGGTTTTTCCCCTTTTTTGGGTGCTCATTCCTATGCAGCGAAGATTGTACCTAGGTTATTTTATACTTTTACGTTGTAGGAAACTCGAGCTCTTATAATTTTTTTCTTTCTTTTTGTAGATCTTTTGAGCCTTACTGAGCTTGAAGTCCCTTTAAGGACTTTGTAATCATTTTCTTAATTAATTCATAGGCCCTTTCTGTGGGTTCCCCACCCAAAAAAAAAAAAGAGTGATTAAAATAATTATATTATATGATCCATATGATACAGGACAATCTGTTATAATCATCGAAATAGCAGCCAATAATAATTTATGTATTATTTTAAAATTCAAATTTTTGTTTTAATTATACCGTATAATATTCATCATACTATATGATATATGGAAATCATGCCTAAATTTATCCTATAATTAGGTGTTTAATTATGGTTAAATTATTTAATAATATCATATGGGCTGATCAAATATGATCATACTGTATGACAATAATTAAATAAAACCCCTCACACTAGATGATGCTACGTATTTTTACTAACCGTAATGGTTGATTAGAGATGATCGTACTATATAACCTAATTCTTGTATTGGTTAATAATTAAACGTAGCCCCTCATGTTGGATAATTTGCTATGTGTTTATACTAATCATATAGGACAATGATCCCAATCATACGGTATGATCAATATAAACACTTTAACTAAATGTATAGTGAGTTCTAGTTCTTACTAGCTTGAAGTGCTATTTTAAACTAATCGTACAGTACGATCTTGTATCGTAATTAATGAATAGAAGCGCTAGTTTGAAATTTATTTCTTTTTTTTTAGGCTTTCTATTTAGACTATCATATTGTCATATTTTACAAACTTTGGCTATTAAGTGTTTTTGTGAGGAAGCAAAGATGTGCATAAGAGAGCTTTGGGGGATAAAAAGAGAAGGAGATATTTTTGTAACTGAGATTTGTATAGGATTAACAAGGTTACTCTTTTTTTGAAGAGAAATGCAACATTGCATTAGAATTGGAAAAGTTATTACAACCTACTAAAGCAAAGCTAAAGAATCAAATTCCTCCTGCAAAATATATAGGAATGAAGGAGGAATTTCAACATTACAAAGATCATGCCAAATAAAACCTTTGCTCAAAGCTATATTAACACAACAATATGCTAATTTATTACATTTTCTAGTAGAAAAACTAGAAGATACTTGACTGGACTCTTTAATGAAGGATAAATCATCTTCAATTATTTGTTTATTCTTTAATATCTTTAAAGCTTGTTGAAGAATCTTGATGATATTAAAGTTATCCCCTTCAATAACTACACCTTGTGCGTCCACCATCCAATCTTGTATAAAACTCTTTATAGAGCAAATCGTTTGAAGTTCCAATTGGGCAATGTCCCAATGCAAGTATTGAGCACCAAAAGCAAGTAAAAACATGTATTTATCATCTCTACAAACTACAGCAACTCTGGCCTTATAGTGACTGCTTAATGATGCATCAACATTAATCTTCATCCATCTGGGTGGAGGAGGATGCCAAGAAGAAAATAGCTTAAGCTGGTTGACATCCCAGTTGTCTGAGTGGATATTGATTGCCAGTGCTACAAATGCCAAAGACAATGTGTTACTGTGATATATACATCTGAATCTTCCCTTAATGAACCACGAAATTTCTGCTCTTCCAAACTAGAAAAATTGATGTACAATAAATATTTAAAATGATAGAATTAATACTTGACATTCTCTCTAGCTCCTTTAAACATTCAGCAAAGCTTCCAAACTGAGGAACTTAAAACCCCCATCTTTTGAGCAATACTATTACTTTCTGCAATTTACCACACATTCCAACAATGTCGTTGTTGTCTTCCTCTTTATCACACCCTCTTGGATAGCCACTATAATTAGTTAGTCTTTGTTTAATAAGACTGTATTGCTTGGAATAGCCTCCTTGTGCAATTTTCACCAAAACAGCTCTACACTTAATCTTAGATTAACTTTCTTCAACCATTTCTAGAAGTCACAATATGTACCATCCTTATGAATTATATCTTGTGAAATTGCTGCGATAGAATGACCTACTTCTTTCCACTTCAATTCCATTTGATCTGATCCTTGATCAAGATAGATTGGGATCTGTAAAATGAGTTCTATCAGCTTCCTCCCAAAGAACATTTTAAGATGATCCTTGTTCCATTTACCATCTAAGATAAAAAATGCTCAAACTGTAATTGCTGATTTTGAAATTACTTATAAATGTTAGCCATTTTGAGATATTCTTATCCAATATCCAGGAATCATGCAACAAATTAATCGAATTCCCATTAGAGATCCTCCATCTCATAATGTTTGTAAGATATTTAGCAACATTGCATAATATTTTCCATGTTGAAGATCTTCCTTTCTTCCCCAGATTTTTCCATAAATCATCACCATATCATGCTCTTAAGATACAATTGAGTAAGGAATCCAGCTTCTTGAAAAACTCCCATGCAAACTTGGCCCTAAGATGTCCCACTTTAGAAATAGCTAAAAAAAGACCTCTACCACCTTTCAGTTTTGGTTTACATAACTCCTTCCAAGATACATAATGCATTCCCGCATTCCCATTCTTCTTTTCCATAAAATAGCTCTACATATTTTATTAAACTCCATTAAGATCCCCAATGGAACCAATGAAAGAGTTGATAAGAAGATCGGTAAGGATAAAAAAGCTGATTTCACCAATACCATTTTGCCTTCCAAAGAGATCAAGTTTTTTCCCCAAATATTTAATTTGTTCAAAGCCACTTCCAAAAGCTTTTGAAAATTCGAACCCACGATCCTCCTTAACGTTAGCTTTATACCAAGGTAGTTCAATTCCCTAATAGACATGAACCTTAATTCATTTTCAATCTCCTTCTTACTCCTTCGGTTTACTATTTTACCGAATATAATCATTGTTTTTTTGCAATTCACCTTTTGCCCAGTCCATTTGCAATAATTATTCAAATTCTTTTTTACCTTTTTGATTTTCTTCAAGTTCACTTCAGAAAAAATTCGAATATCATTGGCATAAAGCAAATGAGATACTCTAGATGCTTTAGAAGAAATTTGCATACACATATTCCTTCCACTTTGATTAAAACCATCGGATAAAATTAGGAGCACAATATAAAAAGAAATGGGGATAGGGGACATCCTTTCCTAATCCCACTCTTAGCTTCATTCCAATTTGATTTATTCCCATTGATTAAAATGCAAAATTTTTGATCCAAAATACAACTCAAAATCAAACCCAAAAATTTGCTAGGGAATTTAAAGTGGAGAAGAACTTGCCTCAAAGCTTTCCAACCAATACTATCATATGCCTGCTCCATATCGATTTTGATGGCCACAAATCCTTTTTTTTCTTTAGAGTGTCAGATTTTATTGAAAACCTCTTGTGCCAGAAGAGCATGATCCGACAATGACCTTTTAAGAAAGCCACTTGATCACCTGAGATAATCTTGTGAATTAGCAGCTCCAACCTGTTCAGCAAATTTTTTACTACTAACTTATAAGTAGACATGCATAGCCTAATCGAACGAAAGTTTTATGGAGTCATTGTACTTTGCATTTTAGGAATTAACAAGGTTACTCAAAGCAAGGTTCTTCCTTATTTTCTTTAAGCTTCTTCCTTGATCTTTTAGAGGCTTCTGGATGACATTCTATAGAACCAATCCTAGGTTCTCTACCTTCTTCAGGAGGAAGAAAAGTGATTGCTGGTCCTCTACCATTAAAAGAATGGTGAAAATGGATTCCAAGTTCTCTGCCTTAATCAGGAGGGTGAAGAAAAATTTCAGGTTCTCTACCATTGCCAGGTTGGTAAAAATGATTTTGTAATAGCTTCTCCATCTTGATGTGAGGGCAAAAGAAGAGACACTTTTAGTGAAATACATAAAATTGATGTTTCAAGGGAAGGGACATTGGTCAGGTTAGACTAACCCATTATAAATTTTAATGTGTTTTGTTTTTACTATTTTTCTTTGCTTTATTGTGTGGTTGACAAACTTTAAATTTCTATTATCTTAATTTTAATTTTCTTTCATATTAAGGGGATTAAGGTGCTTTCTTCTTGTTTAAAACTTTTAAATAACAAATTCACCACCTCTTGATTAGCCTCATGCTAGTTTGTTTAGGCTTAACAACCTACATAAGCTCTCATGTGGTATTAGAGCGAGAATTAAAAATTAAGTTTTTGAAAACTTATGAAAAATGATTTATAGCTACTTTTGGTAATCATA
Source organism: Dendrobium catenatum (assembly GCF_001605985.2). Classification (NCBI taxonomy): domain Eukaryota; kingdom Viridiplantae; phylum Streptophyta; class Magnoliopsida; order Asparagales; family Orchidaceae; genus Dendrobium; species Dendrobium catenatum. The sequence goes on along the minus strand of NW_021320019.1, from coordinate 7,506,638 downwards.
ATACTATGTAAAGGTATTGAATTATAGAATAATCTTTATTTGAAAATATTTCTTTTGATTTTTGAAAATTTTGCATATCAACTTTTTTACACTCTATTAATTATTGCATTTAAATGTTAGTTCAAGAAGGATAGTCCGCGCCTTCACATTTTATAAGTGGCATTTAAAACTAAAGGAATAGAGTGTAGATGATAGAGATTTAGCCCAACTGAATGCAAAATGTTTAAACTATTTTTTCTTTATGTTAAAATATGAAGATTACATGCATGTATCTATTTGCACAACTGGAAAAGAAATTTGGCATAAACTTTGCATAACCTATGAAGGAAAAAATAGAGTAAAATAATTTAGGTTAAGCATTCCTCTCCATACTTATGAATTATTCCACATGAAATATAGTGAGTCAATTTCTAAAATGTATATTATATTAACAAAAAATTATCACTTACCAGCATGCATTAGGTAGAAAACTTCTTAATTTTGAAAAGGTTAATTAAATTCTACATTTTCTATATAGTTTACATAATGCCAAAATCACTGATTTTACTAAATTGAGGGATCTGAATGTTTATTCTAATGATAACTTTCCTGGATCACTCATTGCTTATGACCAAGGAGTGAGTCAAAGATAGATTGAAGCAGGTAAAAAAAGAAAAGAGAAAATAATTTCTTTAAAGGCTGATGATTTTGAAGGTGATAATTCATTATCTGAAGGTGATGATGACATTATGCTGATGACATGACAATTCAAAAGTTTTTAAAGAAAATGAAAAGATGTCGTTAGTAATTGAATAAAGATAATTCTAATAAAAATTCCAAAACTTCTTTTAATGCCATCTATTTTGAATGTAGGAAGCCAAGGCACAAGAAGAATTATTGTCCAAATCATAAAGCTCACCCAATCAAAAAAAAAAAAGGTATAGAAAAACCTATATTCAAAAAGAGCAAGCAACGGATTCAAAATGCTTCTTCTTGGGCAAACTCCACTTAAGACTTATCTGAGACAAAACCAATAGAGGAGGTAAACAGTCTATGTTTAATAACATATAACCATCTTCATCATTCTGATTAAGAGGGCTATTATAACAAAATACCCAATAAAGATAACACCACTAGGAAGGTGGTTGGATCTATTGATTCTTGATTAGGTTGTTAAACCTAAACTAATGTCCCAAGGCTAACCAAGACGGGGGGTGAACTGGTAATTTAAAAATTTCTCTTCGATTATAAATTTAAAACTGGTGATTCTCGAAGCAAGTTAATTAAAGTTTCAAAATAACTTTTCAACCATAGAAAGATAACTAATTATAAACAAAATGTAAAAATTAAAAAGATATAAAGATTTATAATGGTTCGGTCAAACACGACCTACATCCGCTCCATAAAGACTCCCTCTTTATGTATTGCACTATTACCAAAGTGACTCTCCTTTTACCCCCATAGAAAGGCGAGAAGCCTTTATAAAAATCTCTCTTCCACCAATCCCCAGTGCGGAAGAGAACTATCATCCTTGCACACCCTCGAAGTGTGATAGAGAATTGTTATCCTTTCACACCCTCCAAGTGTAGCAGAGTACCTTTGTCCTTTCACACCCTCCAAGTATCGGTAGAGTACCGTCACCTATTTACACTCTCTAAGTGTCGGTAGAGTATCGAATCTTCTCTAAAGATCTTCTCCCGAGCAACTACAAAGATAAGAAGAAGAGTGATAATAAAAATTATAAAGAGATTCTTACATTTGAATAATCTTGTGAACCCTTCACACTCTACTTACAAGAAATCTCTCTCAAACACTCTCTCTTTCAGTTGCCCTTAAAAATCATGAAGACAAGACTATTTTATATCAGTTTTAGTGGGCCATTTATACCAAGGACACAAAAAATCATCCAGAAAACTAAAATTTTTAATTTTGAGCATACACGATAGTACATTATGATCGTATGTTATTATATACGAATAGTTCAAAAACTATTATGTACGAACATGTTGTGAATTGGTACGAAATCATTTCAAACATGATTATCATCTAGGATAAACTAAGTTCGTCTAGTATGAATAGTTAGAAAGTTATCATATTCATCAGGATAAAAAGTCGAGATAAAAAGGGACCTCACAATTTTATACTCTACAAGGCATGTATGAATTTTGATCGTACAATATGATCTATACTTAAAAAAAAAATTTGAACAAAAAGGGACCCATCCATTTCGTACTCTAGAAGGCATGTATGAACTTGGTTCGTACAGTACGATCCATACTTTAAAAAAATCTTTTTGAATGAAATGGTACCCATCCATTTCATACTCTAGAAGGTATGCATAAATGGTGATCATACAATATGATTAATACTTAGAAAAATTTTCATTTCTATTCGTTTGACTGCTCGAAAGGGAAAAAACTGATTAGATCATCTCGTACAAAAAGAAATAATACAGTATAATCATTTAAAAATTTTAGATTTTAAACTCTTCTCAGGTGTGTATGTGCACAGTTATTAGATTATAATCACACTCTCTCAGACTCAATAAAATGAAAAAATACATACTTCATTTATAATAAATCTTAAACTAATCTAATTTGAAGTTTTCAACTATCAATAGTATGATTTTCCTGAAATGTTAGTACAAACAAACAACAAAAAAATGCATCCAAAATATGTTAGAAGGAATAATAATCAAATAAATAATATTTGGAATCATCATAAACATATATGTTGCAAGAATATCAATAATTAAAAATGAAGTTGAAACTATCTCAACAATGTCCTCCTTTTTTATGATGGAAAAATAATTATTATTTGAATGAACTTATATAACCTAAATTTCTCCTTATCTCCCCCTAAATGAATAAATATGTGAATGTAACGGAATTCCTTGAAGAATCACAAAATTTAAAATTGTTTTAATTATTTTCCATAAAATTAAAAAAACTAAACATCAAAATAACATAATTAAAAACAACATCAAAATACAATACACAATAACAAAAACAAAATCAATAATAAAAAAAATCAATCACCAAACAAATAATATTATTTCCCCTTTTGACAACAACAAAAAGGGAAGAAAGAAGGTTGAAAAGGAAGAAGTTATATGAGAAACCTTAGTAATTGATATTGAAAGAGATTGAATTATAATTGTAATAAAAAAGTTAATGATCATTAGATGAAAAAGAAAGATTTAAAAACATTTAAATTAAGGTATAACATAGATAAGAAAAAGTAATTAAGTTCATGAAGCATTTTAGACAATTAAAAAAAGAAAATTATTGCAAAAGTGACGAAATGAAGATTAGTTAAATTCAGTTTTCAATATAAAGCATAATTGAACATTAGATTGATTTGAATTTGAAGACTAAATGATAGAGAAAATAACATATTCAATTGACGACATTACTCATCTTTTCAAATATTTGTGGCACACTTTATGCATCTTTTTTTTTTGCTAATTTTGTGTTTCTTTTCAATTTGCGAACCATTGTGCAGTCTTTCAATTTTTGTACACATTATTTATTTCTTTTTTGATATCCCATTTTTTAAAAAAATTGATCTTTCCAAAATAAATAATTTATAAAATAAAATATCTCTAATTATAAAGATAATTATATTTAAAAAGAAATAAAAAATAATTAGACATCAAAATTACAATAATAATATTTTAAATTATGTATGCTTAAGAAAAACATGATATTGATGTCCTTAACTTGGTCGAGTTATAAATTAACTTAAATTTTTGAAAAATTAGATTTCAAAATGAAATTAATTTGGATTGTAGTTTAATTTATAATACTTTTTAGATCAATTAAGATAGGATTAACATATAGTCAAACTTAAATTTCAAACAACAAACAAAAGCAACTAATCAAAATAATTCATTTTTTATTGATATCAATTTAAAGATGCAATACATTGAAGCACTTTTGATATCAATTCATAAAATAAAAACAACATAACATCAATAACATCAACATAAAATCTAAAAGGGATAAGTACACAAAGCATTGAAAACATCACTAAGATCAATATATCTCAAAGGACTGGCAAAGACAACACACAAGAAGAACATCTAAAACTCCAAGGGGCCCTAGTTTGGAGGAGGAGGCTAACAGAAGATAAAGAAATAGCTATTCATCATTGCTATAGTAGTGTTCACCGAGTTGAACTGGCCACATATCCAACTCATGTCTTACAGATACTATGCATCATGTTGGTTTAGGTGAGTCTAAATTAATCAAAATATTGACCAAAATGACTCTCCAACTGGTGAAAGTGCTACACCATCTCCTGAAAGTTTGGTCCATAAGTAGGTGCAGGTGCTCCCCCTTCTGCCTCAGTATCCTCACTTGAATTTTCATTCCTTCCAAAAAGTGCTCAAAAAGAGGTATCGGTGAAGTAGATTGGCATTCCAAGTGGAATTTTAGGATGAACAATATTGTACTTCTTTTCTAAGACATAGGTCACTAGATATACTAATGCAATATTTTTGTTCCTCTTATGAGAAACATGTCCAATTTTAAAAAGGCTATGAATATAATCTAGAATGAGTTGGGCTTCATTTATTGGTTGTCCAGTCATAGTTAGATGGGTAACAGTGGACAGAAGAGGAGCAAAGTTTATGTGATCACCAGCCTTAGGAATAATTGATGTTCTAAGGACATGTTGGATGACTCTGACCTTTTGATTCAAAGTACATACCCTAGGCATTTTCAACCCCTCTAAGAACTTTATTTATTTCAGACCAATCAAAGTCAGATTTGGAGGTAATAGTATGTGCTCTAATTTCTTGTGTCCATAAATGCAGAAAAGTTCCTAAATATTCCTTCATGATTTCTACCTGCTTCTTTAGGACATATGATCTTATCCTATTCTCATCCTAACTAAAAGTAATATTTGCCAAGAAGTATTGAAAGGTTTCTTTATGGTAAGCATGAATCAGAGTCAGAATGAAGAAAAATTTGGTTGAGGCAAAAAGAGGCATTACTTGAAAGTGGATGTCTTCGTGGATCAAGAGTCTAAATAGAGTGATTTTAGCATAGATATAATTAAAGTATGAATCCTCATTTGTTTTAGATAGAAATTTTTTGTCTTCTCTCCTAGAAGATGAACCCATAGAGTCTCCACCACGCTTGCTAGAACTAGCCATTTCTTAGAGAAAATGATTAAAAGAGGATATTGAAGTGAATGAAAATGAATTCTAAAACCCTTCTATTTAAGGAAAAATGACCATTCATACGTATAAAAATGGATTCGTGAAGTAGAATAATTGGTTCATACATGACAACAATAATTTTGTATGTATGAAAGAATATATTCGAAATGAAATGACTTTTCGTAATCACGCAAGTTACGAAGCATCCTTTCGTGTAAACTTTTTGAGCAGATGATCGTATAGAAGAACATGTGTTCATCCATGATGATTAGTTATTTAAGATCATTTTAATGAAAGTTGGGTTCATCCTCCACATCGAATGACATATGGTTCATATGTACGAAATCGAATTTGTACGTTCAGTTATAATAATAGAATTTGCCCATATAACCATCTACATGCATATAGACGAATGAATACAAATTATTCGGGATGATATAAATAATGTATAGTATGACATGTATTAGAAAATGAATACTTTTACACATTAAGTCCAAAACAATGATTTACATGCTACAAAATTCATACGGGATGAAAATAATTTTGTATTATACGAATAGAACACTTAGAAAATTCAGCACAAATGTTCATAAATAGGAATTGTGATATGTGAAAACATGTTAAAAAAATCATAAAAATAAAAACAAAACCAAAAATTGAAAAACACTTACACAAACAAACATATTGAAAACAAAACAAAAAATACAGAAAGAAACATATCAAGTTTGTAGAAATATTATTTTTAAGCATTAAGATCAAACACACCATGCCTTATTCTTAATGTACTAAAAGTATCAAAGACTAATGGTTTTATAAAAATATCTTCATGTTGATTTTCAGTTAAAATATGATTCAATTTAATTTCTCCTTAGAAACATAATCCCTAATGAAATGATGTCTTATGTCTATATGTTTGGTTCTAGAATGTTGAATAAGATTTTTTGAAATGCAAATGGCACTAGTGTTATCACAATAAATTAGAATTATGTTTATTTAAAATCTTAATTCAATCAACTGTTATTTTAACCAAAGAACTTGTGCCACACAACTTCCTAGTCAATGCCAGCTTCAATAGTAGATATGGCTAAAGAATTCTATTTTTTAATAGACCAAAAAACTAAAGAATTTCTTATAAAATGATAAGTTCCAGATGTACTCTTTTAATCAATCCTACAACATGCAAAATCCAAATCTGAATATCCAATTATTACAAATGAAGTGCAAAACTTAGGATACCAAATCCATAAGTTGTGAGTTCCTAAGAGATATCTCAAAATCCTTTTTACTATTATCAAATGTAATTCTTTCAGATCTGATTGAAATGTAGCACATAAAAAAATACTAAACATAATATCGAGTCTGCTAGCAGTCAAATAAAGTAAATATCCAATAGTTCCTCTAAATTTCTTTTGATTAATAGATTTTCTCTTTGGCTACTTATCCAACTAAATTAAGGAACTCATAGGTGTACTAATTGGTTTAGCATCATCCATTTCATACTTTTTAAGAATGTCCATAACATAATTTTGTTAAGATAGTTGCTATTTGCATGCTTTACATTTTTGCAACTTGTATAGTTTTGATGATTCCAAACATTATTGTTCAAATGTATAGTTATCTCCTAACAATTTTAGAAGATTTGTATTTGCTCTTGTGTGTACTAACATTTTAGGAAAATCAAACTCCAGACTACGAAGACTTCAAATCAAATTCAGCATGAGATACTTTGTGAATTTGAAGCTTGTACTTTTCTTTAAAATAAATTTGAAAGGGAGTGATTGTAATTTGAGTGAATAAAAACATACACAGACACATAAGGAGATCATATAAAATTTATACTGATCAAACAAAACGATATCAGTTCGTACAGGACGATCAGACAGTTATCTCCTATTGAGCACATGGAACGAAAAGGAACTGGCTTGAAAATTTTTTTTCTAAGTCCTATTTGTCCAGGACGAAATTAAAAATCGTCCGGGGTGATTTGTTCTCTGTAAGATTTTCGTCCAGATGAAATTAAATTATCTTACATGACAATTTACTCTCTGTAAAATTTTCGTCCAGACGAAATTAAATATCATATAGGACAATCTGGTCTCTGTAAGATTTTCGTCCAAACGAAATTAAATTATCGTACATGATGATCTGCTCTCTGTAAAATTTTCGTCCAAACGAAATTAATTATCGTCCAGGACGATCGGTCCTCTGTAAAAATTTCATCCAGACGAATAAATTTTCGTCCAAACGATTAACCGACTTAGAACAGTTTTCAGCAGTTTCTAGAACCGACCTAGTAATAACCGTTCGTACTGGACGAACCAAGTTCGTACAGGACGATCAACTGTACGAAGTCAGTTCGTACACATATACAAATAGGGTCGTTTCAAATCGTTTAAGTAATTTAACTGCATTAACAAACAAATAAATGAGTAATCTACTGAATACTTGTTAGGTATTCATTTAACTGCATTAACAAATAAATAAATGAGTTTCAAATCTTAAAAAAAAAAAAACAGATAAATGAAACAGCTAAAACTCATTTAGACGGATAAAACTCATTTAAACAGATAATCATTAGATTCCTGCATTAACCTCTTTTTGTCCTCAAGTTCTCATTTACCTGCATAGTTTGCCTCTTTTTTTGTTCGCTCTCGCCCTCCGACAACAGCAAACACAGAGGAGAGAGAACGACCTGGGAGATGAAACTTCAAATAGAAAAATGCACGGAGTTCGTCGTTCGCAGGAAAGAGAGCACGCAGAGCTGTAATCGACCTGGGAGAGGAAACTTCAAATAGAAAAATGCACGGAGTTGTCCGCGGGAGAGAGAGCTTAATCGACCGCGAACACCTAACAGAGCAAGCGCGGGAAAGAAAGAGTTCGGGTGATAACTCCGTGAACTCAATAAGGAACGGAGTGGTATATTTGAGGTTAAAATTGTGTTAGGGTGGTGTATATGAAATATTTATGTTTTAGGTGTTAAATATGTAAAATAGATGTTATAAAGTGGTATGGCTGTAAAAACCCCTAAAAATAAATGCAGAAATAAAGTACAAAAAAAATAAAGGAAAGAACACACCAATTTATAGTGGTTCGATCAAACCATGACCTACGTCCACTCCCCGGAGGCACCCTCCGAGTATTATACTAAACATTTAGTGATTCTCATTTAGCCCCCACAGCTAGGCGAAGAAGCCCTTACATAATCACTTCCACCTTCCCCGGTGCGGCGGAGGAGCCGGGTCCTTTGACACCAACAAGATCTTCTTCTTCCCAAAACTTCCTTCAAGACGAACCTTGAATCCGATGGTACTGAGGTGCAAGCTCGCCGGAGCAACCGTGTGAAATCTCTTTCACACTCCCTTGAAACCCCCTCCAAGGATCTTCTCCCTCTCTCAAACTTCACCCTTTCCTCTCTCCCTTTCAAGTCCTCTCTTCAAGTTTTCTCCAAAAGAATGAAGATACAATGGCCGCCAAAAGACTCTTACAAAGTTTTATGAGAGTGCTTAAATAGAGGGCTTAAAACATTAAAAAAACTCAATTCAGCCATCAAATATCGTACCGTACGATCGCAAGATCGTCCAGTACGATATGCAGAAATTGACCTGTTAGTACTGTACGATGTCCGTTTAGTACTGTACGAACAGTTCAATAAATGGGCAGTTCGCCAAAATTGTCTCTGTTAATTGTCCAGTACGATTCAGTTCGTACAGTACGATCAATACATCAAAATTAAGTCATTTTTATTGAATGATGAACGAATTAAATTAGGCAATATTTTAAACATCGTACAGTACGATCATGATCGTACAGTATGATCATGATCGTACAGTACGAGCAGAACAACTTTAAAATTCAAATTCTTGCCTAATTTAATGGACGACAGGCTTTCTAATAATAAAGATCGTACAGTACGATGTGGTGATCATATAGTACGATTAGTTATATTCAAAAATAATTTTTCCAGGAAAAATAAATATTTTAATTTATTTCTGTTACACGAGATCGTAGAGTACGAAATAAATTCGTACAGTACGATGAACAGAAAAGTTAAAATATTTATAACCATTTTTTGCTCCCTCTGTGTGTGTGCATGATCAAGAAACTAACATGCATCATTACAAGACTTGACTCAAAAAATAAAAATTACAGACTCATTTAATACAACCAATTCTATGCAATCTTGAGCCTTGAATCTTCAAAGAACGGTGCATGATATACCTAAAATATTAGTCAACATCAAAAGACATATGCACTGCAAATACTAGGAGAAATAAAAGATTAATAAATATTATTTGTTATCATCAAAATCATAAACTCGAAAGCTCGAGTTGCAACATTCTTTAGCTAAGCCATCTTGTCCCTAGATAAAACATTTATATGTTTTTCACCAATTAGCCCAAAGATGCGTTCTTGGCTATCCAATAAAATTAACTTTGACAAGTTTTCTATAGTCTTCATCTCTTCAAGTTCAAAGCAAGATTGAAAGGAAAAAAAATATATTTTCTTTTAAAGTATCAAAATCATTAAGCAAATCCTCAAACTAACTAATCATAATAGAAGTAGACTTCATATTTATTGATTTTGATATTGACATTATAATAGATCCTATAGCTTCCACTTAAACATATGCCTCTTTATTTGGCTCTTCATGAGTATCTGTATTTTTGTCCTTGTTTAGCTCTTTACGAGTAACTTCTAGCTCGTCACAAAAGTATTTTTCTCAATAATATCAATAGAGACTTTAGCATATTCATACCTTTATGCCATTATAAGGTTAAAACTCATAAATAAATAAGAATGCTATGCAATGCTAAATCAATACTATTATTAAATTAATACTATTGTTAAAGAATTTCTTTGACACTTCAAAAGTTTTATTTAAAGAAGAGCTATAATTAACCTTCTTTTCTAGAAAGATAGGCTGAAAAAGATCAATTATAATGTCCTCATAACACCAACTTTATTCTTGTCATCCACATTTTTTCTCTTTATCTTTTCCACCTTAATCTTCTTTAAAGGCTGCATATAAGAGGACTCACCAAGAGATTTGAGCTTCTCTCATTCCTTGAAGCTCTCTAACAAAGTAACAAAAACTTCATTGCTAGCATAGTTGTTTATTTTATTTATACCTTCAAATATATGAGAAAATCTATGATGGATTTTTAGGAAAAGTCAAGTAGAATTTATAGACTCGAGATAACAAATATGTTGACCATCTATTAAATTTATGTTATTCGTCATAATTATGTACCAACTCATCATGATGATATTTTCATTCTTTTATTTTTGTGAATTTCATCACATAAATAAAAGAATTGTGGAACTCATTTGCACCCATGTCACACAGGTCAGGTTAATCACCTCTCGTTGATCACAAAGTAATTAGTTCACTGTGATTTGACAGAAAAATTGCATTAATTTACCACGAAGTTCAAGTTGCCAAAGGACTTGATGAACGAGTCAAGTGTTCAAACTATGTGATACATTTTCTAAGAACTTACAAAAATCTTGGTACCATCATCGCCTAAAGTAATTAAGGATACTATTACTAGCCATACTCATCAAATTAGTTGGCTCAAGCTTCAAAATTACTTCTCAACTCAAAGTGAAGTCTTTGAAGACTTCAACTTTGTCTGGAGCGACTTTCTTATTGCTTTTTAAATCTATTTTTTAGTACAAAAATTAATTTTTTTTTTACTAGGAAACTGCTTTAAGAAGCAATGAAAAGGTCGTCCCAAACGAAACCTTCATCATAGCTAGTTCCTTACTTTGGAACATATTTTAAGTTTTCTATGTATTTTAGTAGCTTATAATATCTAACTAGATTTATTCAATTTAAAATAAATATATATCAATATTTTTTATAGAATCTATATTATATTCTCATATCTAAACTTTCTTATAAAATAATAAAACTATATTATATTTTTCCTTTGATTTAATTCATATTTATTAATAAAGTTTTAATACCACCCACAATACAATTGATCCCATCCAACGCTTGTTTCTTCCTTCTTACCGTCAAAACCTTATCGGACGGTCAAGACTAACGCGTTTCCAAAGCCTACTATCCTGCGCCACGTCATATCTGTCGACGGGCGTCATCCGTCGTTACAAGATCCGACCTTCGCATGTTCTTCTCTTTATCGTTTCCTTCTCGTCGCCGGGTTTTCTAGGGTTTCCATTACCTCTTTCAATTCAGAACATACCGTCGGCAGTCATTCAATCGGAGTATCAGTCGCCATGGACCTTGAGGTAGTTGGTCGGCACGCGCTGCTATTTGACGACGACCCGACAGCGTCTTTCGTCAACTCCCGCGAGGCGCTTGTTCCTTGGAATCACGACGCGTCTCTACTCATCGACCGCTACGACGTACGCCACCTCCTTGACCGGATTCCGCCACGCCCGGCCGGTTCTACACGGAGGCAGCGCGTCCTGGATGACGCCTGCGATGCCGTAGCGCTGGCTGAGCTCGACAGCGAGAGATATCGGCACCTTCCTCCTGGAGACGAGGAGAGAGAGGATTTTGATTCAGGTTAGTTAAGAATCGATGTGTTATTAGTCGTTTTCTCCTTGCCTTTCTTTCGATTTTCATAGCTGTGTTGATCTTTAATTTTCTTTTATTGTGTTCTAAAGTTATTAGATCAGAGAAATTTTTATTTTTTGGTTTAAACTTGATTAATGAACACTTTGTAGAGATGGCAAAAGTGGACGCATAAAATATGACCTGAATAAGCCACTTTGCTTTTAGTTCTTCTTTTCTGATTTTCACGTCCTGTTTAATAGATTGAAAGTGGAGGTGATGGAAAAACAATCTCGTGAAATGACAATTTGAATTCCTTGGTAGAAATGAAGACCTTCCTTCTGTAGCATAATTTTGGATTCTCAATTTGCATCAACACTATCCTTGGAGGGAACAAATCTTTGGAATGACTGATTTGAACCTTTTTTTAGCTCTTTCAGCCTAACAGAATGTTAATGGAGCTTAAGCCATTGAAATGGACATATTTTCTTTTTTTAATAATGAAATTTCCCTTATTCTCATATTTGTGAATTTACTGCAACAAAGAGTTGATTAAAATCAGAACAAGTGAGTGTGTTGCAAATAAGTAAATAAATGTGATATCTTTATATCATAACTACCATAGAATACTTGAATTTTGCAATTTAGTTGGTGGTATTAGTAAGGCGCTATTTGTTTTGTTGTATTAGAAGTATAGAGTAAAACATATATAAGAGTTTTAAATTTTTTGGTGTTTGGTTGGAAGTTAAAAAATCCAAAGTTTTTCTCTAATAGATTTTGAATGCCTTGTATTAGAAGTGTAGAGTAAAACATATATAAGTGTTTTACATTTTTTGGTGCTTGGTTGGAAGTTAAAAAAATCCAAAGTATATCTCTAAGCGCCGACATCCTTGTGTTAGCTTAAGACCTCCTACCCTTCCTATGCTCACGAATTGTGGTGTTACTATACCTGATTGGCATCATCAAACTCGTTGTGCCCTAGATCAATCTAAAAATAAAGTTGAAAAAATATATATTCCATATAAAAATATATTTTTCCATTAAAAATATACTCTCCAAAAATATTGATTAAAAAATTCAAATTTTTTTTTTCTCCAAATTAACACTAGAAACAATTATTTTTTGAATTTATTTTACAACCAACCTAACATTGAATATTCAGAGTACATTGTATTTAACTTACACTGCATTTAAAGTATACATGTATTCTAAACACTTGCAATTAAGCAGTCCCTAACTCTATTTTTTCACCTTTTTGCTCTTTCCCAAATCATGCTATAACTAGTCTAAAGAGTCAGGAGAGCATTTGGGGAATAATGCAATACATTTCTAGTTATTATGGAACCTTTGCTTTGTTTTATCTATTTCAGAGAACGAAAGAACACACTTTGCTTTAATTTCAGTTTTATAATCCTGTTGGGATATGAATGCTGTTGGTGGCTAGGCGCCAAAAAGGAAACAAAATTTGAAAATTATCCCTTATTTTTTTTCCTTCTTTTTCTTTTTGGGACTTTTTTCCCTAACCTAGTTATACCACTCTATGAAGAGAATCCAATGTTGATCAAGATAATGGTGAATTTTGAGCTTTTAAGTTTGCAGGAAAGGATGCTTTATTTACTACATGAGCATCTCTGACACCGTCAAGTAAGAAACCTCTATGTACTCTTGACGATTTTCTTAGTTTTGCGGTATATTTTGTTTCTGATATTTTGTCATTTACAGCCTTTTTAATGATTGAAAGCTATCTATTCTTCCATGCAGCAACCAGGGAAACATCAGCAGCAACATGTTCTGGTGCTTACCAAGCTGTTCCATTTTCATATGGGGACAAAAATTTGCATTCCATTCATGAGAATATCGAGTATAATTCTGGTTTTCGTCCACCATTCGAAGTGCCTGAATTCCTCACAAACTGCCTAGTAAGTGAGCATATGCATTGCCATCATTTACGGTGCAGTTCTTTCTTGGCAGATAACGATGACAATGTTGTTTGTAGATTCTTATTAAAACATCCAAGTTGGCAAAGCAATAATTATCCAAGCTGCATTTGTTCTTCTAAGGCTTACATGTCTAAATTTCAGATGCTTGGAGCAGAGATGAAGTATTACTAAGGTTGCCATTCATTGGCACATGTTTCCTTGTGATGTGTCATGAAGTAAGGACTAGGCAGGTGGGATTAGAATAATATGTGGCATATGCAACGAAATTTACCAAAAATGGGATAAGCATGTTTTTTTATATTTTTGAGAATTATATTAATCTTCACTTGCTTCAAATTAGTTTTTTTTTTCATTACTCTTATGCTCTTTTTGCTATATATTTGTCTGTATTAAAGGTTTGTATTTTTCTTGTCTTTTCGCAGCCTCCTACAGAGAAGTTGCACCAGATAATGGCAAGGACTGCAATATTTGTTAGTGATCATGGTGGGCAATCAGAGATTGTCCTGCGGGTTAAACAGGGAAACAACCCAACATTTGGTTTCTTGATGCCAGATCACCATTTACATGCCTACTTTCGATATCTTGTTGATCACCCTCAAATTTTGAAGCAATATACTGATTCTCCAAAATTGGAGGAAGACAAGTCAAACAATCATTCTTCTGAAGTGGGAGCTTTATCATTGCTTGGATCTGTATATGGTACTGGAGATGATGATGATGCCACACTTCGAACTGAGATTAAAGAAACAGAGAACCATAATTTGGCCTCTGATGGTAATGCAACAGTTCCAACAGAAAATGGTGAGGCCCCTAGAGCATTTTTAGGAAATGAAGGACCAATCAAATTGCCATCTTCTACTTGCACCAAGGAAAAGCCTTTGTCAGTTAAGAAAATATCTTCTGGAAATGCGACTACTATTGCTATGAGCAGGAAGACAGGAGATGGTGGTCTTTCACTTGTAAAAGAACTTGCACAAAGCTCTCACAAAGGCACTGCTGATCTGAAGTCATCAATACTGGAGCCTCCATCTTTTCTGAAAAGGACTATAGAAAAAATAGTTGAATTTATTGTTAGGAATGGTAAGCAATTTGAAGCAATACTCATTGAGCAGGATAGGAATTTTGGAAGATTTCCATTTCTTATTTCAACCAACCAATACTACTCATACTACCAAAAGATATTTGAAGAAGCTCATGAGGTATGTATTTTCTTTCCGGCGCTTGATGCAAGTATTTGGTTTGATTTTGGTAATGAGTTGCAAAGAAGATGTATACAATATGCATTGGATATATGCATTGGATATATTTTGTTTGTTATTTTTATAGTTGAGCAATCACTTGATTGTCTGGCTTGAACTCTAGGTTTCTGCTTTTAATGGATTCGGACGTTTCAGATTTGATATTGACAGCCGAAGCTGAATTCTTAACTTGTGGGAACATTGTTGCAGTTTAGAAGCATATGTTCCACAGTTTATTCATTTTAAAAATTCCTTCATAAGTAATTTTCTACTTTATAGGACCGCCTAGTCCTCATATCATCCATGTTTCCTTAGTTGATTCATAAAAAGGAATCATGAAATCTCGATTTGAAAATTATTAAGAAACACGAGCATTTTGTTTGGTCCAATATAAGACAGATGAAAAATATATTGATATAGAAATATTAAGTTGTTTACCCTCATCCAAAGGTTTAAGTTTTTGGATTAAAGTTAAATTTGACCATTAGTCTATCTGGTCTAACTTTGGTCTCCCTTTTATTCACTCTATAACATGTGGTATTAAAGCTGGTGGTTTATGTTGAGTCGATTGGATCATGCAATTTGTGACTCCCTTGGGTCTTCACTACCACTTTCATTTTTTAAAATGTTTTAAAGAGCAGATGACACTTATGATACCTCCATGTGATTGGGTGAACTTTTGTGAATGAACTTGATGATGTTAAAAAACTTCTGATGAGTTAGAGTGATGATCAATGTAGAGAGCTCTTATGTGAGAAGAGATTGTTATAGCATGTGAGAGTATTGAGTTTAATGCGAAAATATGTTGATATAGAAATACTAAGTGATTATCCCTTGCCTAAAGGCTTAGGGTAGGGTGTGTTTGGCATCACGTTTTTATTTTAAAAATTTGAATAAAACATATTTGATTAGTATTTTTGTTTTCTATTTTAAAAAAATGAATTAAGTTGTTTTTAAAATATCAAAAATAACTTTTAGGGTGTCTTAATTGTTTTCAAACCATGAATCCCCAACCACCTAACCTCACACCCCACATTTGTCAACCGCGCACCTACTATAGGACAACTCTGCACCTTTCTCTGGCCAACCTCGCAGCAAAGCTGATGATGTTTGGTCCGCTAACGCTCCAGCTGTGTCGGCTTTACCCTCTTCCAAATAATAAAATAAATCGACTTATGCGATATTCAATAAAAATAGCCTATATTTAATATAGCAAATATGATATTATTTTATATCAAAATTTAAACCTAAAAAAATATTTGAAATGTCCCCTTGAAGTTTTATGGTTGAAAATGACTTCGACCAATAGTGTATCATACCTAACTTTGATCCACGCTCACTAACAAAAATTCTACTGACCATCTACAGAATGATTGCTTCTTCCTTGAAAAAAAATTGGTAAAACGTTTTATTTATCATGCTTACCTTCCAATTCTAGTTGAAATTTTGCTTTCAGTATAAAATTTAGCAAAAATTTCATGTCTAAAAGCTATGTTTCTTCATGTTGCTTAATTGTCTTTACCTTTTACAGATGAAGATGCAAGGTAAAAACCTTTTTGATGAGAAAAATGATGCAGAGCACCATAGAGGGAACAAGAAAAAGAGCGAAAATCTTGGAAAGGATGCTAAGATAAATGGTCGTAACTTGGATGAGCTTTCAGATGGGGCATATTATGACCCTCAAAGGAAGGAGAAATTCAAGATGGTTTTAGGTGGGCAGAAGAAAGATTCACAGGATCAACAACCCAAAGCTACCAAGCATTCTGGATTAAGTGCAGATGAAGCTGCTGCCATCGTTCTAGCAGCAACAAGAGGTGTAAGTCCTGCAAATACCCTTCGCAAGAAGTCACCCGATGATGGCGGAAGACACTCATCTAAAAACTCTGGAGCTACTGCAGATGAAGCTGCTGCTATTGTTATGGCTGCAACAAGAGGCAGGAGCCCTGCTTGTGCACCACAAAACATGCCTAGAGATAACAGTCGAACCTCTAGTTCTGGCAGTTTACAGGGTATTAAACCTTTTTCGAAGTTTGCTTCCAATGGCATTTCAAGTATATCAGTGTCAGCTGGGTTATCAGAATCTACTACCCAATCAGATAAGAAGAGTTATCAAACCACAAGCAGTGATGTAACAGTTGCTACAGTTATTGCCAAAACTGTAGCCCTTGCAGCATCGAGGGAAGCTGATTCTGCTGAAGCCGCCATGACAAAGGAGCAAAAGCTCAAGGCTGAGAGGTTGAGGCGAGCAAAAATGTTCGCAGCTGTGATAAAGAGTGGCAATAATTGTTTAGGTGAACTCGTGAACTCAGGTAGCAACCGCAGTGGAAGTATGGAACCTTCTACTGGTGGCTCCATGCATATGGACACTGATTCTAAGTCTCTAGGCAGAGAAAGAGAAGGAAGCTCAGTGCCCTTTGATACCGAGACCTTAGGTAGGGAACATGAATCTAGGAAGAGACACCATTCAAGATATAGAGGTCATAATGATGATTCTGACTCTGATGAAGATCGAAAACACACCAGGAAGAAGCACCACTCGAAAGAAAAAGAGGCAAGAAATCGTCATAAGCACTACAGCTCTTCAGAAGATGAACGCAGGCACAAAAGGAGTTCTGAGCATCATCGTCGTCATCGGATTCATCATGATCACTCATCAGATGATGAGGATCTGCGCCAAAGGAAGCATCATTCGCATTCGAATAGAAAGCGAGAGAGCGAAGATAAAGACACTTTGAAGTCCATAGATAATTCTGAAGCACCATCAGTTAGCTTTACAGGCGTTTCTATCAGTGCAGACCAAGCAGCATCCGATGGGAAACAACCTTCTGATGCTACTGAGATTCCTAATGATCTTAGGGCAAAAATCCGAGCTATGCTGCTGGAGAACTTGTAGTGCTCCTTTGTTATAATTGTAAAACATTTTCAGCTCTCTGGAATGCTTGATTTGAGCTGGCCAGTTGCATGGAGCCTTCAAAATGCTTTCGCGTTAGGCTGTTCAGCAGAATAAGCTCTAAGGACTGCCAAATTGTGCTTCATGATTTTATCATTTTTATAATTCTTTCAGACCTCCAGGATATTCAACATGGGGACCTTTTTCTTCTCACTGGATCAAGATGCGCTAAGAGTGAGTAAGACGGACTTCTCTTTAGTACTCTCAAGAGCATGAAATCTTTTCTGTATAGAAAGGCATCTATGTTGATTTGCAGTGACAATTATGTGCGATATTATTGCATTTACCTTGTTGAGTTTGCTAGTTTATTCTTTTGTATGTGACTTAGTTTTTGTATTTTTAAATGCATGTCTCATCATTTCTGGAGTGTCTGGGTGGTACTTGCGGAGACCGGACGTAGAGATACGTTTGCACATTAACTTAAAATATGACACGTTGAGTGCATTTTGCTTGTGCTTTTTTGTGACATTTACTCGTGCTTTACCTGCACTTTAGTTGCACTTTGACTGTTCTTTTGTTGAGTTTTTTTACTGCGTTTTGACTATGCTTTGGCTGCGTTTTTAATGTGCTTGGCTTAAAGTTCCACGGACTCATTAAATATATAAAGTAAAAAAATAAGTTCAATTGAATATCCACATGTCCACTCCACATGTCAGCATTTTATTGGAGTCCGGCCGTATCTCTACGTCCGGTGTCCGCACCTAATAATTTTTTGATACTTTGACACATTGTCCGATTTTTTTTTTTCCTACAAATGCACCTACATGCTATAGAAAAACTTTATCTATGCAGATTTCGAGCAAAAGTTGGGATGATATGTATATTCTTGTGTTGTAACATAATGCTAGTGTTTTGCAGTGCATAAATTTCCGTTTTGCCCTGCCATAGATTAGAGTTTTGTTTGGGACGATTTTTTTTAGCAGAAAAATCTCTTGAACTAAAATTTTTGTATTAGAAATCTGTTTTAGAAAAGTAATTAGAAAATTATTTCAAACGAAGCCAAGGTTGTACTTAGCAGTTACTAGGAAATGGTGATTCCCCTTTACTCTTCTGATCTGCAATGTTGATAGTCCTTTTAAATTTTTCCCCAATCACTTGTGGCTTATGATGATATTTAGGTTTTGTTTGAGATAATTTTTTTATTTTGCTTTTCAGATCATTATAATTTTTATTTGGTAATTATTTTTTTATTGCTTTAAAAAAATATTTATACTAAGAAGTTGTTTATAATAACAGCTTTTAAAAATAGAAAGCCGTAAAAGAATTTTAACATTTTTAGAAATTTATCAAATTAATACATATTGTAAATATCTACATTTAGAAACTTTTATTATACTACCAGACTATTTAGATGTGTTAGTACATTTTATACTTTTATTATAAAATGTTATAATATTTAGAATATTGATAATTATGATATACTAAAAGTTACACCGTAAAAATTTACCAAATGATGAGATATATCTAATTTTGCATCAAAATTTAAATTAAAATTTAAGGAATATTGTGAGAACTTCGAATTATTAAAAATTAAGATATGCAAAATATAAATGTTACAACCTCTCATCCTAAGAAAAATATTATCCTTAATATTTTAATGTACAAATCAATCAAAAGGATTAAGATATAACAATCTCATCTCAAATTTGTTCTACGAGGTGGCTTCACCGTTAGATCGATGTTTCCACTGTATTTTAACCATCAAAATATATTTACTCTATAACTTCCATCAAAATATATTTACTCTATAACTTTCTAATATCGTATGCCAAAATATTTTTAGGTTCTTCTCAATAGTTTAGATCTGGGTATACTTCACCTTCCTTTTCAAAGACACTGCATTCACATTGGATGCATATTTTCTTAAAAATCATATAGGGAGTACATTATGAACTTCAAACATATGTTTAGACGATAATAGATGATAAACAATTTTCTAATTTTTTCAAGGACCTCAAATGTTCAAATATACCTTAGACTCGGCTCGCCTGCCATGTAGAATTCTTTGCTTACTCCTTTCATTGAGCTCACTTTCAAGAATACGAAGTCTTCAATTTGAAATTCTACAGAGTAATGTTTCAAGTCATAGTATTTCTTTGGCCTATTTTGTGTGGATTTTAACCTATCCCAGAACAGACGAATCTTTTCAGTAGCACCATCCACTAGAGTTGGCCCTAATGTATTTTTTCTCACATTTGTCCAAGAAAAATATATCATGCACTTTTTACCATTCAAAGTTTCATAAGGCCATATTAATACTAGATTGAAAGTTTTTATACACCACTTGATTAGAGGATTGTGTGTGATGCCTCAAAATCTAATATAACAAAATTGTCTATTTTAATCTCTTAATTAATCAACGAAAGCTTCTAATAATTCACCATCATAAAATAAATCTTGTGAAAATAATTATAAATCATATACGTAATTTCATATTCATTTCCAAAAATTTATGTATAATAACCAATAACATCAATCCTATCATTTAATATTCTTGATTATAAAAGAATAAAAACAAAACACTAAAACATAAAATACAAAACCTAACAATCCTGATTAGATTAGTCTCACTTCACTAGATCTTAACATCTTCCTAAAAATATGTAAAAACCATAAGGGTGAGCTAATAGTTTGCAGGTTACCAAAATCTACAATTGCAATCAATGCAAAATGATAGAAATAACATACACGTAATCATTTAATCCATATCAGTATAAACATATAAAAGTAAACACTGATAACCATCAATATAAATAATATTAATTCACATAAGCGGTGGGCATCAATATAAGAAATATAATTTAAGATAAGTGATCAGTAGCCATATAAAAGAGCAGTATGTTTTGTGATTTCTATGCCCATACCAAATACAATGCAACAGATCTTCCATGAATTTATAGATATAATAGTCCGTATTTTGACCCAAAAAAAAAAAAAAAAATAGGAGTTACAAAAAAAAAAAAAAAAAAAAAAGGAGTTACTATAAGTCTAAATCACAAACAATCTTTTCCATAACAAAGATATTATAGAGCTTTAATTACACTAATTTTTTCATAATTTTTTTGACATTAGTGCAAATTCTTAAGAAATTAATACATGTCAGTACAAGTGGGGTTTTGGGACCATCAGCTATCCTTTTTGCAAACCAATTTCGTCAAAGTTTTTAAATATGATGGGTTATTTTATAATTATTTTTCTATAATTTTTAGAGCTCCAAATTTGAAGATATAAAAAGAATTATAATAATTATTTGTTAGAATTAAATAATAACATAATTATATTAATATTATACTATTATTTTATTATAAAAATATTTGTAGTCATTACCTATAATCCATTAAGTTCCCTTCCCATTCATGAAATTGAAGCCAATGAAGCAGAAGGGAAAAACTAGGAATGTTGAAATCAGGTCGGGTTTAAGTCCAGCCCAAAACTGATCCGGTACTATTTGATTTGACCCGAGCCGACCTATTTTTAAAAATGGGTCAGATTCTCATACCCAAACCTGATCCGCCTCAGGTCTGGGTCAACCCGACACGACTTAGTTTACACATCCTCAAAGCTTCGAGTCCATCGCCTGAGAGCTCGAGTCCATTGAATAAAGCGATTTTTGAGTCCGTCCTCGGAGAGTAGCGGGTGCACATAGTTGACTTTGATATCGCAAAAGGTGTGCAGTGGGCATCGCCGATGCAAGTATTGGTGTTGATCAAAAACGACTCGCCGCCATCGCATCTTTAAATTATAGTGGTTGTGCGTTACCGGAGGTCTGTTCAGGAGACATGACAGAGGCAAGCAACCTTCGTAGCTTCCATCGAGATGTCATTCTCCTTCGAGAAGCGCCAGGTAGATTACGAGCAAAACTAGAATGCGGGTTGGTTTCAGAATTGCCAGTTAGGGCTAGCAAGTGGAATCACAGGTTAGGACTTGTGAGCTGCATAACCAATGTGGGAGAAGAGGAACGGTGCAATCCAGGTTGGTTTTTGGGTTTTCGGGTCAACTCGAACCCGATTAGATTTTACAAACAGGTAAAATCTTGAACCAAATCCATTTCTCAAATAGGTTGACCCTAAACCAAAATTTTTGGGTCGGGTTCGGGTAGGGTTTTTGGGTTGTGTCAAATATTAACATCCTTAGGAAAAAATAGAGAGAAAAGTATGGGATGAAAAAGAAATGTCTAGGTTTGGGAGCCATAGAGCAATTTTTGCCAGTCCGTCCTGTTGTATAAGTTACTCGTCTAATTGTAAGAAATAATTATCTTATTTTTTATTTATGTGATTTTATGTAATTTATATTTATGCATTTTAATTTGTTTAAAACTTGCAAAAGTTACAATATCTTAACTTTTAGCAAACTTTTCTTGCATAACTTTTGATATGTGATATATATTGTCAATATGGGCATTTTGACAAGAATATATTGATTTTTCACCAATTAAATTAGAAGCTATAATTTTTTAAGTAAATGCATAATATATAAATTTGTTAAATTTTCCTATATTTTATGAATTATTATATTTTGAACATAATATTCATAAAAATGTAGCATTTGCATGTAAGCAAGGGAGGTTGGATGGAAGGATGATTGTTAACATGTAAGATAAAGATCGATACCAATTGGTTGACAGTTTGGCCTAATTAAGACTGATACCTAATTGAGTTACAATTGAGTTTGACCAATATCAATTAATTAGTAGTTAGGGTTAGATTAAGATTGATACTAAACTAAGCAATAATTAGGGTGCAATGATGAAAACACTACATTAAAGCTGATGCATTCATGATTACATTTACATGATAGTGCAATAAACTGATAGATATAATTGAAATCATACTAGCATTAATATTAATGTAATATAACATAATATACTAATATGGCTTATTAGGTGATAATCACCTTTATTGATTTTTCTTATGATTTGATAGATCTCTTTTGATTTAATTAATCATATTGATCTTATTATTAATTTTGAGATTTTTAATGCTCATATTAAATGATGATTGATATTAACTACAACTGAAATGTACATATTGATTCTTTTGCTTTGTATTGAAAGTATATATAGAGTTTTGGTTACTTGTTGTGCTTTTATGCTCATTACAAGATTTTATATGATTTTAGATAAAGATAAAGGGGCTTACAGCTTGAGGCTACAAAATATTGATAATTTTGGTTTTATTTATTGGTTTATATGTATTCTTTTATAATTAGTGATGGCTAGTGTGTATATATATTGAGTTTTGAAGCTTGTAGTAGAATGTAAATATTAACAGCAGTAACATAATTATGTTTTCCTACTATTTATTTTTTTTTCAATTTAATTAATCAACTATGGATGTTGGATGTCAAATTGATCTTGTTGTATTTATTGTATTAAAAAAGAGAAAGAGAAAGAGAAAAGAAAAGAAATTCTTTCACTTTAAATCTTGAGGTGGGAAAATATGTCTATAAAGTATGTATGCCTATATAAATCATGACATGCATCATGTTTATGTTATATTTTATCATATCACTTGTAATTTATCATGCATACTCATGTCATATGTATATGAAAGCAAGACTACTTGTGTTTTTTTTTTTTATTATTATTTTTTTTATATCAAGTATTGTAGTCATTTTAGACCAAATATGAATTAGTCTCAATCATAATAGCCATGTTACCAAGAATCAGTCTCATATCACATGTCACAAGTTAGGTGGCTTTTATGTAAAGTCACCACTTCCTACCCGTTAATATATTATATCATATCAGTTAATCTCATTATACCTCCCTTTTCATATCACTCAAGATTACACTACAAGCCTTATTTAAGGGAAAGCTTGTTGGCCCATTCTCCTATATAGGGTAATATATTTCTAGCCATCCTAAATCAATCAATTAATTTCATATAGACTTTCCTGCTTTTACATGTATTTCACATCATCTAAATCATAATAATAAATATTATGTATACATCATATGCAATGATTGTAGCGTATATGACTATTCAATGTGCTCACCAGTATGTATGAATTATGCCAAAACACATGTTAGATCGATGAATAGTAAATTAATGTATGTCATGTATTTTATTTTTAGACACAGTATATAAACTTATGATCATTTCATACTTAGTATTATTCTATTCATGTTGAATAAAATGACATATATGTAAAACTAGCAATGAAAATTTAATATAAATTAGTTAACATATTCAGGTTGGTAATATCTACCACGTATCAAAAGTTACACACCGAAAGTTCACTAAAATGAGAGAGATTATATTTTTATTAATTTTTTGAGAGATAAAATCTAAAAAAATTAAAATATTTAAAAATAAAATAGGATTCAAGTTACATATTATGATCATAAGAAGCTTCATGACAAAACATATGAATAAAAATTCCATGAAATACCTTCTCTCCTCTCTCTCTCTCTCTCTCTCTCTCTCTCTCTTATATCTTCCTTTTTTCCTCTTCCTCTTCTTTCTTCCTCAACAAAACAACATCATTGGGAGGGGGGGGGGGTAGGTGGGGGAAAATTAGATTAATATACACAAAAATACTATTTAGTTCCTCGTGTTGTGACACTACAAACCATGGCATCGCGATGCTGAATGTAAAAATTTGGGTTATTATAGAAAATAGATAAAGCACCATCATACTCTCCAACATAGTGTTACAACATTACAACGCAAATTTTTCATATTTTCAAATTGATTCATCTTAAATTTTTGGGTCATTATAATGTGATCTTTGTAACTATCACCAAAATATAGTCTTAGAAGGTTTTTTAGTACTTGAATTATCCTCTCAAATTGGCCATCATTCTGCAAGTAAAAACTTGCTCCGAAGTGTAATTTTATCTCTAGATTTTCCTGAATATTCTTTCACATTTTATAAGTGATTTACCATCTCGATTTACAAATATTACCTTAGGTATCTCATATAATTTAACAATCTCATGCACATATATCTATGTCGATTTATTTACAAAGTTTATTTATTAAATAGGAAGAAAATGAGCTTATTTCATAAGATAATCTATCACAACTCATATATCATCATATCCTTACCTCTATTGAGGGAAACCCATTCTAACATTCATAGTCACTTCTTCCCAATTGTACTTAGGAATGGGCAATAGCTATATGAACTACTAGGTCGTTGATACTCTAGCCTTCACTAATTGATAAGCTTTACACTTGGATAAAAAATTAGCCACTTCCCTTTTTAATCCTAACCAAAAGAATATTTATTTCATATCATTGTACATTTTATTGCTTCCGAGATGAATATTGTATCTAGAATAATTTGTCTTGTATAGAATATATTTTCTAAGATTTATACTATTGGAAATCCATAACCTATCCTTGAAGAAAATCACATCATAATCATTTATTCATAGTTTGTATTTTTTACCAAATTGGATTTGATCAACCAAATTAGAATATTCTTCATCATACTTTTAAGCATTAGAAATTTCTTCCTTTAGAATGGGTTACACAATCATTTGAGCAAGCCTACTAATGTAACACCTTAAGACTTAAAATCTGAAAGAATTGTCCATTTCATTTATTAATTAATCTACTGGAGCTTCTAATAATTCAGTAATATAAATAAGTCCAACAAAAGCAACTATAAATCATATACATCAAAATATTTATATATTCATTCATCATATTCAATTTATAATAGCAGAAGATTAATCACTACTTTAGTTTAACAAACTATACTCCTTACTATAAAAGAATAGAACTAAAAATATAAAATAAATAAAACAAAATTTGAAAATCTTGACTTGTCTCACTCCACTGAATCCTAACTCTTTCCTTAAAACATGTGAAAAAAATGGAATGAGCTAATAGTTCAATATGTTACTGGAACCTATAACTAAAATTTAATTCTTTTTGTGTTAAAATATACTTCAAAATCTGATGATTAGTAAAGATCTCACATCTGACCTTATATAAGTAGTGTCTCCAAATTTTCAAAATAAATACAATAGTTACTAACTCCAAATCATGGGTCGAATAGTTCTTAAAATATTGCTTTAATTGCTTGGAAGCACATTCTATAACATTCCCATTTTACATGATAATGCATTCCAAATCTTTCAGGGTAGTTGTCACTGAATACTAGAAACTCTTCAATACCATACAGGATGGTTAAGATTGGAGTTGATGCCAGTCAATTTTTAACTTCTAAAAATGTTCTCAAAATCCGTTGTTCACTCAAAAGGAGTCATGCTTTGTTTAGTATTGTTAGAGGGATAACAATCTGGAAAAAAACCTTTCACAAATTTATGATAATATCCAACCATTATCGAAAAACAATGCATCTCAAATATGATAGTAGGTTTTAGCCAGTTGGCAATAGCTTGCACTTTTTGGGGATCTATAGAAGTTTCTTCACTGTTCACTACATATCTCATAAATGAAATGGTCTTTATCAAGAATTCACACTTAAAAAATTTAGCAAACAATCATTTTTATCTTAGAATCTTCAAAGCAATCCTTAGATGAATAATATGATCTTTTTCATATTTAGAATATACTAGGATATTATCTATAAATATAATAATGAATTGATTAAGAAATCTTTAAATGTTTTGTTCATTAGATCCATAAAGATGGTAGATGTATTAGTCACTCCAAAAGGAGTGACTAAAAACTCATAATGACCATAAGTACTAAATACAGTTTCACTATATCTTCTTCCATCTTATGTTGCTGATAACCAGATCTCAAATCAATCTTGAAAAATATAAAAGAACCTAATAGCTAATCAAATAGATCATAAATCTTAAGCAAATGATATTTATTTTTAATTTTTTTACTCTATTCAGCTCTATGTAATCTACACATATCATCATTGTCCCATCTTTCTTCTTAACAAGTTGAATAGGTGCACCCCACAGGGATACACTCAGTCTCACAAATCCTTTATCCACTAACCCATGTTGTTACACTTTTAACATCTAAAGTTCCACAGGTGTCATCATATATTAAGCCTTATCAATAGGATACAAAATTTTATCTTCGTGTTAGAAGGCAAACTCACTAACTCCTTAGGAAAAATATCAAAAAATCCTTTGACTATAGGAACCTCTTTGATACTTTCAGGAATCATTCTTTGATCCTTTATGTAAGCCATAAATATCATACTTCCTTTTCTTGTTAACTTATCTACTTTTGGAATAGATGTAGAACAATATAATACTCCTTTAACTCCCTAGAAATAACAACTCCCATTGCTCAAAAATAATGTTATTCTCTTTTTCAAATAATCAATATAAGTCCCATACTAACTAAATCAATTCATACCAAAAATGACATCAAATTCAGACAAATGTAATAGTATCAAACTAGACTTTCACTTCTCATTAGAATCTCTATCTCACACATACATACAAGCCTAACTACCATAGAATCACCAATAGACAATAATAAATAAAGTGGAAGGAAATAATATAAAAGATAAATATAGCAGAGTAAAATGCTTCTAAATTTTTTTTAAAAAAAATTGACTAGCACCTGAGTTAAAAAAAAAATTGACTAGCACCTGAGTTAAAAAAAAAATTGACTAGCACCTGAGTTAAAGAAAACATGACTTGATAAAGCAGAGATATAAGTTGTATATGTGACCACATCAGTGCATCCATAACCTCATGTTGAGCCAAACTATACACTTTGGTCTACACAAGGGCTGAAGCAATAAAACACAAGACTCTCTAGCCTTCAAAAACATGCCTCCATGCAGATGGATCACCATCTCTATTAGAATATCCCTCATAAAATACATGGGGAGAAACTGTTCTCAATCTCCCCACCTGCTTAGATCTCTTAGCTCTCACCTCAGAATGCCTGTCAGGTTTAGCTTGCATACAATAAAAAACTCTATGCCTTATATGACCACATTAGAAATCTTACCCAATCATCCTGTAACATTGACCTAGATGTCTCCTACCATGGCTCTAATAGACAAGTATATTACTAATTGATATCCTATAACATGCTTTATTATCACTTACAGAAACTAATACACATGGGCCTCTTCTAAAATTCTCAGCTCCAAACCTACTCCTCTTTTCACTGAATTTGCTCCTAGAAGTTTCTCCTCCAAACCTCTTCCTACAAACAGACCACTGCTTTTTAAGTAGTTATCTTATCATTCTATATCAATCATGATAAATTTACTAGCTTAGAAAAAATAAGTGATATGAAAGGGTACTAATGGATACCTCAAACTATGTCAGAGCCATCTTAGAAAGTAATAACACTTTTCTTTAGAAGTACTAACAAGATGCAGAGCATACCTGGCTAGTGTAGTAAATTCTAACTCATATAGCATTACAGACCTGCTTCTCTATACCAACCTTAGAAATGTCTCTTGTATATTTTGTCTGGCAAAAGGAGATACAAACTAATCAAGGAATGTTTCAATGAACTCCTCCTAAGATATCAAAGCATTCAACCTTCCCTGAAACTTTTCTTTATGTTGGCCTAACCACATACGTTCAACTTTCTCATCCAACAAAAAGAGAACTAATGAAACTCTTCTATCAGCTGAATGTTGCATCCCATTAAATGTCTTCTTTAATCTCATGAATCAATCCTTTGCAACTCGGGGTTCCACTACACCCTTAAACCTCAAAGGTTTAAACTTAGAAATTTCTATAAATGCATATTAGTATCATTAGATCTAGCAGTAGACATCTAGCTCTATACTTCATGCATCAGCTGTACTACCAATCCAACAAACTGTGAGGTGGAATAAATACTAACAACCCCTACTATACTCTATAGTAGGAAAGTCTAACTAGAACTCTACCTATCTATCATTTTTGGCTCTAACATAATCATCAAATACAAGCACATAATACACACAAGTGAATGATACATGCACATGTAAATAAAATAAAAATGAACACATGATACTGCCCAAAACTCACCCACTCTAATTACAAATCAATCCTATGGTTTTGTTAATATTAATTTCTCCAAACTATTGCTATGATACCACATCACTTTTGTAACAACCCGACATGATATAAACCACAGATAAAATGGTCCATATAGTCGTGGATCATGTTAGGATTAAAATCCCAAGATCTAATTGGTGAGAATTACATAAACTCTAAATAATTCTCAGACCATAGCGTTACTAAATTTTAATTTAAAATATATTAATATCCATTATCAAATTCCTTTTCTTAATAATCTAAAAAATATTCCATTTAAAATAATTATATACAAATAATATATAACATAGAATATACATAATCAGAAAGAAAAGACATGATTGTTAAAACTTGCCTAACATACCTAAACTAACTTGAAACAGATACAAAAAATAGATATGAGCAATCACTGCTCAACATGCCATATTCAATCTACCGTATTCTTTAATAATTATAATAAACAACAATAATAAAGTATAGAGATTAAAGTGTGCAAAAGTACAATTAAAAAATTTAGAATAACATGTATCTATAGAGCAAAAAATGATAATTCTACTATAACACTTATTAAAAATAGAACAATCTAATAATAAAATAGCAAAGTAGTAAAATAGTAAGCACATTATCTTCATTTCTTATAAGAGGCAGAATTTACCTAGGCGCTTATACATCCCAACTGATATCAACTCCTTGTGCTAGCATATTATATAATAGGCCCTTATAACTCCTAATGCATAGCACAACAAATATTCAGAGATTTCAGGCCTTTACCTAACACAGCCTATCATAATCTCCACCAAGCATTAAAATTTCTTCAAATTCACCCATTTCCTCAAATTTACCTATTTCATGAATATAATTATAGAAATAAATATATTTTTAAGTATAATACATAGTGTCAAAATTATCATAGAGTTTCATAAAATGTTCTATTAACATTCAAACAGATAGAAATTCAAGGAAAAGTCATAGTTGAAATTTAATATTTAAAAAAAAATTCAAATTACAAGATGTTATCACATTCCAAAGCTTTTATTGTACAACAACATTATTCATAGGTGCTAGAAGAATTTTGTTTTTCAAATCATTAAAATAATGAATTTCCAAAACTATCTAATAAAAATTTGCAAATAAATTACCACAATGTATAGAATATTGCCAACTATAACATCGCAAAAGCTTAGGTAAAAATGTAACCAATAATCAAATATACCCAAATTTGTGTTTCAATTTAAATTAAAATGACGGGAATCCTTAAAATTTTGAATTATTAAAAATTGAGTTAGACAAAATGTAACTTACCTGAGCCAAGATAATTTCCTGAACAACCCCGACAAACAAATTTGACCCAAAGCCACCCAAAATGAATGTTCTCTCTCTCTCTCTCTCTCTCTCTCTCTCTCTCTCTCTCTCCAAATGGCTGCTCAATTGAGGAGAAATGAAATGAAATTAGAATTTAAATGAATTTTGGTATTTATTGAATATTTGATGTAAGCGTCACCACACTCAAAGACCCAACACCACAGTGCTCACCTTAGAATCTTAGCTAAATAAAGAGCAAGGTGTCGTAGCGCCCAAAACCAATGCCACATTGCCCTAGACTAAAACTAGAGTCGCAGTGTTCGACCACACAACAATGTGGAGTCCTGATTACATGACCTAAATGATAGAGAGTTTAATGTCGCAGTGTCTCCCTCAATGCAACGACGCTCCCAAAAGAAAATTTTTTAGAATTTAGATTAAACACACAAAGACCCTTAGGATACAATCCATAATAAAATTCATGCATTCATTCATATACAACAGAACTTCCACAGACACATGTAGAATGAAAGTATAGAAAATTCAAACACATCGGAGTTACTAGATTAGGATCATACCAATCAAAACACTATAGTAGTAAATATTAAAATAGGGGTGGGAATCCATCTTTTATATGGTGAGTTTTAATCCCTACCCTTCTTGCTAGTTACATAACCTTTTATTTACCTTATATATGATTTTTTTTATATATAGTTTTTGAAGTCCCAATGCAATCTCTCTTACATGAGGTTGGGGAGTCTTTGAGGGGCTAGTCAAGATCATTTAAAGCTAAATTTGGCCCCACTCATTACTCTTAGCTAGAGAGGTGTTTAGTGAGGTACAAGTTCTAAGAGGTTTGCTAGTCAAATCTAAAAGGAGAGGTCAAGAGCTCATTGAGCTTGTTTCATCACTCTATAATCAGAATATAGAGCTGGGCAAATTTTTTGAATTGCCTTGAGATGTGATTGATGCCCGGCTCTACCCATGAATACGATGATTTAATTATATATATTTTTTGCTTTTTCTTTTATATGGATAATATATACTAAAACATCATCAATAAAAGGAAACATTCTTTTTTCAAGTAAATATATGTTTTCACTAGCATTTGAGCTCAGTGGTGTTAGGATTTTATTAAATCATATTAGATATTTTTTTCTCCTTACTCTAGTTGTGTAAAAAATGAATACATCCAACGTGGATTATCCTAACTTGAGATAGCACTATCCTATATTCCTATGCTTAAATTAGTCAATCCTTTTCTTACCTGATTGAGTTTCACTTAGGAAATAAGTATATAATAATCAACTATCATTAATGCACCAATCAATATTTAAAATTATACAATTGGGTATTGATCCATTTTTCGTTCGTGAGGTGAGGCATAAGACTTAAAATTTAAAAAAAATTGCATATAGTCAAAATAAAGATTCTTTTGTATAATAATTTAATAATATATTAAAAATTGACATAATAAATAAATTATCATATATATAACATATATGAAAAAATAATTATTCTTTTCATTTGAATCATCGCATAATGAACTGCTGTCTATGTTGCCTCATCACATGTGGAGTCTAATCTCTCCCAATCTGCTTCTTCTTCCCTCTATATTAGTTATCTTGATTTTCTCTAAATAATTTTCATCAATATAAAGATGAGAAATATTTTAAGATAAATAAGCTCTAAAAAAATTATTTTTTTCCTTTACCTTTCTTGATTTGTTCTTTTTTGCTTGGATTGAGGTTAATGTACATGCTTTTTTTTGCTTGGATTGTGGTGGACAACCAAGTGCTATCTAATATCCTCAACAATAATGTCTGGTAATTCAACAAGAAACTCAGCATCTTTAATCTGAATATATGCCTCAATTGGCATCAACAATACAATGTCATAATGGTTATTGATTAGTATATTTATTAAACTTCTGTTCTTCACATCTAACCATCCACCAGACATAATTGTTACACATGTCTAGGCCCAGGTTCTCTTAATTTTCTCAATGCTTTTTTTAGTATTACCAAATTCCTTCAAAAACCATGTCCTCAAATTATAAGTGGATGGAGGTTTGAACCCTCTCCCATATGCTCCAATTGAATGAATCATATTGTAGTAATAAAGGGATGTTGCAACATTAAATGAGATAACATTCTCATAAAAGAATCAATCTATATCTATACATATTCATATTCGTACCTCCCTAACATTCTCTGGGGTCATCTTCTGTGCAGTATAAGACATGTATTCTTGTTTATCCTTTGATGTGTTCACCATGTAATGATCCATAGAACCACTAGTACCCTTAAAGGACAAGAGTTGTAATGAAGAAGATGAATCCCAACCATTACACTCACTTTGTTGGAAGATCCCACGTCAACTTAGTTATTAAACTGTCTCTATGCGAGGTGCTTTAACATTAAAGGCTTTTTCATGTGTGATTTGATCTCCTCCCTAGTTGTATCAGGCACTTTGACATATGGTGCAATGTTCTTATGTGATCCAGATAAGTGCTCCATCCTAGTCACACAATCTTTTATCACTTTCTCACATTAATCACATTTCAAATATATGTATGACTTATCACTGCCTCCCATGTCAATTTGAGTGCTATGTTTTCACGCCAGATCCTTATAACCCAACATGATTTTATCTTTGAATCTGAAAATCCTCCATAAAATTCTAAAATAAAACA
Organism: Dendrobium catenatum; assembly: GCF_001605985.2. Taxonomy (NCBI): domain Eukaryota; kingdom Viridiplantae; phylum Streptophyta; class Magnoliopsida; order Asparagales; family Orchidaceae; genus Dendrobium; species Dendrobium catenatum. The sequence continues at coordinate 7,473,905 of NW_021320019.1, read as the reverse complement.
TTCGATCTTTACATAAAATATAGAAACTCTTTAACAATTAATGTATGCATTCATTGGTGATCATCACAAGAACAATGAATAATTCAAGTTAATCATCATAAGAGCAATGAACTAGGTGAGGTGTGAAGATACATAAGCAACTCTTTTGTGTTGAAACATGTTTTTTTAGTTTTCAATATAATTTTCATTTCATTGTTTTTAAAAAATCTATTTGTAGACAAAGAAAGAGCTAGAATTATTTGTAGCCCAAAAAATCTATTTGAAGCATATAATTTGTTGCATCTATTTACTAATAATTACTTACACATACCTTTTGTTCATAATTCCAAGTCAGGTATTACATTTTCCTTGCTGAAAAATAGCTCAGAATTTAGACTGCTTTGAAAAGAATGTAATGCACAAGCTAAGGAATTAGGTAGTGCCACTTTCCAAGTAGTGTGGCATATGGTGTACTAGTTAAGTGAGCAACGATAAAGAAGATATCAGAGCATTTGAATCCAACAATGGCGTCATAATGTTTGCTTTTTGTAATGTTATGACATTGAATTTTATTGTAGAACTGTTATTAATTATCTTAATTTGACTGCTTTCAATGACTAGCTTCTATGAAAAATGTTAAAAAGCATAGATAATTATTATTTCTTATGGTTGATCAAAGAGCTTAACATATTTTGATAAAAGTATAATTCTATATTATCTAGACAACTTAAAAACTGTAATCATGATTTAGAAATAGAACATCAATATATATAACAAGATCTAATATTGTCATGACAAAATCATTTTCAAGTTTAACCTTCTCAAGCTTTACTAATTTAGGTTTGCAGGATTTGTTATATCATACTTGTAGCCAAATAACCCGAGTCTTATCAGGGGTGCATACTCAACTAACGAACAAAAAATAGGCAAATGTAAGTAGAGCAGTAGCATATGAGTCGAAGGAGGCGAAGGAGCTACCTACTCGATTGACGAAGCACGTGAAAGGGGAGAAAAACGTCTACTGCCATAGTGAGCAAACTCATGTCGTTACTTTCAATCCAATAGGAAGAACATCATTGATGATTCCCAGACTTCTGATCTAATAGGAGACGTCGTTAAACTATCCTGACTTCCGATCCAACATTGAACGTTTTTTAAGAAGGCATAGAAACTTTTAGTGATTCGTTCAAAACTCTACCTTACGTGTGGTGCATCAGATGAAGTTGAACAACACGAACAAAATGAGGTTTAGAACTTCACTCGACATTAGGTTTAGGTTTTAAAATATATATTTAATTGTTATTAAGAGGTGATTGCCTCACAGAAATGAGGCGATGTGCACCTTTGTAAATTTGAGGCGTACGCGAAGCGTTCTCCTTAACACATTTCAGGCTCGAATTACGCTGAGGCGCATCTCTAGTTGCGCAATTGTACAATTGCGCCAACTTTCTTATTTGGAGCCAATCAACTTTAAACTAAAGAGTTTGAACATTATATTCTAGGCATGACTTCTCTTAGTGGTTCAAGTTAGATTTAAGACAAGATTGTGATGGCAACATAAAAATGATAATGAATAAAAAGATCTTAGAAAGAGTTGAGTTCACCGATTCTTTAGGATTTGCTAAATTCTCTTTGAGGACTTGTCTTTCATCAAATTTGAATGTGGGGGCATCCATCTAAACTCGCTAGCTAGGAGGGATTCATACTCCAGTCGATGCTAGAAGTATAAAAAGGGAGTCACCTTTTAGTGTTACATATTTTCTTAACTAATACGAGCTATGTACCTAAGATGAAATTAAATGGTTTGTGAGTGTTTTGTAGAGTTCACTTAAAAAATAAGAGGAAGGGTGAGTTAGTACAATGACCCGTTATTAGCCTATCACAAGAACTTTTTTAGTCTTGGAGTTTCAAGGCCTTAAAATGAAAAAAGATTTTTGTCCTTGAAAGTTCATATAATCTTCTCAACTTATATTAATAGTTCAAATAAGATAAGGTGACCAATGCAAAAGTCCTTAGGAAGCCTCTACGACAAGAACAATCTCGCCACTTTTAAACTAGACCATAGGACAAGATCACTAATCTTTGAACCCAAGTTGGTCTACTTATTGTTTTTGCACACATTGTCCCCATAAGTCGAAATTATTCAAATGGTAGACTTATCACTTGCTTAAGTTCAAACTTGTCCGACTTTGAATTGTGGCAAGTTATACCAAAACCAAACCTTAGTAGAACATTCTTTCATTCCTACTATTTCGACCAATGATGGTGTGCAAGTTCCCCGAGAGATTAAAAGAATGAGGCGAGTTTCCTACGAGGAAGTGAGATCCCCTAGTCATTGCCTTATTATTTTTTTAGCATGTTTCACTTAATAACAAATTTTCATACATGAAAATACCATGAATGACTTCCAAAACAAAAGAAAAAACTCAGGGGAAATTTTTTTATTAATGTGCAAGAACATACAACATGCAAATACAATAATTTATCTTATGACTAAAATATCTTTTTAAGTCGTCAACAGTTCAAGTCATAAGCACTCAACTCTTCTCAAAGATAAAACTAGTGTCTTTTAGTTCGATTAAGCCTTCGTTTGGGACGGCTTTCTTACTGCTTCATAAAGTAATTTTTTAGCATAAAAATTAAAATTTTATACTAGAAAGCTGCTTTAAGAAGCAAAAAGAAAGTCGTCCCAAACGAAGCCTAAGACTCACTTTTTGAGATTATTCCAACTCCATCTCCCTTGAATATGGTAGGTACTACAACAATTATGTGGATGACAAACTCTTTCAACGGCACAAAAGTATTTGAAAAAAAAAAAAGAGGAACAAGCAGGGTGCAAGGGGGGTAAGAAAATTAGAAAGAAAAAGCAAGACCTTTATAACCAGCCTAAAATAAAAGTGGAATTGTTTTCCTAATTTTTGTGTTCATAAAATAATGATGGATAGAAGTGTCATTGATGTTAATATTGTATTTGCATAGGGGGAACTAATTTGCAACATTTTTCTTATTTTTGATGATAGCAGAATAATTATTATTTGAATTAACATTTAATGCAAATTTTCTCCTTAGCTCCACTAAAAGAATGACCAATTTAAATTAACGGATTCCCAAAAACAAAATCCTAAAAATTAAAAAACATACACAAACAACAACTACTAAAAATAAAACAACTACTAAAATAAAAAAACAACTCGAACAAAAACACGAAGAATATTCAAACATTAAAAATTATTAATGCGAAAATGGCGAAATGAAGTTAATATTGTATTTGCATTAATTTTTAGGGTGCAAGGAGGATATAAATTGTTTTCATTTGCAGCATTCACAGATTATTTCCATGACAAACACTTAATTAGAAGTGTCGTTGTATCCATAAAATAATGATGGATAAGAGTTCACAGATCAAATGGCAAATAATCTGTGAAAGCTGCAAATGAAAACATATATGATAATCACACATGGAGTTCAGATTACTGGTCTTTCATGCAGGTAATCACATGGAGTTCTGGATACTATACTCAGGTTCATATTTTCATCTAACTCAACATAAATAGCTTATTTCTCATTATTCTATAGGAGATTGTAGGAATGTTTATCTTACAAATGGTAACATTTTGAATTTTGTGGCAGTTGTTGATGTGCAAATCAAGACTATTAATGTGATTATATAAAAACTTTTATAATATGTGGCATATTTTTAGCTTGAATAGAAATCTGATTTTGATTAAGTGGCTTGTTGAAGCAGTTTATATCTCAACATTTTATAGTAAAACTTGAAAGTTGACCAACTGTGAAAATAAGTATAATGCCATTTACATTACAAGAAACATGGAAAAAAGAGTAATTGTTAAAGTGATTGCTGGAGATTCTGGATGTGCAATATGTATAGGTATTGCAAGGTAGATAACATTTCAAAATCAAACAAGAAGAAGGTAACAAAGTAAGAAAAGTGGTAAAAGAACAAAATTGGAAGATAAACATTATTATGGAAAATAACCATAGAAAAGTAGTCAAGGAAGCACGGCGGGTTCGAATAGGAAAAAATCCCTTCCCTTCAGAAAAAGAAAAAAGAGATACTAATGGGAACCCTTTGAGCTGACGAAATTAGTAATATTATACGCGAACGTGGCTGACCGGCGATTACTAGCAATTCCAACTTCATGCAGGTGTGTTGCAGCCTGCAATCCGAACTGAGGACGGGTTTTGGAGTTAGTTGATTTCCGGCAATTCACCTCATGAGGAAGGAGACATATTTCTCTATCTCCACTAAGCATAACTAATGGAGGAATCATGCTCAAGTTTGGAATAGATTAAGGGGGAGAAAGAAAACCAATATCATAAAATGTGAAATCTTTAAGTAAGTAAATATTTGTAATCATGTATTTCTCCTAGAATATGTAAATTAATTTCTCTATGAGATCATAAACATAAGTGAATCACCAAACTATTCTCCCAGAGTATATATTATTTCTATTTGTTCTCATGCGCACCATTGCTATGGGGGCTCATACTTCTCCCCAACAAAAGCCCCATGGGTGGTATTGATTTTAAAGGTAAAGTGGAAGAAAGGGCACTCTAATGTAGAATCAAGGTTTTTAGAATTGGACTGAAATTGAATTGCTGGAAGAAAATGCTCAAGTTTTAAAATTTCAACTAGGATCGAAATGATATAAATATTATTAAAATTAATTAGAATTATCTAAATGACAATATTACTAATAATGATGACAGCTAAGTAATAATCTGAATATATATAATATAAATTAAGACATATAGCACATACATGAAATACATAAAAAAAATATCATACTGTAACATTATATTTTTATTATAATTTCTAGCCAAGTCAATTCAACTGCTCCTTGAGTTGTTCGATCCAATTTTCACATCCATAGGTAGAATAATAAAATAAAATATAACGGACTTAAATGAGAATGAATAGAATTTGCCAATAATCTGATGAGAGCATCGCATAATTAAATATAATTACATGATAAATCAGGATTCATCTACCTTAAGTCATCAAATGTTGTACATATATGAATATTGTCAAATTCCTGGAAGCAAGCAGCTAAAAAACTGTTTGGGTGGCAAGCAAAAATCCTTACTAAGAAAAGAACTCTAATGTAGAATCAAGCTTCTTAGAATCCAGACAGGACATTGACCTGATGGAAGAAAATGTTCAAGTTTCAAATTTTCAACCAGAATCCAAATGATCTAAATATGATTAAAATTATTTAAATTATATAATATTTCTAATAATGATAAATAAATAATAATCTGAATATATAATATAATTCAAAAAATTTAATACCTACATGAAATAAGTCCAAAAATCTTATATTCTAACACTATCTCTTCTTTACAATTTCTAGTCAAGCCAATTCAATTGTTTCTTGAGCTGTTTAACTACCAGTTTTTATGGGTTGAACCCAATTCAATTGATTGATTAGATCTGATTTTCACATCCATAGGTGGAATAATAAAAAGAAATATGACATAATTAAATGAGTATGAATAGAACATGCTGGTAATGTAATGAGAGCATCACACTATTTAAATATAATTACATGACAAATCAAGAACCACATACCTGAAGGCAGCAAATATTATTCATATATGAATGTTGTCATTTTCCCGGAAGCAGATAGCTAAGAAACTTTTTGTCACAAACAAAAATCCTTACTAAGAAATGAACAAAATCAAATCAAAATTTTGATGCAGGTAAATGAATTTGAGAACAAAATTTCATATGCATCAGGAATCAAGAGTAGGATAATAATAGCTTTATGTAAGCACATTAGTGGGATATTCAACAACCATTGAGATGGCATAGATGCTTTCATATATCTCTCTCTTCTTCAATTTCTAACTCATTTCCCTAATGCCTTAATTTGGTCTTCTTTGCCTTCCTGACTTTCCTCTCTTTGCCAATCTTTTCATTATTCTTCGCACTTTTCTTCACATTTGAAATATGAACATCAACATGATCATCATCATCATCATCACCGACAGAAGTTGCAATAGCAGCATCCACATTCTTCACATTTGCCTCCCCATCAGCCCCAACATTTTCCTGATCCTCATTGCTTCCATGAAGACTAACCTTTTTCCCTTTCTTACCTTTGCTCTTCATTTTCTTTTTCAGCAGAAGCTCCTTCTTATCACCATGATCAACTTCAACTGCTGTAACAATAGCATCAACTGTCAAACCATCGTTTATATCATGTTCTTCCACCTCAGAATTCACAATCTTCTTTGCCCTCTTTCGCATCTTTCTCCCAGTATCTAACTCAATGAACTGATCACCACTTTCTTTCTCTTCACCTTCATCCTTATCAATAGCAGCTGTCCTACGCTTCTTACCCTTTATCAGCTTACCTTTCCCATCTTTCTTCTTCTTCTTCTTCTCCATTCCTAACTCATCATTTTCCTGCTCATCTGCAACTTCTTCATTTTCATCTTCAATGCAATCCACAAGTTCGCCACCTACATAATCCACATCGTGAATCCTTCCCCTCCCCTTCTTTGACCCCACTCGCTTCTTCCTACTCTTCTCCTTCTTCGCTCCACTCTTTCCATCCCTCTCTTGAACAACCATTCCATCTAAAGGCTGGGCCTTATCCCTTGAACCTACCTCAATCTTCATCCCCATTTCAGGAACCACCTGATAGATCGGCAGCGCCACAGATTGCACCGCCTTGATATACATACACCTAATGTTTGCCCACTTCTTTGGCACATGATTTACTGCGCCCTCAATTGCAGCCATCAAATTATCTATGATCTCCTCTCGATCCATGGACACCCTCCCCACTTTCATCCCAATACCAGTTCCAGAAGAAAGGAATAAAAGCGTAGATCTACACGCCTGTCGAACAGCCTCCGGCCAGCCAGGCCGGGAGATATTGACGGCGAGAGGGATCTTCTTCTTCTTAAAGAAATAGTTACCGATAAAGCGGGGAAGAAGAGTAATGATGCGGCGTTCGGCAAAGAAGATGTCGTACGAGTCGCAGAGCCGGCGGCGAGACTCGAAGGGTACGTAGTCTGTTCGGAGCTCGGAAAGGGGAATAACGGAATCGAAGGGTAGTTTCTCAGCGGCTGCGGTGGATCTGGCGGTCTCAGCGAGGGAGTCGTCGGCGATGAGACAGAGAGAGGTGCGTGAAGGGTCGAGAGGATGGAGAGAGTGTGGTAGAGGAATGCGGTAGGGATTGAGACGAGACGTGGAGGGGAAGCGGCGGACGCTTAAATGGAGGTAGAGAAAATCATCATGCTCGAAAAGCTGAGCCTTGCTCTGCTTGGCTCTCGCGCGTAGGAACCCTAGAAGGGCGTCGACGGCACGGCCAGCGTCTTCACGGATGATCCTCGAGGATCCGGGAGTTGAGGAAGGAGACATCGGCGGTAGAAGAACAGAGAGAGAGAAGAGGGTTTAAGCCGCCGCAGGTAATCAACTATCAAGAGAAGGCGCAGCAATGTTCATAGTTTAAAGAAGCCCTAGCACACGGCAGTTTGGCTGCAAGTGTAATTCAGAATAATTTAATTTAATGTAGATTTTTTTTTTTTTGATGTTTAATTGAAAGTACTCCAAATAAGGAGTAAAATTTTAGTATCTTTGAAATTCATGGTTTAATATATTTTAGGGTTTTTAGATATCTAATACTTAAAACAAGTCTATTTATCTATTTAACAATTGAACTTTCATATTTATCTATATACTACTTAAAAACTCTTACTCTTATCAAAAATAATATTATGTCGTCTCCCATCAACACCAAGCCATGAAAGAGTGCTGGAACCTCTAACTCGAGCAGAGCAGCTTCCTCTCTCGATTTGAATCGCACAATTCGTGAATCTCCAGTTAGTGCGACATAACCATTTCTTCTGTTTGAATCACAGTTCGCAAATCCCACTCGCTCGTCTTCTCCTTTTGCGAATATGTCTTCTCTAGCTAGTGGCGACATAGGCATTCCTTCTCTTTAGGTATTTTATTCACTTACCATCCAACCTAGAATAGAAAGATGAGATTAATAGGATTTAGGAGGAGGAAGTCTTCTGCTTGGCATCTTCTCCACTTGTTGAATAAGTGTCAAACTTTTACAATAGATAAAAAATAGGTTCTTTAGAATCAGCAACAAAATAGAGAATAGGAAAAGCCTCTCTGGCCACCGTCAAAACTGCAACACCTTTTGATTCCTCTGCAGCTCCAACTGATTTGTTATGCTTTTATCAATATGCAACATATGTTTCCTCTGCAGTTTGGTGTTTTCTCCAGCTAGTGGAGACAAAGCTCCAAATATTTAAAGCTTGCTGCTCTGCTATGCTTTTATTAATATACCTTCTATTTTACCTTGGGTTTAATCTGAACCATTTACTTTAAATCAGCTAAGATGTTAGGTAGTCTTACTCTCTTGAGCTATATTTTTACATTTATTCATGTATTGTAGTCATCTACATTATGTTTTACATATGTTAAGTTATCCTCCTTATTTTTTACATGTTAAGAGCATCTGTAGTAAATGTATTTTATCATTTATAACTGATTGATGTAATTTTTAATTTTTCTATCAGATATAGAGTGCAATAATGTATGCTCTATTTTTTTTTTTAAATATGGAGGATATTAGAATGAGGTGAAGGGTCAAAGTAGGATAAAATATGTCGGTGGAAGTCAGAAAACTTTGAAGTTTGATAGAGGTCATATTAATTTACTATTATTAGAAGAACGGACCTAAGCAATTTGTCAGTGGATTGGGGTCATGCCTATGACTACACTATTATATTAGTGAAACATCACCCAAAATGTACATGCCAATTAAGAATGATAAATATTTGATGGACATGCTTATAGGTTATTGTAATGGCAACAAAGTGGAGGTGGTGGTTGTAGTGATAGATCATCAAGAAGATATGACTTATACGGATGGAACTCAGCGTGCAATGTGCAAGATTTAAGTGCCAAGAACATGGTTAACAATGACATATTAGTAGATGGTTTGTGTGATGATTCATTTGTGGCTGAAGTTGAAGAAAAAATTATTTATGTGTTGGCTCGTGTTTTGAGGATTCGTCAAGTTTTAAGCAAGCTATTCATTCTAATGCAATTTGACATAAATTTGCTATCAAGATTAAGGCAAGTGAAAAATCAAGAGTTATTTCTACATGCACATATCATGGTTGTCCATGAAGAATATGTGCCTCTTTATGTTCGGATGACCATTCATTCAAAGTTAGAAAATTACATTCGACACTTTTATGCCTGGGAGTTATCAAAGTTGGGAACAAACAAGCTACCTCAAGTTGGATTGCTCATAAAATCAAGGACATTGTGAAAAGGAATCCTGATGTTACTCCAAAGGATATTGGTAATAACTTAGATACCACTTTTGGTTTATCTTTACCATACATGAAAATATGGTGTTCGAGGGAATTAGCAAGAGAGAAAATGTTTGGTTCAGTAGATGATAACTACAAGTGGGTGCCCACATTGAGGTCTGAGTTAATGAATAGGAATCCTGGTTCACATATAACATTCTAATGTGACAAATAAAATGGCTCATTTAAGAGGTTCTTTGTCAATTTCAAGGTCTGTATTGATGGTTTCCATGCTGGTTGTAAAAATTTAATTGGTATTGATGATTTCCATCTAAAATCAAAATATTTAGGTGTGCTCCTTTTTGCTAATTCGTTGGATGGGAACAATGGACTCTTTAATATTGCATTCGCCATTGTTGAATCTGAATCAAAGAAAAGTTGGGAGTGGTTTTTGATGAATTTGTCCCAAGCTTTTAATGTTGATATAAAACATTTAGCATTCATATCGGATATGGAGAAAGGGCTTGGTGAAACAATTAAGGTTTCTTTCTTAATGCTGAGCATAGAGTTTGTATGCTGCACCTTTGGAAAAATATTAAGAGACTTTTTTGTTGTGATGATAGCCACAGTTTGCAAAAAAAAAAGGTGTGGACTGCCACTAAATGTTATAGCCTACATGAGTTTAATTCTAAGCTACAACAAATATTTAACACTAATCCACAAGTTCATTCCTACCTAACATCATAAACCTGTAAGTGGTCGAAAGAAACCTTTTCAAACCATATTAGGAACCAGTACGACACAAATAACATGGCAGAATCCTTCAATTCTTAGGTAGAGGAGGAAAGGAGTAAGCCTGTTACTGATCTAATCGACATGATTAGAGGTATGTTGATGGAACAACGTTCTCATCAAAAGTCAAATGCAATTTCTTGGAGATGCCCTCTTGTTCCGTGTGTAGAGGAGTACATTAGAGATGTTACAACTAGAAAAACAACTTTCATCATACGATAGTCAACTACAACCAAAGCTGAAGTTGAAGGGCTTTCTGAGAAACATGACGTTGACATAGATAGATAGACGTGCACGTATGGTTTTTGTCAAATTTCATAATTACCATGTTTACATGTTGCAGCATTTGTAGGAACAAAACATCAAAATTTGTGGCACACGTATGTGGATGAGCAATATTACAGTTATAGGTTTGTGATCTTCCTTCATTAAAAGCTTCGTTTACATTTGTTATCTAAACATCACTATTTTGTGTAGATAAAGAATGGCATATGATGGAGCCATTTCAACATTGCCAGGGAAAGAGCAGTGGAACTTACTAAGTGATAACTAGTTTGTTTCCCACATGTTATAATCAGGCCACATGGTAGACAGAAAAAAAGTTGAATTAAGAGCTTCTTGGAAGGTGCACATAAATAGAAAACAACCCATAAATGTGGTCGATGCAATTCTTGGGATCACCATAGAAGTACTTGTAAGGAACCTATAAATTTTGAGGGAGATGATATTCAAACTGATGTTTCCTCAAAATTACCCATTTGGCGTGCCAATTATAATTATGGACCTGATTGAATTACTACATTTTGTATACCTTTTGAGCCAAAGACTTATAAATTTCTTTGTTTTTTAAGCCCAAGACATATAGTTCTGGTTATTGAAAAAAATTTAGCAAATCGATTTAATCTGAGATTTTTATTTTACAGTTATATTTTCATTATAATTATAGTTGATAAAAAAATCAACAAATTATAATTCTTCTTGTGAATCATATTCAGTTTAGAATAAGATGTAGTTATATGAATAATAAAATCCTGCTCCCAAAACTTCTCATTGAATTCAAATGAACCAGAAAAGTGAGTATAGGTCACAAATGCTATGTAAGTATTCTGAATATTGATTCGCAACTGTGCCGTCCACAATTACTTGAATGAAAACAAAATGCCCTGCATGCGAACAGAAATCAGGTGCCAAATGGAGATACAATTGAACAATCTCAAATATTTTATAATAGATAAGACAAAAAAATTTGCCACAAATCTCTAGTTCTTTTCAAAAGCATACTGAACTCAAGGTTGCATTGACTGACAAAAAAGTTACATTGACTCAAAGTGACATTTAAGCATAGAGATATTTATTTACAGTGAACGCTACAATAACATTAAGGAAAATCAATATGACCATCAAATTTTTATTTATAACAGCTCAGCTCTAATTGAAGCAATATGCGTTATACTACTTTCAGTAACATTTGAACTTCGGAAATTGCTATCATACAAAAATTCATCAACTTCATCACACCATAAAAATAATGGCAATCTTCTGTTCTATTTCGGGAGCATCTGTAGTGTTTTCTTCCTCTACTACGAGATTGTTAAGATGTAAATATCATACATTGTAAGTTAGAATGACAATATATTTGATTACTAAAGTTTTAGATTGCCGTTGCTGAGGAACTCGAACTCATTGTAGATTGCCTTCATAAAATACACCTTCAAAAAATGAAAGAAAATGAAGTCATGAGAAGTAGAACAATTGCTTCGCATTCCATTCATTCAGAAAATACACCTTGGCATTTCATCAAACACCTATTATGCATCTCTAAATTTACAAACACAACATAGTGAATGAAGACTTGAGAAGTTTACCCTAAACAACTAATGAAGAAGATCACCATCAATAATAAAAACTAAAAGTAATTATAAATCTGTTAAAAAAAGAAATGGAATGAAGAAGAAAAACCATATGTATCACATTACCAACTTGTGACACAACCTAGCGAGCAAAATAGTCAAACAGGGTGATCATATCTGGAGAAGTCATCGTAAAATAGTCGTGACTTTGGACTAGGAAGTGGTGAATGGGTGGCAGAGCGAAGTGCTATAGATGACGGGGCGACCGGAGCGAACGTCCTTAAGAAAGAGTAGTATATTTGATTTAAAATGAGTGTTTTAGGTGGTATATTAGTAAATAGATTAGTTTAGGTGTTAAATTTGTATTTTCAACATTTTTAGGTGTTCATATGTAAAAATCCCTTTATTTAGAGGGATTATCATTGTTTAAAATTGTGTAATATGAGGCTTGCATTGAGGCCCGTTTTAGCGCAATTCCAATGACAAACACCTAAAGGTTTACACCTCGAGTTTTTTTTTTACGAGGCTTGCCTTTAGGCGTGCATCACCTCGCTGGAGTGCGGCTTATGCCTCACCCTATTTATAAATATTTTTTCTTAAAATTTATATAAATCCTAAAGTAAAGCACCGAACAAATCACACCTTCGTGCACTGTCGAATCATAGTAATTGCATCAACCTCCAGCCTTTCGCCTTCGCCACAACCACTACTATTATAGCCATAGTCAAGGATCACTTAAAAGTTCCAAACCACCACACCTCATCCTCTAAAAATTTTGGAGTATTACTCTCATCTTTATGTTGATGAAAAATATTTATAAAAGAAGAAGATGACTGAAGTAAATGAAGAATAAGTATATTTAGAGGCATTTGACTCCATAGGATGATATAGTGTAGAGACCAATTTGTTATAATGATGACTCAAATAAAGCTCCTGTTAGTGATGATAGTATAGATGATTTTTTAATTGTTGCAAACTATTTCAGCCTTTTTTAGAACTTAAATGTAGATGAGTAGGGGATTGAGAAAGAAAAAAATTGGAGTTGAACTTAATGTTATATACTATTTTAAATAGTTTTTATATTAAATATTTTTTTGCTCATCTAATACTTATATTTTAATTATATTTCATGCAATTTATTACTAGCCACTTTACATCTTATGCAAATTTTTGTTTCATATGTATATCAATATATTACTTCATAATTCAATAGAAAGATAGTATATCTTCTTTTAGCATCTTATTTGATATTATATAAAAAATCACTTTTAACATTTACTTATACTTTACACAATTTCTTATTTTGAGGCTCATGCCTCAAAATGCTTTGAGGCTTACACCTCACCTCACCAACAAAAAATGCCTTGATACCCAATTGCACAATTTTAAACGTTGGAGATTATAAATACATCAATTATGTTAAGTGTTGTTAGCCATCACTGTTGTTGTTGCCTGCCACCCACACTTCTATCCTCCATCAACTGTTAGTACTTTTTAAAATTTTTTATGTTTATCTATAAATCTATATTTATTATCTTATTCATGTGATATTCTACAAAATATATTTTGAATGATTAGTATCAAATTAATAAATTCAGTTAAATTGTTTTGTTACTTATTTTAGAAGTTAAGGATTTATATACAGAAAAAAAGTTATGTTAGGATGTCTTAATCGATATTCAGTCATGATGTGCTTTATTGTCATTTAACTTATAATGAAATTAGTTCTATGTATGGTGCTCAAATACAAAATTAATCTCTCTGCAAATCTAGTGCTACAGTAAGCCCATCCTAGGATTTTCGTCAAGACATTGTGACACAGTTTTGTCTTAATATGTGTTTTGTCCTGGAATATTCATGATAATAGAAAAATAAAACTTAACATTCTAGCTTTATACGTAGATCTGACACACAACAGATAAATAGTTGGGGTGTAGCGTTTATAAGAGACCAAAATTTTTATGTGAAAACCCCTAAAAAGAACACAGCGCTTGCTTAATTTAAATGAATTTACAATTGCTTTTAATAACAAATGAGGCCCTTATTTAGGAGGAAGGTCTTGGCTCGATGTAGCAAATATACATAATGTAGAGTGCATTACATGGTGGGAGTTGGAAGAATTAGTGTTTATATGTTCATTTGGTTAGCAAGACCATGTTCGATGAGCGATTTAGGTCGAAAGGACTATAGTTGGATGACAGCGGACAGAAGAACCATAATTGGATGACGGTGGTAAAAAAAAATTATAGTCGAGCGATTAAGATTGGAGAGACTGTAGTCGACATGTGATGGATGTTAAAAAGACCTTAGTCGGTCAAACATTAGCCAAAAAAATCGTAATTTGGTGATGGAGGTTAGAAGGACCATAGTTGGCTGATGATGATGGTCATAAAAATTATTGTTAGGTGAAGAAGGTCAAAAGGACCGTAGTTGATGGACAACAGTGGTCATAAAGATTGTAATCCAATGATAGTGGTCGGAAGAACCATATTTTGGTGACGAAAGTGAGAAGGTTCATAGTTGACGAGCGACGATGGTCAGAAAGACCATTATTAGGTGACGGAGGTCAGAGATATCATAGTTGACGAGCAACGATGGTTAGAATATAGAAGTAAGAAGGACCATATTCAGTAGACTAAAGAGGTTAGAAAGATTGTTGTCTGGCGATGAAGGTTAAAAGGATAGTAGTAAACGAGCGATGGGGTCAAAAAAATTTTAGTAGGGTGACAGAGGTCAGAAAGACCTTAATGGGGGTGAAGGTGATAAGAAGGATCGTAATTGGGTTATGTTGGTCGAAGAGATAGTAGTCATCAGGATATATAATTCAGAAAGATCATAATTAGGTGACGACGGTCAGGGAGACTGTTATCTGGAAATGGTAGTCGAAGAGGTCGGAGAGATAGTTGTCAAGCAATAGAGGTAAGAAAGATCATAGTCGGCGTATGATGAAGGTTAAAAAGATCATTGTATGAGGATGGAGGTCAGAAGAATTGTACTAAGCAAGCGATAGTGGTCAGAAAGACTATAGACAAGTGGCAGAGGTTGGAATGACCTTAGCCTGGCAAAGGTGATAGGAAGGACTATAATTGGGCAATAGTGGTCGAAGAGACCATAATCACCAAGCAATAGAGGTCAGAAATATCATAGTCAGGCAACAGTAGTCGAAAGGACAATATTTGGTGGCTGATGTAGGTCAGAAAAACTATAGTTGCCACCGATGGTCGAGATAAAATTCAATGACAATCGGTGGTCAGATGTAAGAATATCATTAATTGGTGGCCGGGTGAAGTCTGATGAAATTCTGGTGACAGTCGGTGTCCAGGAGTAAATCTAGCATCATTTGGTGGCCGAGCGTAAGTCTGACAACAGTTGATTGTTGGGCGGAAATCTAGTGAAAGTCTGGCAACACTTAATGGCCGAGCGTAAAAATGCATTAGTTGGTGGTTGGGTAAAAGTTCAGTGATAATCTACGGCAGAGCTTAAGTTTGATGACAGTCAGTGGTCAGGCAAAAAGTTCGATGACAATCGATAGTTTGACAAAGGTTGAGGAGGAGCTTGGTGGCAATAGATATCTCAGATTTCTCTTTCTCTCCTTTCTTTTTTCCCTTCCTCTCTCCTTGCTTCGTCCCCCTTCATGTGCAGAATGAGGGTTATTTATATTTTTTGAGAATGACATGGCAGTAAATAGGGAGAAGATCAAGGGTAAATTGGGGGTTAGGTGATGGTGGTTGGAAGGACCCTAGTTGGTGGACGACAGATGTTAGAAAGATTATAGTCAGGTAGTTAGAAGGGCCGTAGTTAGTAGACAACGTAGGTCAAAAAGATAGTAGTCGGGTGCAGTGATCGGAAGTACCATAGTCAACGTACGATGGATGTTATAAAGACTGTAGTCAAGTGATGGTGGTCGGAAGGATTGTAGTAGGTGGGCGATGGAGGTTAGAAAGATTATAGTCTGGTGACAGTGGTTGAAGATACTGTAGTCGATGGGCGGCGAAGAGTAAAAAGATTGTAGTTAGGTACAGTGGTGGGAAGGACCGTAGTTGGCGGGTGAGGAAGGTCGAAAAAGATCGTAGCATGGTGACAGTCGGTTGTTGGGAGGTGGTCGGGCGAAAGTCTGATAACAGTTGGTGCCCTGATAGAAGTCCTGTCAAAGTTTGGCGACGATCGGTGACCGGGTGGTGGCCGAGGAGGAGCTTTGTGGAATGAGAGGTATAAGATTTCTTTTCATTCTTCCTTTTCTTTCCCTTCCTTCCTTGCTTCGTCCCCCTTCATGTGAAGAATGAGGGGTTATTTATAATTTTTTGGGAATGTCATGACTAGTAAATATGGAGAAAATCAAATGCAAGTTGGGAGTGTTTCCAATGGACGGCTGATATCAACTACCTTGATAATAAACCATTTATCAAGTATTTGAGTGTCTTAGTAGTGCCAGAATCTGACAATCTTGGGCTCGTTGGATTTGGCTTATCGAGCCGCTCGATTCGATTATAAGCTTGTCACATTTGGTGATAATTTGGTCATCTAATTTATGGTTTGAACAATCTAAATATGCTTAGGGTCCTTGATTTTGACTCACTTGGGCTCAGATTGAGTTGAATTTAGTGTCATTGGGTTCGTTTTTTCGAGAAGTTTAGTTCGACTATAAGTTTCCTTAAATCAGAGTTCGAATGGTCCCGAATTTAATTTTGGAAGTTTCAAGCTCGAATTTACCTCGAGATTCATGCCTGGTCGAGATAAATTTTTTATGATATATTAGATTCAAATATTTATTGCATTTACTTTACTTGTATGAACCTATATTAAATTGATAAAATAATATGTAACCTAATTAAACATCTTAACTAATAATAAATTAGATATTTACTAAGCTAATTAAATAATAACTTATATTTGAGTGCATGTGTGTGTAATTTGTTTGATTGGATATTAATAATTTAATTATTAAAATTTTTATATCAATTTTATCTTTGTTAATAAATTATAATTAGTTATAAAAAATAATTAAATATAATTAATCTAAATTAATCAATTTATATTTAAATTAGTATTTTTGGGTTAATTAATATTAATATAAATTTTAATTAATTTATTTTATTTGATTATTTTTAATTAAATATGAATCCCTTGTCTTTCTCCGCCAATTCTCGAGACCTTAGATATAAAGAAGCTAGGAAGTCATAATTGTAGCTCATTAGGGAAGACATCGACAGGAGCAATAGCATGCAAAGAAGAAGAGTTTGTGAAACTTGGAGGTTTCTTAAATTCACCCAATTTCAAGATTTACTAAATTTTAGGTTAAAGGCTAAACAAAGTAGAGATAAGATTTAAGATTTTGTAGGATTTTAAAGGGAAAAATTTGAAGTGGATACCATTAAATATTGAATTATGTAACTCGATACTAAAAATAAATAAAAGTAGCCAAAGTTGACCATTCAACTGGCGTCTGTGGCTACTTATGTAAGCCGACTAATGAACGTGTGACTTCATCTTTAAAAAAAAAAATGCTTTGATGAGTATATGTTGTCATTAATTGGTGGAGGCTTGGATTTCTTCCTTAGTGAAAGTATCATCATTTGAGCATAGTAGCATTATTGTCATGTTAAATTACATGAATTAATAACTTTACTAAACTAAGGAGAGAGGTGGCAATTAGGAGTTATAAGGAGGCATTAATAAATAGACATTCCTATAACATGTTTATATGTGACCTATTATGCCAACTGTAGAATAAATAATAACTCTTATTCTATTAATTTTAATAATGAATTATAAATTGAACTCTGATACTCATACTAAGATTTATTGAGCTTTCTACTCAATACTAAGATCTATACTCATACAAAGATTTATATCAATAAAAAAAAAGACTTCTTTCACCAACTTAAAGTCACTTTTCTTATGTTCATTTTTACTGTTGATGGCTTGAAGGTAGATCCTACCAAAATTAAAGTCCTTTTTTATTAGCTGGTTCCTAAGAGCTTCACAGATGTCCATAGTTTTCAAGGCTTAGCCACCTTTTATAGAAGGTTTATCCAAAATTATAGTATCGTTGTAGCTCAAAAAACTAACATCATTAAGAAAGATAAGTTTATTTGGAATTCTTTCACCTAAAAAGCCATGAAATAAATCAAAGTCCATATGATCTAGCCTCCGATCCTTAAATTTTTAGGTTTTAAAAAGACATTTGAGGTCATATGTGATGCTTCTAGTATTGGTTTAGGAGGAGTTTTCAATCAAGAGAACCATCTTGTAGCCTTCTAATGGGAACCTAAAAGATGCCAAGCAAAAATAATCTACTTTCGATAAAGAATTTTATGCCATTATTTAAACTTTAAGGCATTAGATATATTATCTACTGCATAGGGAACTCATCCTTAATAATGATTATCATTTTTTAAAATTTATGAATCCCATAGACATTTAAGTTGCAAGCATTCAAAACAAATAAAATACCTTTAGGATTTCACTTTTTTTTTTTGTAAAATATAAGCCTGACTTAGAAAATAAACTCACAAATGCACTTTCTAGCGTGATTTTGGCAATTTCATCTTTAGAATTTTAAATTCATGGATTTGAAGACTTAGAGATGATTATCAAATCCATTTTAGTTTTTAACTCATTAGTTTGTGAACCCAAGTTGCTTTGGGTCCATTGATGAAATAATTAAGATGAATGGATTAACCTATCCAAGTGTGATCCTATGTATCCAAATATTCTTTGATGTTCTATGTGTAACACTAAAGTTATAATTTCTAAAAATGTGTCTCAAGCTTCCATAAGTTATGCACCCAAGATGTTTGTATGCATATGCTTTAAAATGTGAAACCCTTATACTATTAAGTGAAGCATGAGATACACTTGCACTATA
The DNA here is from genome assembly GCF_001605985.2 of Dendrobium catenatum. Lineage (NCBI taxonomy): Eukaryota > Viridiplantae > Streptophyta > Magnoliopsida > Asparagales > Orchidaceae > Dendrobium > Dendrobium catenatum. The sequence goes on along the minus strand of NW_021320019.1, from coordinate 7,455,104 downwards.
TTTTTGTATGACTTAAACTATGAAAGCATTCAACCTTAGCTTTAAAATGAGTTTTTTTTTTCTAGTTAATCTTACACATAAGGATGCTTTGGTTGATAAGCATTTATTTTATTTTCTTTTCTAGCACATTGTAACTCATTTTAAATTTTTTTAAAAAATAGAAAATCTAAGTTGGCATGCACATTTTTGAGTACACACTATTTCTTCTTCAAGCTAACTAAAATTCCATTCAACTTGAATAACAAATCATCTAACTCATCATAGGTCATATCATCATATATCTCATTGGAGGGGTCATTTACAGCCAACAAGAATATCTTTTGGATTTTCTTAGAATTCGTTTGAGATGGCTTTCTTACTGCTTCATAAAGTAACTTTTTAGTATAAAAATTAAAAATTTTATACTAGAAAACTGCTTTAAGAAGTAGGAAGAAAGTTGTCCCAAACGAAGCCTTAATCAGAAGATTCAGTGGTGGTTCCTTCATTATCTAATTCACCCAAGTAACCTTTAATGCTTTCTTGCCCTTTTTATTTTTGTATTTTTATTTTCTTCCATTTTTTATTTAATGGACATAAAAATTATAATGATCAAACCTCTACACTTAAAGTAAGTTGGGGTTTCTTTCTTACTCTTATAAAATACGCTCCAAAAGGATAAGTAATGTGACTTAATTATTTAAAATAATTAAATAATAATTAAATAATATTTGTTTCACATTTTAGCCAAATATAAATGTTCAAAATCACCTAATTCAGATAATTAATGAGGCTCCAAATTAATAGAATACATGTCATAATTATTAGTAAAATTATTATTAATGAAGACCCATAAAATATTATGCCGACCCACTGAAAATTTTGCAACAATATTTACTATATTGCTCCATAACTTTCAATAAGTAACACAATTTCCATACTTACAAGAATAAAGATGACTATTTTGAATCGAACAATGTTAAGCAACAATAACAAAATGATTTCAAACAATGTTTGCCAAACGGAAGAATCTACAAAATAAGTCCACCATTCTAATAATTTCTTCAATGCATGAAAAAAAAAAAAAAATTCAACCTCATTACCCGCAATGTGAAACCCCTTAAATAAAAGAAACTAAACTCTTAAACATTGTAGTACTTTTTTGTATAATAATTAAAATTTATTAAAAAAACCCCGCAATTAAGCATGCTCATCCCAGAATAATTATGAAATGGATGACTTACTGAAAAATCACACCAACAAAACAAAACCGTGAGACTCTTAGGCCGAGATGAATAATATCTCGATAATTAAAAATTTTAGCTATTACACATAGAACATTAGAAGACATAACATAACAAAAACTAACATTTATAAGCAGCCTTGTAATTAAATGGCTAATTATCTATCACTAGACTACTCTTTAAATAGTAGTGAGAAATAACTTCGGATCCATTTAGAACGACCGAAGCTTTTTATAAATTTGATTGCAAAATTGTTATGGAAAAAATAATTTTTTTTTAAAGTTGCTATAGAAAGTAGGTTCCTACAACAACAACATCAAGCCTTTATCCCACTACATAGGGTCGGCTACATGAATTCTTTTTCTCCATTGTGTCCTATTAAAAATCAAATTCTCGTTTAAATCTAATAAAGAAAGGTCATTCCTAATATTTTCTAACCAAGTCTTTTTAGGTCTACCCCTACTTTTCTTAACACAAGTCAAATCTAATACCTCTACTCTCCTAACCAGGTCATCGGAAGGCCGCCTTTTCATGTGACCAAACAATCTAAGGTGACTCTCTCTAATCTTATCTTCTAAGCTATATGCTCATTTTGTATCCTATCTCTAAAGGTAAAGCCACTCATCCACCTGAGCATCCTCATCTCTGCCACACTTAACTTAATATTATGCTTCTCTTTTAACGACCAACCTTCGGCACCATAAAGCATTGCAGGCCTCACTACCATCTTATAGAATTTTCCCTTAAATTTGAGGGATACATTTCTATCACATAACAAGCCTGATGCATTCCTTCACTTTAACCATTCAACTTGAACTCTGCTGATAATATCCCCATCTATTTCACCATTAATATAAAAAAAATATTAAAATATAGTGAAAAAATAATGACAAATAAAACTATGATTATAGCCCGAAAAACAAAACAATAAAAAACACTATCCCAAACAAAATCTTCATCCACAGCATATGAAGTTCAGATTCAACCAACTAAACAAATTCGTATGTAGACTGTTAAAGCCAAGATTGACAAAGTTTCTGGAAAAAATTCTAGCTGTGCTGAAAGCTATAAGCTGCGGATGAAATGCTGCAAAAAGTTTGATGTTAGCTAACAAAAACATACAGCAGAGATTACATAACGCTACATACCATTATGTAACCGGAAAGAATTGGATAAAAAATATATAAGTAACCGAGCTGAAATTTTTCATGAATCATTCACCATAAATTATGTTACATAAATATAAAACAAATGCTCCCGGACCAATGGCTTCATTCCCTAAATCTGCATCCAAGTCCTAATTGATATATCATGCAAAGTGCTATAGGACAAGAGGATTTGGATGCTCAGCGCAAGCATGTTGGAGATCTTTCCATGGACCTACAGGGAAATTGGTACCTGGAGATTTGATACCATGGTTAGCATTGAACAATGGAACTTCTAATATATATATACTAAAATAAAGGTAAAGACGAAAGAATGGAAAATTTTTAGCTTGGGATAATTTCCAGTCATATTAGAAGAGGAATTTGGCTATAATTTCAAGTGCCCACATCCCACCATTGTTAAGGGAGAGTTGGACTATGTGCCTAGTATGTGCGTGTATGAGGCAAGTGAGGCAAATGCTTCTCACACCTCTCGAGCGGGCATCATTATTAAGCTGTGTTTAGGCAAGCCCCTAGCCATAAGACATCAAGCAAGGGAGAAATTATTCTGTGCGGTCACCGAACAGTTCGGAGTCGAATGAGAGCACAAACATCACCCGGTACACAACAACGGTACACAAAAAAAATGATATGGAATGCTCTCATTTGTCTCTTGATGCCGTCTGGTGACTGCATAGAATAATTAATCCAAACAAGGGGAGCATACTTGTCAATAAAAAATAGCACAACATAATACAAATGTCCTATAAATTTAACAATATAAACAACAATATACAAACTTAGAGGGATAACACAATGCTGCAAGCAATCAACCAAATTAGATAAAGTAAAATTAAATATAAAAAACAAATAAAAATTCCAAGTGCAACAATCAAGAAAATGCATGTAAATTTGTAGGAAGAAAATAGCATAAATAATTTTTTAAATGGATAGAATAGGGAGAGCACAAACATCGTTAAAAAGTATCAAAGAGGATTGCATAAAAATGTAACATTAAAGTCCGTTCAGAATCACGAGGATGCATGAATCATAGGGTACTAATGAAACCCTAATTACATTAAAAGTTTTAAGCATGAAAAAATAAGATAAATAACTCTAAAATAAATTAATGTGTAACAAAAATAACTAAAATAAACTAGACAAATAATAAAATAAAATAACTGGCGCAATGTGCGTTATGTTATGTTTTCTATAAGGCACATACCAGGAGTTATTTTGCTTTCTAATGTCTTGTTGTATAAATATCACTTATGGGTTATATCACACGCTATTTAACATTATTAATATATAAGATGCAAGTGCCTTGCCTTGATTTAAGAGAGAATAAAATTTTAAATGCTAAAGGTGGGTTAAACGTTGAAGATGATGACTTGGTATGGATGACGCATAAAGAGCATCGAAAGATGGATAAACAAACATGCAGCATTGGGAATAAGTTGATCTAATGCCCATGCAAGAACATGAAGCTCTACAATACTAAATATTTCTTATTTATATTGGTATTTTGACACAACAACATCAAGCCTTTATTCCGCTATGTGGGATCAACTACAATCATTTTTCTTTATTGTATTCTTCTATCAAGAGTTAAATTCTTATTTAAATCTAAAAAAATGTCATTTGTAAAATACTTTCTAATCGAGTCTTTTTAAGTCTACCTATACCTTTCTTACTTGGGTCAAATCTAATACATCTACTATGTTAACCATGTCATCAAAAGGCCGACGTTTTATGTGACCAAACCATCTAAGGCAACTCTCACTAATCTTATCTACCATTGAAGGTACTCCAACCTTGTCACGAATACACTCATTTTACATTCTATCTCTAAGTCTAAAGCCACTCATCCACTTGAACATCCTTATCTCTATAACACTCAACTTGTTTTTTACTTCCTTTTAATGGTCCACATTCTATGCTCTAAACATTGCAATTCTCATGAGCATCTCATAGGATTTTCACTTAAGTTTAAGGGGGTAATTCTCTATCACACAATAGGCCCGATGCATTTCTCCACTTCAACCATCCAACATGAATTCTACTCATGATATCCCCATCAATTTCCTCATTATTTTGAGCAATAAACACAAGATATCTAAAAATGTGTACTCTTTTTAATGACCTCATTGCCCAATATCACAAATCACAATCACCCCGCTAGATCTATTATTACTAAAATTACACTCCATGTATTCAGTTTTAGATCTACTCAAATGAAAACCTTTAGACTCTTAAGGTTAACCTCTATAATTCAAATTTTTCTTCAACTCCCTCTCTAGTCTTATTAACAAGAAGAATATCATTACAAAAAGCATATACCAGGGTACATCCTCTTGCATCTAGTAAGAACATCCATGACTACAACAAAAAGATATGGGCTTAAAGTCGATCCTTTATATAATCCAACTGAAATAGGAAAATACTTGATCAAACCATGTCGTGTTTAAACACAAGTAATAGCACATGTATACATATCCTTAATGACTTGAATATAAACATTCTTAACACTTTTTTTTTAAATTATCCATAACACTTATCTTGAAACTTTATTGTGTGCTTTATCTAAATTAATAAATATTATATGTAAATCCTCCTTAGTCTCTCTATACTTCTCCATCAAACCTCTCAATAAATGTATAACTTACGTAGTAAGTAGATCTATAAGACATAAATCCAAACTGATTTTGAGAAATATTAGAATCACATCATAACCTATTATGCTCAATTACTCTCTAACATAGTTTTAATGTATAACACATTATCTTAATTCCTTTATAATTCACATACTCTTGTACATCATCTTTATTCTTAAAAATAGGAATCAACACACACCTTCACACATCTTACATTCTTTTAGCATTCAAAATAATATTAAAAAGCTTAGTGAGCTTAGAAATTCCTTGATCTCCTAAACATTTCCATATATCTAATGGAATATCATTAAGGCTTTGTTTGGGATGACTTTTTTACTGTTTCTTAAAACAACTTTTTAGTACAACAAATAGACTTTTTAAATTAAATAGCTGCTTTAAGAAGCAGTAAGAAAGTCGTCCCAAACAAAGCCTAAGTCTTGCTACTTTTCTACACTTCATTTTCTTCAAAGCTTCTTCAACTTGGGTTTGACTAATACAATAATAAAAATAAAAAACTCTATTTTCAATTAGGATGCTAAGATCACTAAAATCAATCATATTCTCACAGTCTTAACTACAAAACTTATTGAAATCTCTCATCAACCTATGTTAAATATCGTCTTCTAAGAAAGCAGTTTTTAATATTCATTCTTGATGCACCTCAATTAAACTAGATCCTTACTTTTCATATTTTTGTTTGCTTGGCCTTATACATATCTTTAGTCATCTTTAATATATAATATATTATATAACTCATTAAAAGCTAAATTTTTTGCATCGCAAATCACCTTTTTAGACTCCCTACGAACGACTCTATATCTTTCTCAATTTTATGAGTCTTTATATCTAAACTCATTTTAATAATAAAGTTTTTTATTTTTTATCTTTTCTTACACATTGTGGTTCTATCATCAACCATTTTCACTATTATAAGCATTTCCTTTCAATAATCTAAGCACATACTGTACAAGATTCTTAATATCACAAGTTATTTTTTCTCACATAACATTAACTTTCTCACATAATTAATTAAATACTTATTTATACTAACTAATTTGAGGCGTTCACCTCAAAAACCTCGAGGCATAAAGCTTGGAGGTGTACACCTCAGACAAAAAAATCATAAACCTCATTGAAGACAAAACAACGTAAACCTTGAGGCATTTTTTGTGTGCCTTATATGAATGTTCACTTCTAAGCATATGTCTCAAACACAATTTAAATCATATTTTAAATTGGTTAACCCAACAGGAAATTGTCTCCTTATATGAGGCTTTTACCTTAGATACCTTGGGGTTAATAAGTTGTAGGAGTTGTGCGAGAATGTAGATGAGACTTTGGGGAGGTGTTAGATTGGTCTTAGAATTGTGGGAGACTAGGTTTAAGAAGTTGGTCAAGCTTAACTAGTGGGAGATGAAATGTTAGAGAGGACAGTGAAAAGAGATAAAAGAGATACCTAAGGTTAAGGGGACCAGACACCAAATTTTACTGAAGATTAGAGCAACCATCAAAGTTTTTTACATCAAATTTTTGCAAGCATAATATAATTTCAATCAATACAATAAAAATAAGGTTACGTGGCTATTATTTATCAACTCATGGAAATTCAATCCTATGGTGATTGATTTTCACTTGATTTAAAACTAATTTAGGAGAAGATCCAATTTTTGGAGAACGAGATTACATCACCGAACTAGGATGATAAAGAGTTAGGATGTTGATGAATTTGGTATTCTTAATTCGAGTTCTCAATATGTGAAAATAAGTGTTATAAAGATTTGGTTTGTCCGTTGAATGTAGATTAACATACATATACATGCCTGTTTTGTCCATCTAATCAAAAGAAAAAAAAATCAAATTCATTGGAACTTGATATAAATATAGAAAGTATGGCCATACAAAACAAGATTGCAAAATTAAGCTTAATTAATCAAAACTTGCATCAAGTAGAGATTATGGGGGAGACAACGATGGTAATTGGACTCTATCCTCTCATATCTTTGTTCCGATGTTGCTTTGTGCATGGATGGATTATTGATTATTGATTATTGATTATTGTTGTTTGAATTATCTCATTAGTTAATGAGGATTGCTTTGATACTTTGCGTAATTATTTTGGTTATAAATTGATTAATATCATTATTCATTCACTTTATCCTGTCAAAAATATTAGAGAATATCGTTTAATTTAATTATTGCGTCATCTTTATCTATTAATCATGTTTAATATGTTCCTAAAAGGAAAAAGAGTTCGATGTATATTTCTCAAATGACAAATAAATGAAATTTTGAATTAAGAATTTTTGCTAATGATAGCATTCCTAATAAGTTATCATCGAAGGAAGGAAAGCACATAAATTGTGATTTTTGCTTAGTCTATATTGATAAAACTTTTAAACATAATACGACTGAGTTATTACATTGTAAATTAGCAAATGTAAATTATGCTATTGCTAAGCCTTCTTCTCCTTCTTTCCCAAATCCTCATGACATGAGCCCCTGAAAGTTTAGTGCTCATGATACAAATTTAAAAAGAAAACAAATTGTTGAAGATGAAGGTAAGATCTCTTAATCAAGAGCATTCAATTGAAGTTCAAAGAAAATAAGATTCATTTGGAAAGTAATGGTGATTGGGATTGTTATTAATCACCATTACTCATTATTTTGTTGTTATTGCTACTAATAATGAGTCCACTTCCTTTTATGAGCACATACATGTCACCAATAAATAGCGCACCATAGCACAAAGGCTAAGTTTTTGATGGAGGTGAAAACTTTTAATCAAGAACTTTGTAAAGTATAGTGAAGCACATAAAAGAACCTATTGAAAGTAATGATAATTAAAATTACTCTTTCCTTATTGTTATGCTACTACTATTGTTAATAACAAGGAACCCCATTCCTTTGATGAGCAATTAGCCCAAAATATTGGTGTTAGCAAATGGAGAAAGTTGATCACTCCCAAGAAGAGTACGCTGAATTATTTTCTAACTCAAATATCATAACTGCATTAAGTGCATGCGCACACTCAAGCAAGTCTAGTGCACGAAATGTTCCTCATATTTGAAGATGTTTTTTAATAAAAAAAAAGAGAATTAAAAAGAGAAAATAAAAAAGAAAATTTCAAGAAATTCCCTAACAAATAATAGAAAAGAATATAGAATTTTTTGAAAATTTCAAACAATATTTTGAACATTCTGGAAGCGGCTCAAACTAATATTAAGGTCTGCAAGCCATTCTTATTTTGCTAAGAAAATAGAAATCATCCACTAAAGTTTTTGAAAATTTATAAAAAACGGTGCAAACATTGAGAAAAATATAAGATTCACTCCAGCTTCCACTCTCCAAATGCCAAGGTTGGAATTGAGAAGGCATCCATCTCAATGAGGGTCCAAATCACAAAAGAAGAGAAAACTCGAGTGGCCTACGTAGCCTATAAGGGGGTTGGGCCATAAGTTCAATGTTCAGCCCTATCCTCCCTGTACAAAAAAGTGGAGCTATGAAAAGTTAAATATTTGAAAATTGTCTTATGCATCAAAAGAAAGATTACAAATGACCCACCCTAAATCGAACTGAACTCTTTCTTATCACAAACCAAAGATAGAATATTCGACATCAAATTTAACTAAACTATTTATAAATGCATTTGCATATGAATTTCGAGGCATTTTTCAATGAAAATTCATTTAAAGGAAAATTTCCAATACCACATTACTTATATGGCAGCATGGCCAATCCCAATCTTCATATTTAATCCTGTACAAATGGTAGGTTCAAGTTAACAAGGTAACTAACCTAACAATCTTCTAACCTAATCCACTATTATAGTGGGTAGAGTTAATATGATCAATAACCTAATAATCTTCAAACCTACATATGAGAGTAAAGTAAAAAATGTATACATGTTCTTAATTACCCATATTAAGAAATATAATTACATGCATAAAGTTTAATATAATAATTTGCAAAGTATTACATTAGCCTTAAGGCCCTTTACATTGAAAATTTATTTTGAGAACTCTGTAAGGCAAGGCCATAAATAGGGTTGCAATTTCAGCTCAAATATAGAAAACACTCAAAGATTTAATTGATTTTTGGCTCAAATCAAGCCAGATGAGCCGAGCCAAAATTTTGGCTCAATCTGGGCCTAGATTAAATTGACAGACTCATATGTATATTTTTTCTAAAATTTAATATATACATGAACATACATACTATATATATATATATATGGTGATTAAAGTGCGGAAGATGGAGGGCCATAGCAAAGAGGAAATGTGAGGGACACGTGGACGATTTGCATAAGGATAAAATGGTCTGTATTTTAAAAATCGAGATTAAATGTGTTGATTGAGAACTGGCGAGTTTTGACAACAACAACAACATCAAGCCTTTATCCCACTACGTGGGGTCGGCTACATGAATCATTTTTCTCCATTGTGTCCTATTAAAAGTCAAACTCTCGTTTAAATCTAATAAAGAAATGTCATTCCTAATATTTTCTAACCAAGTCTTTTAAGGTCTACCCCTACCTTTCTTAACATAAGTCAAATCTAATACCTCTACTCTCCTAACCGGGTCATCGGAAGGCCGCCGTTTTATGTGACCAAACCATCTAAGGCGACTCTCTCTAATCTTATCTTCTACTGGAGCTACTCCAACCTTTTCACGTATATGCTCATTTCGTATCTTATCTCTAAGGGTAAAGCCACTCATCCACCTGAGCATCCTCATCTCTGTCACACTTAACTTAGTATTATGCTTCTCTTTTAATAGCCAACATTCGGCACCATAAAGCATTGCAGGCCTCACTACCATCTTATAGAATTTTCCCTTAAGTTTGAGGGGTACATTTCTATCACATAACAAGCCCGATGCATTCCTCCACTTCAACCATCCAACTTGAATTCTGCTGATAATATCCCCATCTATTTCACCATCACTCTGAACAATAGATCCAAAGATGATATCATCCACATAAATTTGAACAATGAGTATTTTCTTTCTAAATTTCTTTAAGAAGAGAGTTGTATCCACACTTCCTTTTTCAAAAGATCTTTCAAGTAGGAAAGTGCTCAATCTCTCATACCAAGCCCTAGGTGCCTGTTTCAATCCATATAATGCCTTTTTTAACTTAAAAATATGATTTGGGTATTT
>NW_021320019.1:7438033-7443875 GCF_001605985.2 Dendrobium catenatum | reverse complement strand
TTGTATTTGGAGGATGGATTATTGATAATGCAAAATTTTATTTTCGTGTTGATCTCTTAGTGAGTTCAGAAGGATCTCTTTGTGAGTTCTGACTTTCCCAAGATCTCTTTGTGAGTTCTTGAGGAGAGTTTCGTGGATCTCTTTGTGAGTTCCGAGATTCTCAATATCTCTTTGTGAGTTCTTGAGGAGAGTTTCGCGGATCTCTTTGTGAGTTCCGAGATTCTCAAGATCTCTTTGTGAGTTCTTCAGGAGAGTTTCGTGGATCTCTGTGTGAGTTCCGACATCCCTACAATCTCCTTTGAGATCTTGAAGTTTAAGAGCGTGAGGTTAGAAATTCCAAGATTTCCCAAACTTCTCATCCTCTACCAAGCTCGGGCTTTTCCTCCCCAAGTTCTCCTTGCCGCCGGCCCTGTTGGCCCGTCCAGAAATTCACCTGCCGGCCATCCCTTAGGCCGACGCCCACCAACCCCCACCTCCCCCTCTCTTCCTCCTTGGACTAAAGAAATTTTTTAATTAGGAGAGGCTCACAATTAATGACAATTCAAATTCAGATTTCCATTCTCTCCCCAAATTGATTTGGGCTTTAATTAATCTTGCCACCTAGGCAAGTATATGGCATTTACGTTTCACATCATGTTGTGCATAGCATAAGCAAAATATTTTAATCCGATAGGTACATCAATTGGCTGTTGACCAAAGACGACTACGTATCAATTTTAGAATTCTGATGAGTTCGGATCAATAATTAGATCAGGTAAAAAAATCAAGGTTCTATTCTGACTAAACTATATTGACAAACTTGGAAAAGGAGTTACTCAGGATCAATTAATCAAAGCAATGAAAGTGACTTCCAAGTACATAAACAAATACTAAAAAATTTAAGAATATATAATTAATTCAAAGCAATCCGCTTGAATTGAATGGTCACAGCTTCAACACCAAACTCCAAGAGAAGCTTACTATAGAAAAGCTCCTTTATGCTCTTTTGAGTATCAGAGAGGAGAAAAATTGTTGCCACTAGGGCTCCTTTCTCTACGTAACATGAAATCACAACGCACCAAGGTTTAAAAGCCAGAGTGTAAGGAATAAGCCTCAAGAAAAATCGATGCATAAACCTCAAATGAACAATTTCAAAAACTCATAAAATTAAAAATAATTTATAAAATGCCATAAACTATCAATAAATTAACTTAGTTCATCATCACAGACCATAAAATCTCATCAACAAAATAAAAAATAAGCAAATCTCAATCTTAAATTCCATAAACCAATCTTCCAGCACCAACAACCATTATTATAATCCCAAAATATAATAATATAAAAAACTTGTTAAAAAGACTACAAAATATTAGGAAAAAATGAAAACAAAATTTTTAAATAAAACTAAGAAAAATAAATAAATAATCATTTAAAAAGGTAAAGATCTATTTAAAAAGAACAAAAAAATGTACATTTAGTAAAAACCAAAAAATCATATTAAGAACATGAAAAAGTTAATAAGTAATATATTGAAAAACATTTTAAGAAATATTTAAATTTTAAAATATATATTTAAATGAGAACAAAAATAATTGAGGCACCTGCCTCAAATTCCTCAAGGCATGCCCTTCAATAAAAAAGGCATTAGCCTCACCCAAATCATTAAGGCATAATCCTCAAGGTAATTTTTGGGCACCTCATGGAGAGGCACTATTCAAGGTGTATGCCTCATACTCCTTTTTAATCAATGCAACGCACTCAATACTTCCTCTCAATTTCTTTTGGAAGCTTCTTTCATCAAAGCACGCTTTGATTCCAAAAGCAAATTCAATGAGAAAGAGGTAACAAATCAAAGTATCGAGATATCCATCAAGTGACCATTATCAAATTAGCATTAAGACCAATCTTCTTTCCTACATCAAGAACCTTGCATGAAGAACTAATGAGTAATTTGAAGTAAATTAAATAAACTTGAAAGCCTAGTCACCAACCACATAAACAAATGGCTCTTAGAGGATAATTGCACCAAAAATTAGAGGAATATTTTACCCTTTATCAATTATAAAAATCAAGAAAATTGAATACCATGATAGAGTTGTTAAATATCTACTTTTTATATATAAATAGTCATAGATGTAAAATTTCATTTAATTGATTTAAAATGTCCAAACATGTACTGATATGGTAGACTAAAGAGTTCAAAACTATGATTTATAAAAAATGACATTTAATGTTTATAAAATTCTTGAGATCAAATCTATTCAAATAGCCACAAATATAGGGAATGAATGTGATGGAATACACTAAGATAAGGAGAATAGCAGATTGTGCAAACATATACCATCAAGTTTCAAAGCCAAGCAATTGCCCATGAGATCTCCTTGGAAGAAGGGTCCATTTCCACAAAATTTGTAGCAATCTTAAATGACTCAGGAATGGACTATGGGTATCCTATGTTGGAAGCATCTCAGAAGCAAGCTCTAAATCCATAGCTATTGAGGTAAAGCATAGGCTAATTACAAAAAATAAAAACAAGAGCTTGCTCAACAAAATAATAAGCAAACAGAGGAGAAGAAAGAAAATGTGAGCCAAAGATCTTACTACACCTATAGAAAAATAAGGGCAATACAAACAAAGATTGGAGGAGGAAGATGCCAAATAAGAAGGTTATTAAATTGAAGAAGACAAACATGACAATTGCAAAGAACTTCTAACAATGATGGCCTATAATAAAAGCCAAGAAAGAGAAGAACATTTCAAGCCAAACATTCACGTAAAATGCAGCAGGATTAGTGATTATAAAATTAAGAAGTGGGAAGAACCTTAATTCTAGAGGAAAGATTTTAAAATTATGCTAGACATCACTCCTCACTCAAAGCCATATGCTTCAGGGTGGATTAGGAAAGACAACAACAATTTAGAGTTGTAAAACAATACCATAAATAAGCAATACTTATATAAGGTCGCATAAGATGTACTACCACTAATTGTATGTATTCTAATCTTAGGCAACACATATATCTAGGGTAGGATATTATATACTTTCAACTGGAATTAAAATAAATGATGTATTACCACTAAATGAATGTCATGTGAACTTAGGCCCACACACACACACACATAAACAAATCCTGCTTCTTAGGCTTAAGGTTTCATCTTTTCGGCTTAAGGTTTCATCTTTTCTTGAGGGAGATTGAATTTTAATTAATCATATTTGCCCTGATGATTGCATCGAGATTTGTTTAATTCTGGGTTCCTACTTCCTATAAGTTCAAGCCCCCATAATTAACTACCCCTCTTATCACATAGAAGAGAACTCTCGATTAAGGATGAATTAATTTCAAAAATGTAAGTATTTTAGTCTAGGCTATGGGGGATAGAGGTAGACCTGGTTAAGATCTCATGGTTCCGTCATCCCTTGGTGCTCGTTCGCATGGAGGATCAGGAGTAGAATGAAGGAGACTCTCAAAAAATTACCCAAAAGCATAAGTCTGAATGGCTAGAGAGCGTGCAGGGTCTTCGGTTTTGAGGAATCAAGAATGTGATGGAGTTACGAGCGACGTGGGGTTTTGGGTTGACGGTTTTGAGGAATCAAGTACAAAACCTTCAGCCAATGCAACAAAAGTTAATGTATATCACATCCCCACTGCAAAATTACTCAACATTCATCAACATATACCATTCAATTCTCAAATTGTAAGGTAAAATCATATTGATGGACAAGTAAGAGCATGAATGCATCTACATTCAACATTAAAGCGGCTATGCGTACTGCCAAATAATCAGATGGCAACTAAAGTTGAGTTCAACTATTTTATGCAGTACAATCAATGAAATTCCAGAAAAAGCAATATGCCCTAAAAATCACAATTTGCAGGTAAAAGCTTGCAACCATCCTACACTACAAATACTACACCTACAGGCTACTGGTATGGTTCTCACATCAGTCTAAACCACAAGAGAACCAACTTCTTCCCATCATTCAATCTCCAGGAAAACATCGCAGTAACCATAACACTCAAAATGGTTGGTCCTATATTCCTACTTTTCCAGTAGAGGCTAGCAAGCCATCACAGCTTCCCACTTTACAAAATGAACAGGTTCCATAATAAGCATTCCTTATTGAATGTAGTGCCTTCAACCAAGAAGATGCACACCATGAAACCATCACAAGCAAAACAGGCATGTATTCTCATGTCAGAGAGAGTGTTTTAACTAGAAGCAAAAGAAGGAATCTTAAAAAGAATGAGCTCATTAGATTTTCCAGAAACGAACAACGGTAAATAGATTGAGCAAAGCAAAAAGAAGAACTAGAAAGAGGCAAATAATGCAATTTTCCCCACCTTCTCGACCGCAATCTCTCCCTGCGCTTCGTTCTACCGACAACGCCAGCTCCGAGAACGGCTGCAGCTTGAATCATCGGTGGCATCTCAACTAGCAGTGCGTAAGCTCAGCAGAAACCCTAGCTTCGCTCGCTCCTCTTTCAACCTCTTGCTTCGCTTTCTCTCTCTATCCCTCTTTGTTTCTCGAGGATTGTCAGTGTTCCGCTATTGCTCGACTCGACTTCCTCCTGATTCAACTGACCCCCTATTACCCCCTTTTTCTTTTCTTTTTGGTTTTCTCTACGCTTTCCCTCGTCTTTTTTTCCATTATAAATTGACGAAAACAGGTGAGGTGCGAGGGCGCGAATCCCAAGCCGGCATTTTTTTTTTTTTGGGAACTTACCAAGCCGGCATTAACCATTTAAGGGGAACCGAAGAACTTTGGGATTTTTTCAAAGCAGCCCTTCCCTTTTCTATTTGTAATTTTAATTGTCTCTAGGTTGTCCAAAAATCCTTGCTTGAAATTCAAAAAAGAGCCGGTCAAGGGTTTGCTCTCTATGCTATCCTAGGGTTTGCTCTCCCACACCTCCTTGCCACCCTTTTCTTGGCCTGAGGAGGACTCCGATTAGGATGTCCACCTCAAGTTTTCCTCCCCTTTCTTCATTCACTAAACCCTCCTCTTCGCCTTTGGACTGGAAGCTCCTCCTGGCTACTCAAGGCCAAATCTCTAACAACTTCACCTCTTCGCTTTCTCATTTTTCTACTGAAAATGCCACGACCCATTTTACCTAAACTCAGTTCGAAGTTTCCTTAGTTGGTTACTCCATTGGTTGCAGACCCTATTATGAATCCCTCCTCTCCACCATCAAACGTATCTGGTCTCTTAAGGGCTCTCTATCTCTTTTAACTCTTTACAATGGATTCTTCCTCCTCAAGTTCTCTGTGATGGAGGACTATAAAATGATGTGGTCGGGACGGCCTTGGTTTTTCTTAAGCAACCCTTTCATCCTCCAAAAATGAACTACGGACTTTATTCTAATTCTTGAAGAATTCCCCAACATCCCGATCTAGATTAAGATTAAAAACCTTCCTCTTTCCTATTGGACGTCTGAAGGGATCTCCAAAATTGCAAGTTGTGTAGGAATTCCACTGGTAGTTGATGCTCTAACTACGGCAAAACAAGGCTCACATTTGCAAGAGTTTATGTTCAAGTGAATGCTTCCTCGCCTTTACACGATGAAGTTTATATCTCTGTTGATGGTAATATCTTTGTGCTTGTCGTTTGGTATGATTAGAGGCCCATACCTTGTACACATTGTGGATCCATCACCCATATGCCTACCACCTTCCCTAAGAATCCCACTCCACCTACTCATCAACCTACTCATCCTCACGGCAGAAGTGTCAATCACAAACCCTATTTTACACCTCCACCCCATCTTTATATCCGAAAACCCCCTCATCCCCCTGCCTCACAAACTAACCCCTTTCTCCATAACCAAGCCCCCCCCCCCCC
This sequence comes from Dendrobium catenatum, assembly GCF_001605985.2. NCBI lineage: Eukaryota > Viridiplantae > Streptophyta > Magnoliopsida > Asparagales > Orchidaceae > Dendrobium > Dendrobium catenatum. Next base: position 7,438,058 of record NW_021320019.1, on the reverse strand, counting down.
CCCCCCCCCCCCCCCCCCCCCCCCC
>NW_021320019.1:7436127-7437985 GCF_001605985.2 Dendrobium catenatum | reverse complement strand
CCCTCAAACCTTAAGGCACAACATAATCCCAAACCTGAATTCACCATCAGATGATCTCTCCATGCTTGATTTTTCATCTGATATTCCTCCAACTTCTTCTAGTAACCCTCTTCTCCAAAGACCTACCCTAACCACCAATAACCAATTCTCTATACTTTCTAACCAGTAGGAAATTCCAAACACCACCTTTAATATTCCTTCTAATCAGGAAGTCACGGATGTCAATAATCCCAACAATGACCAAACCCCAGGAAATCATCCTCAATACATGATCCAAAGCCAGCATATGTTGGGTCATGTCAGCACCTCCCAACCAAAAACTCAAACCTTGGGTAGCAAATCTACAAGAGCCAAACATGTCAAAAAGGAATACAACCCTACTTCTAAATCCCAATGACCTTACCCCTAATGGGAGTTTGGAATGTCCGTGGTTTTATAGCCCAGACAAGGTGCTGAGCTGTAAGCAATTTTTTAGCAAACAAAATTTGGATCTAATGTTCTTATTAGAACCAAAGTCTCTGTGCATTCAACCTTTGACCCCTGGTTCACCTCCACTCACTTTATTAATAGCAATGTAGCTACTTGTGATAACTTTGCCTACTCTAATTATGGTAGAAACTGGATTAAATGGAATGGTAGTAGAGTGGACTTCAAGCCGTTACTTACTACTAGTCAGGTAATTCATGGTATGGGTTATTTGGGTATCAATAATTCTTATTGTTTCTCTATTGTCTATGCCTACAACTCCATGGAGGAAAGGAAACTGCTCTGGAAGCAGCTTTTAGATTTGTCTTGAAACATCTCCACTCCTTGGGTTATCCTTGGAGACTTCAATTGACGTAAATTCCCTCATGAAAAAGCTGGGGGTTGTTTCTTTCTCAAAACAGGCTTTTGGATTTCAATAATTTGATTTTTAACATTAGAGTCCATTAGTTATCTTCAGTGGGGTACTACTTTACTTGGCATAATCAGCGGTCTGATAGTCTCATTCATATCAGATTAGATAGAGTACTTGTTAATGATGCATGGATTGCTTCTTAATCCAACTCCTTATATATGGTTAATGATCCTCTTATCTCTGATCATTCCCCTATTAATATTTTATCTCAGAAGGCCACCTGTAAAAATCACATATTTCATTATAAAAACTACTGGGCCAGCTTATCAAAATTTTGGGATTGTCTCATTAACGCATTCTCTTGCCATACTCACAGAAGCGTGATCTTTTCTTTTTACCACAAGCTCAAGACATTTTAAAAGAAGTATCAAATCCAGATCTTGGGCCTCCTTTAATTTGTTCAAACAAGAAATTGAGAATCTCTCAAATGCCCAAAATCTTTATTTAGCTCAAATACAACAACATCCGTTGGACTATGGCTTAAATGAAACTCTCAAAACCAATAATATAAAGCTTGTGGATAGTAACTCTGCGTGGTGTAGTTGGATTACCCAAAGAGCCAAAGCGAGTTTGTCACGCCCCAAGATCTAACTTGGAAAGAATGTCAATCAATTTCTCAAAACAATTTACCAGAGTTATCTAAAACCTTCAATTAAACAATCTATCAAACATCTATAAAATTTAAAACATCAATATATAAGTCGATTCATCTCAAAAGGTCATGTACAATACTCAGGAACTACACTATAATCACCAGTATTAAAATCTATCATGAGTACAAAAGAATCAAAATCATCAAAAGACAAAAACCTGAAGATCCGGATCAATTCCTATCTTCTGCTCCCTTGCCCTGACCTGAAACAACCACATATAATAAGCTTTACAAAGCCCAACAGGTCACCTAATACCTATAACTGAGATCAAAGCACGACGATGCTATCAATATGCATGTCAGTCAAT
>NW_021320019.1:7376939-7431732 GCF_001605985.2 Dendrobium catenatum | reverse complement strand
TCCGTACACAATAGGAAATCGATCAATTCACCAAATCAATCACAGTCGCCGAATCCGTTAAATCAATCGCTATCAAATCAAATCAATGCGGTCTAATCAATACTATTTATTCAATGAAATCAAACGAGGAAAGCAGTACGATAAATCTTAATCTATTCTAACAGTGAATCCATGCAGCAGTCAATACGGTGCAGAAACAGTAACAACAGTGAATCTCAAGATCAATAAATCCATAGGCAGTAGTAACAATGAATCTATAAGCAGAAATCAATGAATCTATAGGCAACAGTGTCAATGATTCTATACTATTCATGTCCATGCTATCAATGCAATATCTATATCCATTCATTTCTATATCAATGCTCAATGTCGATGCACAGCAATCAATCAGTGAAATCAATGAAATCGTACGATCTAGTAAATCCAATCAAAGTCGATAAAGCAGAAATCTATAAAAACAACGAATCCATAAATCAATACAGTAAACATGCAATTCAATACTATATACTGGACAAGTATAATCAACTGGCTATGTTGCTGTTGTAGAATCCATATTGCTGTTGTAGATCCGTACATTGGTTCTATCAATAAGAGTCGTCACTCTTTTCGCCCGTCGGCATTTCTATAAACTCCTTATGACTCCCAATCGTTATATCAATGATCAATGGTTTAAAGGAAAGCCCGTCGGCCCACCATCCTGTACAGGTCAATATCAATCTCCAACCAATGTTCAACCAGGCTATACGTGTTTCCCAGTATCAATAATCAATCAATAATCAGTTCAATAATCAATATTAATACAATCTATAACAATCATATCAATAATCAATAGCATATCAATCTAATCTATCAATTCCAAGCAAATCCGAAAATCTACGAAAATCGGGCAGCGTAACGGCAGTCGGTCAAATTTACACAAAAATCCTGCAAAAAGCACAAATTCCAAATTCTTCCAAATTACAGTAGAATATCTATGACATCAATACAAGACTATTGTCCTATAGAAACCAAATCAAATCACGTCCTGATATTTTTCTATTCGATTAAAATCGCGTAGAATCAATTCCGACTGGTAAAATCGTCGCAGAAAATACTCAAATCGTGTACAATAGTCATATCTATAACATACTAAAAGTTGTGCGGTGAAAGTTGTGTCAATACGAAATCATGTCAAAAGTTCGACTACGAAAACACAAAATAGTACACAACTCGGTCAAAACACAATATCTTTGAAAACAGAAATAGGATTCAGAGTCCTTACCACGAGATCTTCACTTTTCCCAACAGCAGCGTCGGACGAAAAGCGCTCCGCGGCCTCCAAAACCAAGCTTCCCTCTTTTTCCCTTTCTCTTTCTCTCTCTAAAATCAGATATTTTAATTTTTAAATGATTTTCTCTCTCATCAAAACGAGCTGATTTTCTTATATCATTAGGCTGATCGGCCCGGCCGATCGCCAAATCGTCCCGGGACGATCAGACCAAAATCGATCGTCCTGAACGGTTCCCATAACTTATCTCAGGATGGTATTTTGAACAGTGCAGATCGGCCTGGCCGATCTCACTATCATCCCGGACGATCCTGGGAGGAAAATCCAAGCTAGAGAGGAACAGTAAGGGAACGAGGTCTCACAGAGTTGGCTATCATGAAGTGGGGAGGATGGTTTAAAACTTTTGTATTCTAGAATTAATACCATACACAATAGAAACCTTATCAAATGCATTAGCACCACTAATGGTGTTTTAATTTATCCCCAAGCAATCTATGAAGCTACTATTCAACACTTCAAGAAACTTTCAATACCCCAACTCAAACTCTTCTCCTCAGCAATTTGATTCCTTCAGGTGGCAAAATTCTGGTTAATCTCCAATATGCCTTGGTTAATTAGGTTACTTTGGAAGAAATTAAGGCTATTATCTTTTCTTCTCCCTTCTCGGTGGCTCCTGGACCAGATGACTTTACCTTCGATTTTTATAAAAATGCTTGGAACATTATTGGTAAGCAACTTTGTGATGCAGTGATTTCTTATTTTTCTAATGCTTCTCTTTCCAAGTAAGCTAAAGCTATTGTTATTGCCTTAATCCCTAAAAGGTCACATGTAGAGAACATCTCAGATTACAGACCTATTTCCTTATGCAATACCTTCTATAAAATCATTGCTAAAATCCTTGCTAATAAAATGAGAGAGATATTGCCTTTTATTATTCATCCTAGTCAAACTAGATTTATCAGAATAGATCAATCTCGGATAATATTTTGCCTGCTTCAGAGCTTCTTGGGGACTTTAACTTGAAGGCTAGAGACAAATTATTTTGTGCAAAATTTGACATTCATAAATCTTTTGACATTGTCTCCAGGGAACTTCTTCTAAAATGTTTGCTTTAGAAAGGTTTTCCTCCTATTTTTGTCAATTGGATTAAAGGGTATGTTACTGATCTCTAATTCTCCATCTCTATTAATGGAGCTTTGGAAGGTTTCTTTAACTCATCTTCTGGCCTCAGATAAGGTTTCCCCTTACCTGTTCAATATTGTAATGGATGGGCTCTCATCCACTTTTTAGGAAGCAACTTCTACCAATCTCTTTTAATGACTCTTCAAAGACAACATCCCCATCTCTCATCTTCTGTATGATGATGATTTATTAGTTTTTTGGAAGGCGACTATATAGAATGCACACGCCCTTAAGAATTTGATATCCTATTTTGGTTCCAACTCGGGTTTATAGGTTAATTATGATAAAATCTCTATTTTTCCTCTAAAAATATCCTGGAGGAGGTTAATATTAGCAACATTCTCAACGTCCCCATCTCTCACAATCCAATTAAATATATGGGCCTCCCAATTTTTACAAAGAAACTTCATATTTTAGATTTTCAGCTTTTAATGCAAAAGTTATATTGTTACTTGTATGGTTGGAAAGCAAAAACTCTTTCCTTTGTAGGGAGAATTCAATTCTTAAAATTTACTATTTACAATACCTTGACATATTTGATTGGTGGGGCAATTATTCCCCAAGCGTGTTGCAAACTTATTAATAGGATCTTTTTTAGATTCTTGTTTCATGGGGTCATCAATAAGAGAAAACTTCACATGATTTCTTGGAAGGAGACTTGCATTCCAAAATCATTTAGTGGCCTTGGAATCCCCAGTATTGCCTCCCTTTATCATGCCTTTAGTTGCTCTTTGATCTTGAGGGTTTTTAACTCTGCGAATGTTTAAGCCAGCTATTGGAGGGCTAAATATATTTCCTTTTGGAACTGCAACACTAACCGTTCTAGCTACTGGAAAATGCTTTGTGATGTTGCTAAGAAAATTTGGAACTCCATTAAGTTAAATATTCAGGGTAGTTATACCCTTTATTAATTTCTTGTGTAATCCTTAATGCAAGGGCAAACCAGTAATGTAAATGTTTACTGAATCTTCTCTAGAACATTTTAGCCACAATTACCTCCCACTACAGATTTCTCATCTGATCTCGAATGATCAATGAAACCTCCCTTTATGCTTACCTCCTACTATTATTGTAGCCATTTATTTTTTTCATATCTCTGTCGATGAATTGATTTGTCATCGGAGAGATGTTGATAAGCTAGTTTTCAAAAACTTTATCTTGCAATTTTATGATGATACCCTTAAAGTACATTGGCATAAATTTATCTGGCACAAACATTATGCTATTCGGTATCGAGTATTTGCTTGGCTGGCCTTTAAAAGGGGTCATAAAATTGTTGACTGTTGAATCAAAGGGGCATTCTTATGGCTCATATGTGCATTTTATGATCCACTGCTTTGGAATCCCATTCTCACCTACTTTTTGAATGTGACTTCTCTTTTGCCATTATTCAAAGCCTTTTACCTCAACCAAATTTTCTATTGTTACGACCTAATCTGAACCAAATTTTTTCTCACATTGAGGATATGGATGTCTGGAGGCAAATGAAATGTTTCTATTTCCTTATGACTTGTATTGTTATTTATTTTATATGGAGGGAACATAATGATAGATTATTTGGCAATTCCTTTGAAAGTTACATGAAGATTGTGGACAAAATAGAAAGGGAAATTATCTTTAAAACTTCAAAATATAAGAGCTTTCATTTATTTCAACATATGCAATAGAAGATCTTTCATTTATTTCAGCATATGCTTCACTGATCTCTCGTTTAGGGGGGAGCATCTGCTTCAATCCTCTATGTAACCTTTTTTTTTGAAAGTTTTGTATACTAGTCTTCTCTGGTTTTGTTTCTCAGATTCCCTGTGGACAGTCCTTAGGGACAATCAAGTTGCCATCGTGTTATTTCATATGAGCCAGAGAATATTTTTTGGATAGACAATAATGAATGTTGGATTATACCAACTACTCTTTAGATGGTCTTTATTCAGCAACCAGGAGATCCCCGATGCTCATTTCATTAGGGTGGAGTGTGGGTCTCCAAAAGGATACCGTTCAGTGATGACATAATGTAAATGGTACGATCACACTATCCCATAGGACAAAATGGTGGTAGGCCTTTACACTCTTTACAAGCGGGCCAATGGAGGGCATATGAGATCATATATATAATTAACAATTGATGATAAAAACTTTCACCTAGGCACCTTGATGGGTAATAATATGTATAACCTAATTAAAGTCACGAGATTTCTCCTATCCGATACATCATCTCAACTAGGGTTTATTTGATATGGGATTCGGTTTCCCACGGGCACAAGCCCTTGTGGTTAATTATATCTTAAATTGAGATATAAGAGGACTCTCGATTAAGGATTATATATTATTCTCTCATATGGGATTGACACATAAGGAGGAGTCTAGGAGCTTCCTATTTAGAGGTAAGGAAAGGCTTAACTTGGCTTAGTCAACATGCACGGATCATATCATCATCTGAAAGGTCTAAGGTAGGGAAAATAATTTGAATAAAGACAACACTGCACTCTGAGTACACAAAAGAAAAAGATGGAGGTGACATCATCCATATGACACATATATGTGTGATTTATAGCCTCTAAAGAATAGAGGACTTGCCCGCCAATGAAGCATACTACAGGATACTGATACTAGCAACCTTGAACCCTAAATTTATAGTGGGTTTAATATTCTACATATAATACTAGCACATGTGTCCTAGCTAATGCATTTTGGACTTATATCCTACCTAAAAAGGTAAGCTAGCTAACCACCTAATTGTATAAAATCTATACTATCATGTCTTTATGAAAGATGAGTGAATGGCCGTATTTTTGTAAATTAAGTCCGACATCTAGAGAGGTTCCTAAGTAGCCTTGTACTTATAACTAGTATTATGATTCTAAGACTAATGCAATTAAATTTTGCTTTTAGTTAGTTTTTAATATAATGCATGCTAGTCAAAATCTTCAAATAAAAATGCATGAAATTTTAAAAAGGCTTATAAAATATTTTTTTTAGAAGACTAAACTTCCCTAGGTTCAGCACCTCATCCTTATAGGTTGGATTATCTAAACTCTACCTGCATATGGGGGAGCGTCTAAATAAGGAATGAGGATAATGCATTAAGATGCATGTGACCTTGGACCACCTTTGCTTATTTCTTAGATTATTATCTTTCTATGTGATTTAATTTCTAAATTTTAATTACGAGTAAAATAATTTTATCTTAGATGGGGTGAACCTTTTCATAGGTTGAGAGATCCCCATGAAATACATTCATTAATGGGGTGAACTTTTTCATTTAGATAGTAAAAAACTACACAACTTCATCTCAGATGAAAACTTTTGATGTTTATCTTCTAAACATAAAAATTAAATGCATCTAAGAATAGATGATATAATTGTTGATCTATATTATAGATGTTTCATTCTAGAATATTACTATTAGAATTCTCATGGTGAGTATAAGACACATTTTAATTATCGATGCAGTCCATCTGTAAGTACTAATATAAATGAGGAAGGAAATATTTGACCAGATCTGAGGACTTTGTTGATGATGCAACTTGAGCATAATTTGAATAATATACATAAGAGTTATCAAATAAGGAGACATAATTTTTTTTATGATTTGCTGCATCCAGCCCAACATCCAATATAGAAGGGGTCCACCGCTCACTTAGAGTTATCTATTAATGTGAAGATGTTAAGCATCAAGACAAAATATAATGTCTCATGTTAATATTTTAATTAATTCATTGGGCTGCATAAGGAAACCAACTGATAGATAATATAATTTCTATAAATTTATATCGGACAAAAAAGTTGGTTTCCAAACTTGGTTTGACATACACTAATATAGATTATTATGTTAATAGATGTATGTTATACTTTAAAGATGATTTATTAAAGATTGCAAGCTATCATTATAATGTACTAAGATTTAAACTAAAGTTTAGAACCAAAAGAAGCTGAAGGAATTACCTGTTAGTAGGATATTTTACTTACCCATAATTCATATAATATAATGGTTATATGCATCTATGAGGTCTACTGCACATATGAAATGGTATAATGAACACATTTTGCAAGAAGGTGTTATTAAACTTTGATCGTATATATCCCACATTTGCTAAATATTTTACTTCCCTCATTATGAAGATTGCATCCATCATAAGTAGATGATTGGAAACACTTTGATCGTATATATCACAAATTTGCTACAAAAATAAGAAATATAAGATTAGATGTATGTGCATATGTTTTTACTTTATTTAACCAATCTACTTCTCCTTATTCATGTTGGCCCGTGATACTCCTTACATGTTTCTTACACTTATCATTCCAGGACCACATAATCTAAAAGTAATGATCAATGTATTCTTACAAACATTAATTGATGATTTAAATTTATTATGAGAAGGAGGAGTAAGTACATATGATATCTCCATCAAGCAAAACTTCATAATGAGGGAAGCATTACTTTGGATAATTGATAACTTTCTTGTATACGGTATACTCTCAGGTTGAAACACTTCTGGTAAGTTAACTTGTCCATATTGTATGAAAATTATAAACTTATTCACTTTAAAGTATGGTGGGAAGAACACTTAGTTCGACAGTCATTACATGTTCTTACCTATAAGTCATCCTTTCAAGAGAAATAAGGATACCTTTATTAAATAAAATGGTAATGTCACCTTATCTTCTTAGATTAACTAGTGAAGAAATATTTAAATGAGTAAGTTTCATGCCCATAATAATGGATTCTCTAATATTAACTGATTAAAAATTGTCAAGATATATTGTCAACCACAATTGGACCAAGAAAAGTATTTTTTTATCATTATCATATTGGAAGACAAAATTGATAAGACATAACTTAAACACAATGTATATGGAGAAAAATATTTTTGATAACATTTTTAATACATTCATAGACATCAAAGTTAAATCCAAAGATAATATAAAAGCAGTGATGGACTTAAAGGAGATTTGTAGGAGAAAAGCATTAAAATTGAATGATGGTGGAAATGAAAAACTTCTCAAACTAAAGCTCCTTTTACCTTGACTTTAAAGCAATAACAAACAATTTGTGAGTGGGTGAAGATCCTACGGGTACCGGATGGATATTCTTCTAATCTAAGTAGATATGTAGAAATAAAATCTAGGAGATTGTTTGGATTGAAAAGTCATGATTTTCACATCTTCATGCAATATCTACTACCAACTACCTTTAGTTTTATATCATATCAAAATTTAAAGCCCTTGATTGAGATAAGTGCCTTCTTCACAAATTTATGCTCTTCAAAACTAAATGCAAAGAACTTGATTATTATGGAATAGCATATTTCTTTTATTTTGATAAACTAGAGAAGACATTTCCTTCATCATTTTTTAACTATATGGAGCATCTACCAGTGTTTTTACCATATATGGCCATAATAGGTGGACATGTTTAGTATTAGTGGATGCATATACTAGTTCAGTTTTACTTGTATTACTTTTAAATAACATCACAATCAAGTAGGAGTATTGTAACTCAAAATGTGGATAAATTCTCAAATTTATATGTATTCAATGGAAGTGGTGAACCCACAGGCATTAGCACATTATGCTATTTGACTGATAAGGAGATGAGAGTTTTCATATTGTATAGCTTACTTAACTGTGATAAAGTTGAGACATATCTCGAGTAAGTATGAGTTAACTTGTTCATAAATTTGTTACTCATAAATTCAATCTATACCCTAAAGTTTGTAGGAGTTTCAATGATGATTTGAGTACATCAGAACTAGTAGAAGTCCAGATATAGTTCTTCCTTTGAAGATACACCTTTAGATTGTGAAGGAGTGTAACACATACAATTAGGTAAGCTAAAGTCGTGTACAATTAGATGCTAAAGCCATAATCAAAGATAAGGGTAAGAAGAAGTTCACTAACAAAGTTGGCATTTCCCTTTAACATTCTTCTACAGTTGAGAAGGGCCTACTGTACTACACAATTTGGACTATAATATCCTTTCTCATTTGTAAATAATTTATTGAAACTAAGCATAAATGGTACATTGATTTAGTCCCATAAATAATTGGAGACTTTAGTGAAGGCATTAATGGGGTATAATACTTGCTATGGCGACATATAGATTTTCCTATTAAAGTAATTTTTTTTTACATTCATGCCTTCTATATGTGTTTGTGAGTGTTCTGTATGCATATGGGTGTCTAAAATTATTTTGAAGTGGGTACCAACGGTTTATATGCATGCATGTGGAATATAGGAATTTTCCCTAGGAGCGTCATGATGCTGGTGTGGTGGCACTGGGGCATTTAGCTCTCATATTTTTGATTTGGGCTAACATTGTGGCGCTAGGTAAAATTTTAATTGTGAATTATGGCACCATGCTCTAAAATGTAGAGCGCTACGGTGCTAGGTGATATTTGTATTAAAATATTAAAATTTATTTCCATTTATAAAAATGTAATCCCCTTAAGCCGTTTAGAGAGGGGGGATTTTTTAGAGAGAGAAAGTTCAATTTTAGCAACTCTAATCCATTTTTTTTATAGGTTCAATTAAGGAATTATTTAGATTGAGGTAGGTTACATTCTTCCACTCTCAATTTTCAAAAATAAAAAAATTTAGATTTTTTTATTAAATTAATAATTTTATAGAGTAAAAATGGGAACTTTATACTAGTAAAACTTTTACTATATAACTTTATATATGTTGTAGAAATAATAGTTCTAAATATTTGAAATTTTTTTGAAAACATTTTACTCGACATATTAAAAATATGTTATTTTTATTAAATTAAAAAATAATTTTGATCCCTAAAGATAAGGTTATAGTATAGTAAAAGCCTTAAAATGAGACTAAACAATCTTTGGTAATCTGATGAATCTTTAAAATGTGAAATTTCTGCTTAGTTGTTAAAACTGTAGGTTAGTCGTATATATGTGCATTATAACTTATGAACATTGATTTATTTACATTTCCTTTGTTGAATTGCACTAATATATGTGCTTATATTCTTGAAATATGTGATCATGTGGAGATCTAATGTTAGAGAAAGTTTTGATGTGCTAAATGCATTGAATGTCATAATGGACTAAATTTCAAAATATATGATATTTGTTGAGCATTTGAGAGTCATAAAAGCATAATTTCTAATATATTAGCATGGGGAGCCATAAGAGCTTATTTTAAATGGGAGGTATAATGGTCAGAAGAAAACTATTACTTTCTATTTTAATTTATAAAGTGCTTATTTATTTATTTATTTATTTTTAGTACACAATTTATTTTATTTTAGTTATTTATTAGCTAAATTTTGCCAAGTATAATTATTTATTATAAGAAACTTTTAAATTCATTTAATATATATAATGAGTTAATTATTAAAAATTTAGATTAGTGGTTGTGATCTATTGAGCTGTGTTGGCTCACACCTACTATGTATCTATTTCAGGTTAGGGAAAGGAGAAAGAGCTGGTTAAGTAATGATTGGTATATGGACTTTGGAGTAGTTGCTTAATTGCATGAATGATATGCGTTGGGTTAAAATATGCTTAGGTATTCTTTGATGTGAAGTACCTACGAAATATGCAAGTGTACATATCAATCAAGTAATAAAGTGATATGAGAGAGTGTCAATTCCATGAGAAAATATTATGTTAATATGCAAATAAACTAGTATAATTTATTATAGTAATAAAGATTATCCTACCGAATAAAAAAATAACGGTTGAGATTCTATCTTTAGTTAAATATATATAGAAAATATATTATCAGTGTTGTAGTCCAGGATCCCTAGTCTATGATTTTGATGATAAAAAATTTTATTGAATGAATTGTTACTTCTCATTGAATATTTTAGATATTTCTTTTGTCTAAGAGCATTAACATTGCAGGTAAAACATACATTGCTCAATGCTACTCAAGGCTTAAGAATGGATAGAATATGAATGTTAAGTAAACAAAGTATGTACTTTTATTTTTTTATTTTTATTTCTTGAGTCTGGTCACACACAATAAGAGTGTATGCATTTGGGTGACCATGCACACACACAAGGGGAGTGAGAAAAATTTTAAAGTTAAATTTTTTGTATTAATCATATTGTATGACTTAAACATTTAGATCACATGATGCAAAAACTAATAATTTAACCATAATTAAAATACTAATGATGAAATTTTAATTAACACAATAGAATATTAATATCAAATTTTCACCAAGCAGTTATCACATAAATTAAGTGTGAAAAGTAAATTACTAAAATTGAAAAGTATACCAAAAATTTATTAGTGGTTCAGTCAATCTTGTCCTACGTCTACTCAGAATCCTCCGCTCTAGGAATTATACTAACAAAAAGTGACTCTCCTTTTACTCTCACAGTAAAGCAAAAAAACCTTTATAGACTCACATGTAGAGAACCTCAAATCCTTTTTTTCCCTCCTAGAAAAGGGAGAGTATCTTTAGGACTTAAATTAGAAGCCTCTCTCCTAAGAGAGCCTTCAAGAACTCACGAAGGCCACAGAGGAGCAAGGGTGTAACTAGCCCGAAGCAACCATGCGATCCCCTCACACTCCTTCTCTCTCATGATCAATCTCACCTTGTCCTTCCTCTCAAATAATGGATTTCTTTTAAAATCTTCTCTTTGAAAATACCTTCAGTACTCACACAATCCTCTCTTATCTCAAAGAGTTTCTCTAAACTTTGCTTAAGTATTGGGCTTCAAGAAACCCTAAAAATTCATGTTGGTCTTCATTGTTCATACATTATGATTGAAATTCATATAGTACAATTAGTTCAAAAACTAGGCCTGTCTAGTAAGATATAAATAGTTGTTCAGACAAACTGCTCAACTTTTTGAACACTTCATACAGTTGATCCAAAAATTGTCCAATAAGATTTTTTTAGCTTTCTATCTATTAGTACAGGATGATTTCAAGGACAATTAAAAACCATATTTGTCAATTACCCCATATTGCTGATATCATACATTACGGTGAGTCTATTTCAAGTAAGTCATCCAGTATGATATAAATATTATATAGTACGATTAGTTCAAAAATCATAGTTTCATTTGGTACGATCTTTGGGATGACCAAATTTTATCTATGTCAATCATACAATAAGATCAAGATTGTACAATACGATATACTATTTAAACCATGATTTGATTGACTAATTATAAAGGCTAATTTAAGTAAGATTTAAAATTTTTATACAGTACGAATCAGATCATATAATACGATTAGTTCAAAAATTAAATTTTGAATATATTAATTTATCCAACAACTAGGGTTTATGAATCTCAGGTGAAGATCCCCGTTAGAGAGAGAAAGTCCCGTTAGAGAGAGAAAGTCCCCGGTTTGAATTTTCAATTCCCGATTTTTCTGCTACCATCGTCGCCGGTCATTGGCGATGACGGAGGAGGACTGCCGATCTTTGATTGATGAGTCTATCATCACTGAAGGTTTAAATGGAAAAGTCAGATTAGTCGATGAATCAATCCCGCAATTGGTTGAAGATATCTTCCATCACAATAATTCTGCAAGACCTCTGATCATCAGAGAGGTTAGCGATTCTCCTGTGAAGAAGAAGGTTGAATTTGTGGTTGGTAAAGGCAAAGGTATTTTGAATCTTTCATCTGATAATTCTTCGAGCCCTATTAAATCTAAAGCAGATTTGAATCAGAATACTGTGGGAGCTTCATCATCGAATGTGAAAATTTTTGGTAATAAATTTAGTTGGTCAAATGCAATATCTGACCTATGGCCAGAGATAAATGCGAATAACCAGAATGTTATTAACAATTCTTCTCATTCATATGATAAGCTTTCATCTGATCCCTGCTCTAATTTGCCGGCTAAGAGTTTTATGCAAGCAATAGTTGGAAACAAGGTTTCTGCTGAAGATATGTTAAGGAAATCTGAATCTGGCGCTACAGACAGAGTTCCTAAAGCTTGGATGAAGACACAACACATTAAACTCAATTATGATTTGAGTTTGACTCCTGTTACTGATGACGGGATTGTTGTTATCATGAATACAAGAATGGAAAATGCTAATTCATATGTTTTGAGAAACTCATTGGTTATCAAAGTCTTGGGAAGTAATATTCCATTCCTTATCTGTAGCAGAGAGATCCGGAAGCAATGGTCCAAATTTGGAAAATTTCATCTAACCACATTGGGTCTTGATTGGATCCTATGCTCTTTTACCAATCCTGATGATTTGGATGAAGTACTTGAAGGAGGTCCTTGGTTCGTTGGAGGAAACATCATTAGCTTGGATAGATGGTCACCCTATTTCTCCCCTGAATCTCTTAAAGGTCTTACAGCACCTATTTGGATTCGTATGCCGTGCTTACCTCTTCACTGTTAGGATGAACAAAATATTTGTAGAATTGCATCTATGATAGGAGCTCCATTATATCTAGATGGAAATTCGTTTAAATGGGGAAAAAGAGAATATGCTCGGGTATGTGTTCGAATTGATCTTGATAAGAAATTACCAAGAGGTGTTTGGATTGAAGGAAAGAATGGTAGATCTTTCCAAAAAGTAGAATATGAGAAGATTTCTTCTCTTTGCTTCCACTGTGGCAAAATTGGCCATTTGAAGAACAAATGTCCTTCTGCAATAACAGTTGTTCCCAAGACATATGCTGCTGTAAAAAATCTGAATCAAGAAGAAGGATCCAATGGACAAGATGAATTAGGTCCTTGGATTCAGGTTAAATTCAAGAAGAATATAGCCCTTGGGAAGAAGCCTCATGAACAAATTTCAGCTCTTCGAAAAGATCCTCCAGTCTTGGTGCAATCCATTATTGAAGAAGGCGAAATTATTGAATCACACAGTAATGCTGAAATTCAGAATTTTGGAATTGCTTTGGAGAAAAACTGTAATATTCTGGACAGTCTTCAGGTTGAAGACTTGGAGAAGAACAATTCTCCTTCTATTCCAATTACTACTGAGGGGAAGGGTTGCTTGCGAACTCAAGTAAATCCTAAAGGATTACTTGCGAACTTAGGTACACCCTATCACAAATCTGATCTTATTTCTCAAACTGAAAATGTTGAACCGGATACTATCATCAAATCTGCTGAGTTGATATCAGAAGAAACTATTAATATGGAAATTCCTATAGTTAATGAGAAAGACAATAAGTTTTTCTTACTGCAACATGTGAGTGAAGAAGGTAGTGAGATTTCTACCAAAGCAAAGTCTTTAATTGTTGAGGAAAAAATCATCAGGAATTGGCTATTTTAAATGTTGATACTGGTATCAAATCTTCTGTGATTAATTTTATTAAAGAGAATATTGAAGATGGCAATGTGATATCTTCCACTCCAGTCACAGCAAGGATTCCTAATAATACCAAATTCAAACTTCAAAAGGAATTGAAATCTTTGGGTAATGTTAACTTACCTTCAAAACTCAGGAAAGGAGATCTGATCAAAAGGAAAGATAGTGGGTCTTTACCCACTTCTATTCCAAAATGAGCTCTTTTATATTTTGGAATTGTAGGGGGGGCTAGAAAAGTTGAGGCCTCCCGATACTTGAAGGAGATCATTAAGGATAATAATGCAATTTTTGTGGGTCTTATGGAGACCAAAATTTCTTATATTGATTCTTTTGAATTTAAGAAATTTATAGGAGATTCTTGGGATTTTTTCTTATTTCCAGCTAGAAGTTATTATGGTGGCATTATGATTTGTTGGAGGTCATATTTAGCCAATTTTGCTGTTATGGAATCTAATAATCAGCTAGTTGTGGGGGAGTTAAGCATTGCTAACAAATCTTCTTGGATTATAGCAACTATCTATGGCAGCACAGACAGTGATGAAAGAAAAATCCTTTGGAACAGTTTGGAGAAATTTAAATCTTTTAAAATCCCTATGGTGATGAGAGGTGATTTCAACTGCATCCTGTCTCAAGATGATAAAAAAGGAGGAAGAAAATTTACTCTAACACAAGGTGCTCAAGACATGCTTTCTTTTTTGAGAGGTTGTGATTTTCATGAAACTAGATTTATTGGTCCCAAGTTTACATGGTGTAACAATAAATCAGGTAATGCCCGGATCTTAGAAAGATTAGATCGGTGTATTCTCAACTGTAAAGCCTTAAATCACTTGAAAATTGCGGTGGTTAAACATCTAGCTCGTATTGCTTCTGATCATTGTCCAATGATGTTAAGGATTTCATCTGATGAGTTAAAAAAAAAAAAAAAAAAAAAAAAAAAAAACAGATTTTTGAAATTTGAGGATATTTGGCTTTCTTACCCGGCTTCTCACTCGGTTGTCTGGTATGCTTGGAACAAACCTTCAACTGGCAATGCTGATTCTATTTTGAATAGTAATTTCAGACGTTCCTTGAAAGCTTTATTTTTTTGGAGTAAAGCCAAGCATAAGAGCTTAACTGATCTTAATAGATGTTTAAAGAATGAAATTTTGGAACTACAAGAAGAAGAGTCTTCAGCGAGTTTTATTTCTGATCAGAAAATTGAATTGTTAAGATCCAAAGTTCGGGAATTGAATGCAACACTTGGCCGGCTGTGCACATGGTGGAGACAGAGATCCAAAACTCATTGGCTCAAAGAAGGTGATTGTAATTCAAAAATTTTTCATGTTTCAGCTACAGTTAGAAGAAGCTTTAATTGGATCAATCATATTAATAATGAAGATGGTTTATTGACTGATAATCAAAAGGAAATTTCAGAAGTGTTTTTGAATTTCTTCAATAACAAATGGAGGAGTAGAGTTCGCTCTTTGGATGATAGGCCTCTTTGTTCTAAAACTATTGAAGCAACATATTCTATTTTACTTGATAAGGAATGTTCCAAAGAAGAATTAGAAGCTGCTGTAAAAAAATTTGGTTCAAACAAAGCCCCGGGGAGAGATGGAATTACTTATTCCTTTATTAAAGCTTATTGGCATATTATACACAATGATTTGTGGAATGCTGTTGATTTGTTCTTCAAAACAGGGTCTATGTGCTTAGATTGGAAAGATACTAATGTGGTGCTCATCCCTAAGGTCAACAATCCAATATTACCTTCTAATTTCAAACCCATTAGTTTGTGTAATACTATCTACAAAATTGTGGCCAGCATGCTTTTAAATAGAATGAGCAATCTTTTTCCAAAAATTATTTCTGAAAGGAAGACTTATGACAGATCAAATTCTTCTAGCACAAGAACTATTTCATAATTTTAGATTTTCAAAATCTAAAAGGGGTTTTGTTTCTATTAAAGTTGACATGGAGCAAGCTTACGACAGCATGAGTTAGTCTACTCTACATCAAGTGCTTCATTGGTTTGGATTTCCTTCTAAATTTTCATTACTTATTATGGAATGTGTAATGAATCCAAA
This sequence comes from Dendrobium catenatum, assembly GCF_001605985.2. NCBI lineage: Eukaryota > Viridiplantae > Streptophyta > Magnoliopsida > Asparagales > Orchidaceae > Dendrobium > Dendrobium catenatum. Next base: position 7,415,948 of record NW_021320019.1, on the reverse strand, counting down.
ATTTTCCATTTTGATTAATTGAAAGTACTCAAATTGGATTGAGTCTAAATGTGGATTTAGACAAGGATGTCCACTCTCTCCTTACCTCTTCATCATGTGTTCCCAACTTTTATCTGAAGAATTCTCAAGATTAGGAGGTAATATTGGGATGAAGATTTCTCCTAATGCTCCTTTGATCTCTCGCCTTATGTATGCAGATGATATAATCATCTTTTCAAAGGCTAATAAGAAGAGCTTAAAGACTATTTCTTTAATCCTGAAAAATTACTGCAAATGGACTGGACAACGGGTGAATCTAGGAAAGTTGTCTTTGATTTTCAGCAAATCCATTTCTAGAAGTTCTATTAAAACTCTCTCTAAATTTATGAACTTTAAGGTGAAGAAAGAATTGGATTTTCTTGGTATTAAGATTGTATTAAGAAGATTAGTGAAATCTGACTTCAATTTTTTAATTGAAAAAGCTGTGGCCAAAATCAATATGTGGGGAAACAAGTTCATCTCATTAGTCGGAAAAATTGTGTTGATTAATGCTTCGTTCCTTTCTCTGCCAATCTTTACTTCTACTATATCTCTTACTCCATTAAGTATACTTAAAGAGATTGAGAAGATGTGCAGAAACTTTTTATGGAATAAAAGAGATGGAAATTTTGGTATTCATTTTGTAGCTTGGAATGTTATGTGTAAACCGAAGTGCAAAGGTGGTAGAGGAGTGCAATCGGTGTTAGACAGAATTGTACCTTTAAGAGCCAAATTGGCTCTCAATTTTATTTCCAATCCCTCTTCATTGTTGAACAGGACTTTGTCTGCCAAATACGGGATTGATTTATGGGAACGAGTTAATAGACTTTATTCTTCTTCTACATGGAAAATTATTTTGCTTGGAGCAAAATTTTTATACCCTCTCTTGAGATGGAAAGTTTGTAATGGACAAAATATTAATACTATGAATGATATTTGGATTCTGGATAAATATTTAAGTAAGTGGCCTACTTTTACATCCATAATAGATCAACAATGCCAGAATGTTTCAGCATTCATTTCTAACGGTGAATGGAATATAGACTTCTTAAAGAATTTCTTTGGTTCACAGCTTATTTCTTTAATCTGTCAAGTACCTATATTCTCAAATTCTGATAGTGATTGTCTAGAATTCATTTCCAAATGTTCGGGTAAAACTGTTACTGCTTTGGTTTACGAAAAAGCTAGAGAACAGGAGATGGATACTATTAACTGGAATTGGACTAAAAAGCTCAAACTAAGACCTCAAATTGAATTATTTTGGTGGCGTCTTTGTATTAATGCTTTACCTTCTAAATGTTTTCTTCATCATAAAGGTATCATTGAAGATAAGGAATGTCCAAGACTTTGTAAAAGCATGGAAGATGCGGAACACATAGCTGTTAATTGCGGTATCATCAAAATTGTTTGTGAAAAGCTAAGAAAATGGAATTTTCAGTTACCTTCTTTTAATTCTTTGGATGAATGCCTTAAAGAACTTATGAAGCTCTCAGTCTAGAATCCAATTATTGGAAACTTATATTGTTCAATGGTCTTTTACTGTTGGAAAAGCAGAAACAAATTGGTTCATGGGGGTAATGAAGATAGCTCTTATCTTATAGCTGTTAATGCATTAGAATATGCATTTGGTTCTTTCCATAACAATCCGATCTGGAATATCTAGGAAGCTAATCAGCATTTTGTGCTGGATTTCAAATCTTGGCTTCCTCCACCTCCAGGTTGGATCCAATGCAATGTTGATGCATCGCTATCCAGTAATAATCTTGCTGGAATAGGAGGTGTTTTCAGAGACGACAAAGGAAGATTTTATGGAGCATTTGGTTTTCAAAAAAAAAAAAAAAAAAAAAAAAAAAAAAAACAACTATGGTTTATAGATCACAACGACTTGTACAGTACGGTCCATATCATATAGTATGATTAGTTCATAGAAATTAATTGTTCAATAAGCTGTTAAATCTATTCTTTCTATAATGATTATAAAGTACTATTATTTCAAGGTTTTAAAAAAATTATAAAATGAATATAATTCTTGCTTAGTATTTTTTAAATTACCAATTCACCTCCTCTTGGTGAGCCTCAGGCTAGTTCTGTGAGATTTAACAACTTTCATGAACTTTCAAGTTGTATTAGAGAGGGTTTCAAAAACAGCGTGTTAGAAAACTTTTAAAAAATGATCAATGGCTTATTTTGGTAATTTTAACATTGCAGAGGGTTATTTAATAACCATTCCACCTTTATTTGATAATATAACTTTTAACTTTTCAAAAATTTTCATGTATGTTTTCTTATAGTCTATAGATTATGGCATGTGGATGTTAGTCTATGAAGCATATTCTACTCCTTTTTGTTATGTAAATGGCATCAAAACTGAACTATCATTTAATAAATGGAGTTATGGGATAGGGATTTAGCCCAACCGAATGCAAAATGTTTAAACTATTTCTTTTATTCATTGAAATATAAAATTATATGCATGTATCCACTTGTACCATTGGAAAAGATATTTGAGATAAATTATACCTAACCTACGAAGGAACTAGTAAAGTAAAGTAGTCTAGGTTAAATATACTGCTTCATGACTATGAACTATTTTCTATGAAACTTAGTGAATCAATTTCTAAAATGTATACTACGTTTATACAAATAGTGACATCCTTGCATACATTAGGTAAAGAACTCACAAATTATGAAAAAGTCAAAGATAACTATAATTATTGAATCTAAAGGCTTAAATGTTTACTAGATTGATAATTTACTTGGATTATTCATTGCTTATGAGCAAGGAGTGAGTCAAAGGAAAAGTGATGCAGGAAAGAAGAAGAAGAAGAGAACTATAAGACTAAAAGTAAATGATTTTGATAGTAGCATTTCTGCACTGGAAGAATATGATGGCATTGCCTTAATGATGGTCAATTGAAGAGATTTTTCAAAAGGAAACAATGACTTCATCAATATCATTGGATCAAAGGTAAAAGCAACAAAAATGTTAAGGATTTATCTGACACTATTTGCTTCAAATACAAGAAACTATGCCACTTCTGAATTGACTATCCCAAACTAAAAACTCACCCAATCACGAAGAAGGGTGAAGAGAAGCTAAAGTTTAATAGGGGCAAGCAAAAGACACAAAAAGATTTTTGGGGTTACTCCACCTCAGGATCTTTAGAATCGGAAGCAGAGGAGGAGGTAACAAACCCATGTCTTATGTCTAACGATAATCTTGATCAATCAAATCAAGATGAGGTATGGCAACTTTCCTATGATAAATTACTCATTATTTCTAAAAATATTCATAATTTACATATGAAGCTGAAAAAGATGCATGATTGTGTTAGTACTAAATTTTCTACTTTGCAAAAAGAGCATGCAAGTTTAATTATTGAGCATTCTAATTTAAATAATGATCATATGAGGTTGTTTTATAAGTATGATGCCTTAAATAAGAAGTATATCTACTTAACTAATGCACATGAATCCTTAAAAATATCATATATTCAATTAGAGCAAGCATACAAAAGATTAGAAGCATGTGCATTAGAAATAGATAGTATGGAGCATACATTAAAAATTGAAATGTTTATTCTTGAATATGCAAAAAAATTCTTAGAAGCTAAGTTAACTGCACTTGAGAATAATAGACTACTACCTATCTTAGAACAATTTCATAAGTCTTTAACACAGTATGCATCACATAAGCCTAGGAAGAGGCATCACATAGGTTAGTATATCCATTTCCTAATATTAGGTGTTACTCTTATGGCATGGTAGGTTACGTAACCCGTACTTGCATAATTCATCGTAGTACACATCTAGTGCGAAGGCTGAATTTGCATTCATCATAGCATATCATGCATTCATCCCATTCATTTAAGCATAAAGGCAGAACCCAAACTCACTTGGGTTTTATAATCTAACCTTTGAATGACTATGTAGGACCGCTTTCATAAAGGCCTAGTGAGAGTATGTGGTACATGGATAGTGCATGCTTGAGGCACATGACTCGTGATATAAAGCAATTCATCATACTAGAGTCTAGGTCAGGAGGAAAGGTGGCACTACTAGACAACATCACTAGGAAAGTAGTGGGCTCAGGTATAATCAACAATGTTAAAAGCTTATCATTAAAAATATTTTACTAGTTGATGGTTTAAAACATAACTTATTGAGTATTAGTCAATCATGCAATAATTATTTTGACAATAAATTTCTTTCTAAAAAATGCATAATTAGTTTAAATGAAAAACTTGTTTTAGAAGAAAAATGAATGAATAATGTTTACATGTTTGACTTAACCTGCATTGAAAATTCAAATCATATATGTTTGAAAACAACAGTTAATGATTCCCAGCTTTGACATAAGAGACTATGTTATGCGAGCATGAAAACTCTTAGGAAGATTACCTTAAAATACCATAGTTAGATTCCTTGCACATAAGAGTAAGTCATTTGAGGAATATAAAACTTTCTTTGCTTAGATTCAAAGAAAATTAGGTTCCTTGCACATAGAGTAAGTCATTTAAGGAATATAGAACTTTCTTTGCTTAGATTCAAAGAAAATTAGGATGTGAAATTTCAACCATTCATAGAAATCATGGAAGAGAATTTAAAAAATATAGGTTTGAATCCTTTTATAAAGAGATAAGGATAGAACTTAACTTTTCTGCCCTTAGGACTCCTCAGCAAAATGGAATAGCTAAGAGGAAAATAGAACATTGGTAAAAGCTATTAGGGTAATGCTAGCTAAATACACTCTCCCTAGATACTTTTGGGCAGAAGTAGTGAACACTACTTGTTATGTTTTGAATATGGTGAATGTTAGATCCAAGCTAAAGAAGAAACCCTATGAACTTCTTAAGGGTAGGAAACCCAATCTTTCCCACTTATGTGTCTGTGGATGTAAATGCTTAATCTTAATTGATAGAAAATCACCTTTAGGAAAATTTGATCCAAAATCTAATGAAGGAGTCTTCTTTGATTATTCTTTGTAGGAATGGCCTATAGAATCTTTAATAAGAGGACCTTAATAGTAGAAGAGTCTACCCATATTATATTTGATGAATTAGATAGGACATCCAAATATCAACCTTAAGAAGAAGAAGTAGAGGTCATTCAATGGGTAGAAGCCATTGGTATAGGAGATATAGTAGAACCTCAGGAGCATTTGCCTAGAGATTAGAGATATTCTTCTAGTCATCATAAAGAACTGATCTTAGGAGACCCATCTGAAGGTGTTATAACTAGGAATAGACTTAGGAAGGATGTTAGTTATTTTGCATTTATCTCCTTGATAGAACCCATGAACATATATCAAGTCTTATCTATTAAATTCTGGATCCTAGCAATCCAAGAGGAATTAAATCAATTTGTTAGAAAGGATGTATGAGAATTAGTTAAATGACCTAATGACCAGAGTATTAATGGAACAAAGTGGGTGTTCAAATATAAATTGAATGACTCTAGAAAAGTAGTGAGGAATAAGGCTAGGATAGTAGTTAGAAGGGTACAATCATATTAAAGGGATTGATTTTGAAGAAACTTTTACCCCTAAAGCTAGGTTAGAAGACATTACGGTGCTCTTAGCATTCACTTTCTTTAAAGGATTTAAATTATATCAAACACATGTTAAGAGTGCTTTCTTAAATGGGGTAATAAAATAGGATGTATATGATAAGCAGATCTTAGGTTTTGAGAACTCAAATTTCCTAAATTATGTGTTCAAACTAAAGATTGCCTTGTATGGGTTTAAGCAAGCACCTAGAGCCTAGTATGAAAGGCTAAGCACATTCCTTATAGATAGAGCCTTTGTTATGGGTAGTGTAGACACCTCTCTATTCTTATAGAAAGAAGGAGAAGATCTACTCATATTGCAAATCTATATTGATGACATACTGTTTGAAGGTACAAATAAAAATCTTTGTGACAAATTCTCAAAAATTATGAGTGAGGAGTTTGAGATGAGTATGATAGGAGAGTTGAACTATTTTCTTGGATTTAGCGTAAAGAAAAATGGATGATGGAACCTTCCTTAGCCAATCTAAATACATCAAAGACATATTTAAGAAATATGAAATGGACAATACTAAGGCGATAAACACTCCCATGGGCTCTACCATACAATTAAATAGGGACCAAATGAAATGTTAGTAGATTAGAAGAAATATAGAGGAATAAATGGATCACTTCTTTACTTAATTGCTAGCAGACCTGATTTTTTATTTATTGTTTATCTCTGTGCTAGATTTTAGGCTGATCCAAAAGAATCTCACTTAACTGTTGTTAAGAGAATCCTTAGATATCTCTTAGGAGCCCAAAACTTAGGAATCTAGTATCCTAGGCATAGAACTTCCTTTGAAATCATATGATATTCTAATTCAAACTTTACAGATGTAGGGTTGATAGAAAAAACACTTCTTGAGCCTGCCAATTCTTAAAATAATCTTTAGTTTCCTGGTCCAATATAATACAAAACTTTGTAGCCCTATCTATCTTTAAAGATGAATATATAGCTATAAAGAGTTGCGTTTCATAAGTTTTATTGCTTAAATAACAAATCATAGATCTTGGACTACTTGTAGGCACAATTCAAATCACGTGTGATAACATTAGTGAAATTAATATGATCAGTAATATTATTAGTGTATTTCATAATGTATGAACTTCCATTCATATATTATGATACACGTGTTAGAATCTATTAGGATGGGTTCAATTCATTTAGTCATAATTACATTTTTACTATACAAACACCTATTCATACCATATGATGGATTCAGTCAAAAGTCATTTAGACGACTCCTCGAGACAAACAAAATTCCTTAAGATCCTCTAATACAATACTAATTATAATGTACGATTTGACCACCTTTTTTGATAGGTCATCCAGTCGATTTAACTCTTCTGATTGTATTATAAGATATCACATCATACTGTATGATTTATAGAATTCTATAAATTTGAGAGTTTTTCAAAGGTTTCAATCACTTAGCTCGTCCTTCCTTCAAACTTCTAGCCTCTCCAATCTAAATTCTTCAATAGCTGGTAGAAGCAAACATGATAGAATGACCCAGGGGATCTTATCCTCTTATTATTTTGATGATCAATTTCTATCCGTGAGAGATGAAGATGCCTACAATAAGTTCAAGGAGGTTCAAATTACCCCATATAGAATGCTAAATTAACCAGTTATCAACTACTAGGTGATGAACCTCTTTACCTCAACCTCTATCCAATTCAATCTCACATTAGCCTTTCCTTTCAATTCCAAACTAATCTATGAATTCTTAGCCAACCTTTGGCTCAATTTGGAAACTTTTATGATGACTTCATATGTTTGTCGACAACCCATAAAGATGACTAAGGAAGTTTTATGGGAGAATATCGGTCTTTCCACTAAGGAACCTCATCCGTAATCCCTAATCTCTAAACTAATTTTGATTGGAGTTCTATAAAAATTTCTAGTAAGAATGTGGCCATAAATCAACATCAACACTTAGGCCGCACCATAAATCAAAATGTCTGGGTTATCTAGTATGTTCTTAGAACCTTAATTATTCCCAAAGCTGGAGATCGTGTCAACATAATCCATGTTCTTTCCATGGTCATGTGCCTAATCATTTTGAATACCTAATTTGATGAAGCACATATGATTATTGATTACATCCAAAATATGACTTCTATATGATAACCCAATACAAGAAGGAAGTAAAATGTTGCATTAGGACATGTTATAGGATATGCATTAGATAAAAATACCAAATTAACTACCCTACTCCTCTTGATAATCTTCCCATTTTCTATATGGATGCATCCTTTTGCATTCTTTTACATCAGGAGCATGAGCATGATGAGCCATATTTTGCTGAAGAAGGGGAAGCTACTTATGCAAGTGGACTTGCACCTCCACCAATACCACCACCTACACCTGCCTACCCTTAGGACGATATATTTTAGTAGCTTGAGTGATTAGAAACTTGACCAAACTATCATATCAAACAACGACAAGCACAACATGAGGAAGACATGGGATGGAATGGAAAAAAGTTCTCCCAAATTGAATATCATTTAAACTTTATCCATAAATACTGTCAACAACCACCACCACCTGATCAAGATCCATCTTACTTGTAATATTTTTTTTGTTATGTTTAATTATTTTTATTTATTATAATGTTCACTTTGTTTGGCGTTGTTCCTTTTTTTGGTGATGTTAAAAGGTGGAGAAAATGTATGTTTAGTTGTATGTTTTTAATAGAATCCTATGTTTGTTTTATTTTATTTTCTATTATCTTATTTTTTTTAACTTTTATTAAAAAAATTTAATCATTAATATTTAAATCTATCACCTAGTGAGGGGGAGCTAAGGAAAAAAGAAATTTTATCTTACCTATCAACCAACAATATTTTCATCATAAAAAAGGGGGAGATTGTTGTAGTCTAGGTCCCTAGTCTATGATTTTGATGATGACAAACATTATTGATTTAATTAATACTTTTCTTATTAAATATTTTTGATATTTCTTTTACCTGTGACCACTAACATTACAGGTAAAATATACACTGCTCAATGCTACTAAAAGCTCAAGAATGGGTAGAATAAGAATATCATATAAACATAGTATATACTTTTATATTTCTTAAGTCTATCCACATAAAAGTGTATACAATTACATGACCATGCACACAAACATGGGGAGTGAGAAAAATTTTAAAGTTAAATTTTTTTGTACTAATCATACTTTATGACTTAAAATTATACTATATGATCAATATAGAAATAATGGGCTTAATAGTTAATTGAAAAATTAGTTTTTATGAACTAATCATACTGTACAATCTAGACCATATTGTATGATTCATTGCGATCTGAAAATCCTAGCCATAAAAAATTAAGTAAGATATTAAAAATTAAAATTTTGAACTAATCGTACAATACAATCTGATTGGTACTATACAAAAATTTGAAATATTACATAAATTAACCCCCATAATTATTCAATCAAATCTTGGTTTAATTAATAATAGTAGATCATATTGTATGATCTTGATCGTATCGTATGATTGATAGAGATGAAATTTAGCTAAAAATTAAACTATGATTTTTGAACTAATCGTACAGTATGATATTTATTTCATATTGGATGACCTACTTGAAATCAACTAATAGTATTGCATGATGATAGTAGTACATGAAGATTGATAGAGATGATTTTTAATCATATCAGGAATTATCCTATACAAGTAGATTGAAAGGAAATATATCATACTGGATGATCTTTGGATAGTATTATACAATGTGTTCGAAAAGTTGAATAGTTCATTTGAATAATTACTTACATCATACTAGATGGGCCTAGTTTTTGAACTGATCATACTGTATAAAGTACAATCATATTGTACGAACAATGATGGCTAACTTGAATTTTTAGAGTTTCTTGAAGTCCAATACTTAAGCAATATTTTGATAATCTCTTTGAGACAAGAGATGATTATGTAACTGCTGAAGGTACTCTGAGAGAGAAACTTTTTAAAGAAATCTAGAGTTTGAGAGGATGGAGAAGGTGAGGTTGAGCTTGAGGGGGGAGTGTCAGGGGATCATATAGTTGCTCTAGGTTAGCTACACCTTGCTCCTCATATGGCCTTGGTGAGTTCTTGAAGGCTCTCTTGGAAGAGAGGCTTCTAAGTCAAGTCCTTGAGGTTCCCTACCTTCTCTAGGAGGGAGAAAAAGGATTGGAGTTCTCTTGCTATGAAAATATTCTGGTTCTCTACCATCTCTAGTAGGGAGAAAAATGATTCGGGGTTCTCTGCCTAATCCGGGAGGGATAAAAATGATTAAAGATTTGTCACCTTCATTAGGGGAGGTGCCATCGATTTTGGTACTCCGCCACATCAAGTTTGGTGAGAGTGATTCTTTAAAGTCTTCTCTGCCTTGCTATGGAAGTAAAAGGAGAGTCACTTTTTATTAGTGCAATTTTTGGAGTGGACTCCAAGGAGTGGACGTAGATTAAAGTTTACCGAACCACTATAAATTTTCTATTGTGCTTTTTATTTTTATAACTTTACTTTTTGCACTTAATTTATAAGATGACTACTTGGTGAAAATCTAAGATTAAAGTTCCGTTGTGTTAATTAGAATTTCATCATCAATATTTCAATTGTGTTAATTAGGCAATCAAATTATTTATTTCAAGGTTTTGAAAAATTTATAAAAAGAATAAAATTCATGCTTATGATTTTTTAAATTACCAATTCATTTCTCTTTTGGTGAGCCTGGGGCTAGTTCTGTGAGGTTTAACAACCTTCTAAAACTTTCAATCATATGATTAAATATTTTAGACTAGTAATTGTGAGTTTATATGTTTTTCTAGGTAGACTATTCTATGTTTAATGTGAATCAGAGCATATGCATACCTAAATCATTTTCAAGCTTGTAGGATATAAAAGGAGGTTTATGGCTTTCTTACAATTATTATATCTACATATAACCTAGAACACTAAATCCTATGTCTAGGCATGTAAGAATTTCATTTCAATTCTCCTAATTATTTCAATATTCCTACATCAATGTAATATATCACACTAAATTTTAACTATATACATGACTATTATATGTATTAAACTAAGAATGGGAGATATTGAAAATATCTTTTATTTATTCAAAGAATAAGAGCCTACTCTTGGAAATAAAAGAAAACAATCAAGAATTCCTTGCTTGCGTATAAGAGAAAGTATATGAGTAAAAGTGTAATATGATGTCGTCAGAATAATATATACCAATATATTTGCTACACTTTTATCTTCCCAAAACTTTTGATTTCTTATCATGAGATAGGCTAATAATATTCAAATATAGTATCTTTATACCCTTGGTCTCCTTAGTCTTGACTCTAAGGGGCCACTACATTTAAGTACACTAGAACTATAGGACTATGATAGTCCTTCTTAAAATAGACAGAATCTCCCACTAAAACAAATTAAAAAATTATTTATACTAGTACAAAAATAGACTCAAGCGCAATGGCACTTGATAGGTTAGTGGTGCAACATTATAGAATGAACTAGCACCTTGACACTGTTAGGCTTGCTCTGCTACAGTATTAGACTAAACCAATATGTTTATTGTCTAAACTAGTGAGTTTATTGGTTGAGATATTATTTCTCCTTATTTTGGAAGTTTATTGGTTGAGTCATCATTGCTCTTTATTTTGGAAACTGCTCCACAAAAATTAGATCATGAACTTGGTCTATCATTATTCTACATAGTATTGCCTACTTAACTATGGGTCATAGTGGGGGTTATGACATTAGATATATTTTACTTAGTTTATAGTGTTTTATAAGGAAGGCTCACCATCTTAAGGAGGTTCATAGCATCAAATCCTAAAATGAGGCCCTCATCTTATATACTATATAACAAAATAGCCCTCTGTATGTCATAGCCTAGGTGCATGGAGATCATTTGAATTACTTTCTTAATGATCCAAACACATATATGAATTTGATCAGCATGAAGACACTTGACTTACTCTTTTTGAGCCTATAAAAGCTATATTTTAATAAGCTTATATTGCATGGATTTAATAAGAAAGGGGAGAATTCACAAGGATCTACTACTTTATTATCACAATTTGGTTATATTAAGATATCAACCAAATTTAACATGATAGATTTTTAGACCTTTAATAGGGCCTCACTTATAGGGACATTCTTCATGAGTATGAGATCGTACCATCAACACTTCAATCATGCAAAAAGGACAAGCATATTGGGATTAAGTGCTAAAAGTGATATTCATCAATTCTTAGAGAATTAGGTGGGCATTACATCGTACCATCTACCAAAAAGACATACATCTCATCATCCTTCCTTTTCAAAGAGTAATGAATAAGCCATGCCACATCTATTCATATACCCTCCCAAAATGACAAAAAATTGATTGGCTAAGGGTGATGGCTAGGTGAAAGATGTGGTTGCTTAACAGATTTAGGACTTTCCTATGCTTCCTATAGCTTTGGTTCATATTGAGATGGATTCTAATAGTGATTATGATACAGTTGCTTATATAATTAAAGCTAAACTTAAATAGATATTTTTTCCTAAAAGGAATTTAGAGGATGAGAGCCTACTTATTCCAAATGATATATCAATAGTTATGATTTACCACATGATATGCCTCCACCTTTATAATGTTAGCATTTTAGTTGACCCTATGATGATCCTTATTTAAATTAGATTAATAATTTTCTAATGACTTGTTAATGACCCAATAAAAGTAAATTGAAATTTTGGCATTTATAAAATTTTTGTATGAGAGTGTTGACATCATTTTTATGTGATGTTAAACATGAACCAATCAAACCAAACCCTCAAACCACTTCAAAAATATCCCAAATATGATTTAGAGTGCATTGAACTTAAGCCCAAGTTTTGTTCAAGCCTGGTTGGCCAAAAGGTCCCTTAAGCCTTTAAGTATGAATTTCATTCATGTGAACTAACCAAACACCTTTAAAACTATCCCAACAAATCCTAAATTCTATTGGAATGAGTTGGACCCCACTTTGACCAATGGTCAAACTTGGTTTTCCAATTCAGCCATGGTTGACCAAAGAAACCTTTAAGCTTCATAAAAAATAAATTTTAATGATTGTGATAAAATTAACCCTTCAAATCACCCAAATTTACTCCATTGTATGCCTTGAGTTAGCCTAAGCCATGTGTTTGGTAATTCATGATGAGTTGACTTGGTCAACTTTCCTAAACTGGTTAAACTCCCACATACACTTTAAAAATGTAAAATTTACATTCACGCTACTTCAATGTTCATGCAAATAGGCTCTTGAAGTTCCCTAGGAATCCAAGGTTATTTGATCTAGTTTGACCACTCAACATGGTTAATTCCATAAAAGTTTCTTAAATAGTAACAAATGGTAAAAAAATGATCAAATTTTCCCAATTTAAAAAATCCCTCTACGTAAACCATGTGGCTTGCTAAAATAGAAACTAGAAGCTTCATAATTACCCTATAATCCATTTTTACGCTTCAGTTTAATTCAAATTAACCCCATGTGGCCACATGTGCACAAAATGCCAAAAATTACTTTTCATATCATTTATCATATCCCTAATCACTCTCTTGTCCAAAGGTAGTCTTCCAACCATTCCCTACACATGGAAATCATTTAAAAGTGTCTCCCTAGTAAATCCAACCCTTGGTTTGAAAAGAAGGGCTTAAAATAGGACAAATCAAGAGAAAAACCCTCATTCCACACTTTTTCACTCATAACTCTTAATTGACAACCTCTAAGTCCTCATTGTTTTTCATCTAAGCTTGAAAAACTTCCCAAGTTTCCCTATAGCCTTTCCCAACCTTCCATAGCTTAAAGAAAATCTATTTGTAAGGAGAGAGAGAAAGCAATAATTTTCAAACAACTTTTAATCCATTGGTCTTCAAGTCTTAGAGTCTTCAAGAAAGTTGTAGAGGATATCTCTAGGAGTCCATAGATCTCAAGATCAAAGTATTTCACCATCTGGATCAAGGAATTTTTCCAAAATAATCCTAAATATCTCTCCAAAAGTACTTTCTAAAAAGTGTTTTTCAATAAAATCTAACACTTCCCCACTCTTCATCTGAGTGTTGGGAAGCTTTGTTTCATATTTCAATGAACTTTGATGAGTATTTAAGAAGTTAAAATTATTTAAAGTTTTTGTTCAAAATTGTGCATGTGGATAAGTGGTGTCCCAGAGCTTGACACGTGGCTGAAGGCTGATCATTGGCACGGTGGCTAAATTTTAATTAAATGTAATAAATAATTCTAAAAAAAATTTAGAACTTAAAAAATTCACCTTAAATCCATTAAAATTACGTGCTTCTTGGGCTCATTAGAACCATCTTGAGCCAAACTTCATTTTAAAATTAATTTTAAGAGATTTGGACTAGTAGATTGTGAGTGAAATATGTTTGATTAAAAATTGATTTTCCTTAATTACATATTAACCAATTGCCCAATTGAGCTCAAATTTTGATAGGTTAAAGTAGGGTGGGTTTGTAACATACTCTAAATTTCTTGGGCATTACGGAGTATTGAAATTTTGTGAATTAAATTTTCAAAGTTTTGGGTCATATTTATAAAAAACTTTCGAAATTTGTAACTCTCCATCCAGTTAGAATTAGGTCATAATTTTTCTGTGGTTTGTGTACATTTGTGTAAGGGTTAGAAAGCTTATGATTTCCCCACAATCCAAATAGTAGAAATTAAAAATAAATCTCAAATATGTAGATATATTTACCTTTGGGGATCAATTATGAAATCTTAGGAGATCTTGTTGGATTAAAATTTGGTGGGTTTGAAGCACATATTATGGTTAACATGTGTTTCATATTTCCTAAATTTGGAGGTCATTTGGTCAATCAATTAGTGAACCCAAGATTGACACACATAATTGACCTAGGAATTTCAAAAAATCATAATAAATCCATAAACTACAAATTCATCATCATATTGCTCAAAATTAATATCTTAATAAATGAAAATGAAAAGCCCCGTCACAAACCTTAGAGTTACAAGTAGTCAAAAATAGAAAAAATTATTAATTAATTACAATAAATAATTAAAAAATAATTATAAATCTTTATAATCATCCTTAAGAGTCATCAGTGATGTTTGAGGAAGATTTCAAGAAGTTTAGAGTTGATTTGGTACAAAAGTAAGAAATCCTCTCTAATTAAAGAATTAATTAATTCATTAAAAAGGACTAAACTTATAAAACATATATCTAATTATAGTAAACTCCAAATCACAAAAACTCAAAAGCATTGATCTCATTATGGGTCTAATATTTATGAAAAATATAAGACTTTCAAAAATCATTGTAAATAAAAAAGTCAACATTGAGTCATATTTAATTCATTAAAATGTGCTAAAATTGTAAAAATCCTAATTAATTTTAGAAAATTCAAATCACTCAAACTCAAATGCATTGGACTCATGTTTAGGTCTAGTAGTTTGAAAAAAAAATTCTAAAATTCAAAGTAAATTAAAAAGGTAAAAATTGGTCAAGCCCACTTTTTTAAAAAAAATGTAAAATTTATTAATTCAATAAAATCTAGAAAATTGAAAATTTAATAAACTCAATAAATTAAATCAGATGAGTAAGAATAACACTTCATACTCCATGAATAAACATTTTAGGTTGGACTACCTTTAGCTGTGGTGCAATAATACTTTAAAGGCTTTGGTCCTCATACCCGTTATGACAATGTCATGAATGAGTTGATGGAACATGAGTGTAAAATTATAAGCATTATAGATCATTAATATATCAGTTAAATTAATTAAAAATCACCATTAAATCATCAAACTTAAAAAATAAATAATATTAGGTAATATGGGCTTATAAGTATATTAACTAATTAGCTGAAAGGAGGGTGAGTAAACCTCATAGCACTGGTGTAAGCAAACACAATTGCTATTCAACATAAATAACCATTAAATTATGCATTAAAATACTTAGATATTTGAGGCTTTCATGAACTTTTCTTGTGTCCATTTAGGAAGGCAATTGTGTATTAGATTGAAATCTTTGAATGGCTAATCAAAATACCTTAAACAATCAACCAATAATCAAATTCTACAATTAAAATATATCCTAAAGTAAATATCAAAATATTAAAACTTAAACTTAAATAGTTCCTTCTGCTATCAACAAACCAAATTAAACCTTAGAAAATTTTAAGTAATAAAAATCCAAGGACATATATAAACCACACAACCTATTATACACACTATAGGTGGTCATTTAAGAAAACCAACTCTAATTTTAGGATAAGCTGTTATTTATTTCATGTGTTTTTATTTGATGTAAAAAAGATGTGTATGTAAATGAGTGATGGTTTTTATGGTTTGATATGATAAATTTTGTGATGCTTATGCTGTCATCTTTATGCCATGTTGCTTACGATGTGATATATGATGGCCATTTTAATTTCTCTAGGTTAAGAGAGATCTAGATGTTTATTACTAATCATATCTTTTATAGGTGGATATATTTATACAACACTATGATTACAAGGGGGATAATATTAATTAAAGTTTAATACAATCAAATTTTCTATAGGTGTTTTTGTTGTTTAGTCCCCTTAATTATTAAAAGCATGGCTAAGCTTACAGGTTGCTCAAAAAGAGTAAATTCTTACGATAATGTGATGTGATATGATGTGAAATTTTAATATAAATTTCTTAATTATATTATAGGGAGTATAGAGTTATTTTCATTTCAAAATATACTACATTAAAAAAATTTCCGAAAGTCTATAAAATAAGGCATTTTCCCAAAAGAATAGGGTTTCAAAGAGAAAAAAACATTTTTTATTAGAGAGTTCTTTTCATGTGTATATCTTATTGGATAAACAAAAGGAGCTTGAAGATATGAACCAAGAAGAATTGAAGATAAAAATGCCTTATTTTATAAGGACTTGTCTCATCTCATAGGAATATAATCCAGGTTATTGTACATGGAGCTTGACCCCATTTACTTTCAAAATACACTGGGTTATATATTATGTTTTGCTTACTACATGGCATTTTGATGTTTATACTATTTTAAATTAATATATTTACTTTGTCTATGTAGTAGAAATTGCATATTTTTCATAGGTTTTTTTCTTGTATATACTTGTGCCTGGAACTTTGCTAGGCTCTTAGGAATGAAATTCTTCTACTTACAAATAAATAAAATGTTTAAGATAATATAAAAAGAAAACTGACTTTTTAAGGAGTAAGTAAGAGCTCATCTAGTGTCAAGCGTTCATGTTCTTTCTTCTATCCTTATTTAGGCACCTCCATGGATATAAGTGAATTTAGACCACCTGATCTATGAGGGCGTAGTTCTATTTTAGAGGAGGTATGCTCTTTTAGGGAAAAATCTATTTTTATAAGGGTTTTTTTTAAATCTTCATTGCATTTTGATTTCATATATATATATATATATATATATAATTAGCATGAATTGCATTAAAAAAATAAACTAAAATAATTAAAATATAATTACATTAGCTCTAGAAGCAAAATACCATCCATATGTGTAAGGCAATTTAGGATTTTCTATAGATTTTAGACCTCTACTTTAAAGAACTATAATTAACCTCATCCTACCCATCTTTTATAACACTAAATAACATGGTTTTGAAGTTATCAATTGATTTAACTAGGCTTCCACTCAAAGCATATGTTAGTCCAATAATTCATTAACTTTATTTAGAATTGGTTTGGGTTATTATTGTGAAATGCCCAACTTAGATCTAGGTTTTGAGGCGGACCTCAAATCATAAATCCTCTACCTTTGATAATGTAATCCCAAATATCTAATAAAATACTAACTCAAATATTAAATTTTCTCTCTAAAATATTAAAGCCCAACATATAATAGAATGGAGTGCTTCTAGGAGGTTCCAAAATCTTTAAGTGCTCCATACTCTTCAATCCTTTGGCTTCTAGAAAGAACTGTTCCAAATCAATCCAGTCCCTTTTGAAAATTCTTTGCCTCTTATCCTTGTCCTAATCGTTAAAACCTAAGAAAATATATGCCACCACTTTAATTGAGAGTATTCTTAGGAGATTCAATTTTTCTAGGATGTGATTAACCATAAATGTTTAACTTTAAGGGGAACCTGTAACTCTAGATTAAAATAAACTCTTTCTTATTATCATAAGATAGGAGAAAAATGTCTAAGAATATAATTGATTTCATAAAAACCAATTTGGTATTCAAATAACTTTAGATAATATTATTTTCACCTTTTGAGGTGATATGATATGATCATTATTGTATTTGATAATAATAATAATAAAAATAAATCCACTTTCATCTTGAAATACTATTTTGGAATGATATTTCTGTCTTTTGAGTTATTCTTCTACTTATATTGATTATGAAAGTGAATGATTCCAAATTTATATTTTTATATTTGATTCCATTATAGAATAATTTGCCCATCTCTCAAAATAGTATTTTATTCTCAATGTCATATTAGATCACCAAAAAAGGAGCCCCAAATCTACATAGATGTTAAACTAAAATTTTATTTTTCCACTAGGAGCACTAGGGCATTGGGCTGGCGAGTACAATAGTATTTTCTCCTTTATTTGGAAGGTTCTAGGTTGTTCAACATAGCAGTGTTGTACTTGGGCAATGTGGTGCATGTCATTCTTTCTTAATTTTGATAATAATGTTTTAATAAATGGGGTTAGTACCATGGTGTTGTGGTCTTGATCTCTGTGAGCTAGGTAAATAAAAACATATTTTTAGATATCTAATTCTACTAAATATTTTGAAGTACCCCCCATCCCTCATTTTGCATGATTTTGATCCAAGAAGAGAAGGAGAGAAGGAGGAGAGAGAAGGAAGAAAGGAGAAAGAAAGTTCATCTCTAGTTAACTCTATCTATTTAGCCAATTAGCAAAGTTCTTCATATTGTAGTAAGACCTTAACCCTACTCTTTTAATGATTTTAATTTCTGGGGGTTTATCTCTTTCAAATTTGATAAAAGTACATTATCAACTAATATTGCAAACTTTTACTATATAACTTTTAATATATCATAAATGTCTTCATTTTGAATGATTTAATATTATTATATTGAGATTTCATTGAGTATATCTTCATGTGGAGTATTTTTTACTTTAAATTAAAAAATATGTAAGAAATAATTTATGACATTTAAAATATATTTTTTGGTCTTATATGAAATGCATCTATTATTGTTGATCTAGCATTACATTCATTATGATATAATTACATTGATAGGATATGCATGCTGTTATGCATACTGAATATAACTACTATAATTCATATTACTAAAGTGGACTACATGATATTTTGGCTTTACTATACATGTACATGATATATGATTCATGAAATTATAAATGATAAGTACATGATATGGAATATGTGTGTATGTACAAGAAAGGCTGGCTAGATATTTGATTGATTTAGATTGGCCAAAGATATGTTATCCTGTATGTGAGGGTGAGCTGACAGACTATCCTTTAAATAAAAGTTTGTAGTAAACCCCTAAAATATGAGATGAGAGGCATAATGAGAGCTTGATTGATATGAACTGAAAGAGAGTGACAACTTTTACAAGAAGGAACTTGATTTATGATTTATAAGACGTATAAGACTTCTATATGATATGATTGATTCATTTAGGTTTGACCTACATGATATGAGATGAATGGTATAAGAAAAACACCACATGAGGTAGATGTCCATACTTGTATAATACTATTAATATGTGCACATGACATGATTTCTTATGATTAGATATAACATGATATGTTATGATAATAAAGTAAGTGATATGATATGGTTGATATAGGAACAATATACATAAAAAGGCTAATACAAGTATTGATATATGATACATGTATATGATAAACTGGTACATAATACACATGGCCTAATATGATATGTACTAGATACTATATGATATAGCTAAATCATTCCTGAATCTTACTTGCATAAATAAAGAAAATTGATATAGTAGAGATATGCAAGTATTGAAAAATAATATGGAACAAACATGATGCATTAATACCAATATCATATAGATATGTATTGATAATTAATCAAATGTTATAATAAAATATATAATTATTCTATTTTTGTAACTGATACAAACTCATATTATCGTATTTGTATTTCATATGATACACGTATTTAAGTAGTTTATTCAACTCATGAATATAATTAATATGATCACATAGATTCATATGATAGCCTTTCATATAACATTTCACATTAAAAACTAGAATATGATAGAAAGAGGGATTATTGATCCATCATATGGTTTTTGTTCATATTGATTGCTAATATTCATATGGATATGACCTAAAAGATTACGTCATAAGCAATTGTAGGTTTATTTGAGCTACTAGAATGTTAGCTTGTTATGTGTTTTGTACGCATTAGGGAAGGGTATGGCCCTAGTGGAGTGATGACTCATTAATTGTTGATATAAGTTTTTTCTACTATTAATTTGTTGCATTCTTTTGTAGTTATGGGTAATTATGATTGATTAATGTGATTGATAATAAACCAGGATTATTGCATATGATTTTTTAGTATGATATATATATGTATCTATATATTTTTTAATGTAAACAAAAGATTATTTTTGCTGTAATATTTATATATATTGATGTTGTTAGTAGCTCTGGGTTGAAAATAGAAGATAAAAGATAAATCTTTCCAAAATAGATCTTGGGGCATGATAGACCATGTCCCACTGCACCACTTTACAAGGATTTAGTTGAGGATATGTGCTCATTTTACATACCTCCCAAGGAGTAGTATGAATAGTGAAAAATCTCCAATTATCATATTGATTCCTTTTTTGGATCTTGAGGTAATTAAAATTGAAATTAATTTTAATGATGTAAAGGGAGATGACCCTATTTCTTATTTATTGTACCTTGCTTGTATGTTTACTTGTGATATAGTTCAGTGAAGGGTAATGCCCTAGTAGAGTGATGACATATTAATTACTGATATAAGTACTTTTTTTCTACTATTAGTTTGCTGCATTCTTTTGTAGTTTTGGGTAATTATGATTGATTAATGTGATTGATAGTAAACCATGATTATTGCATATGATTTATGAGTATGATATAGATGTATATGTATATGTTTTGATATAAACAAAAGATTATTTTTGCTGTATTATTTTTATATATTGATGTTATTAGTAGCTTTGGGTTGAAATTAGAAGGTAAAAGATAATTCTTTTTAAAATAGATCTTGGTGCATTATAGGCCCAGTCCCACTACACCACACTAGGGACACTGCACCACTTTGCCATGATTTAGTTGAGGAGATGTGCTCATTTTACATACCTCTCAAGGAGTAGTTTGAATAGTGAAACATCACCAATTATCATATTGATTCCTTTTTTGGATCTTGATGTAATTAAATTTGAAATTAATTTTAATGATGCAAAGGGAGATGAACCTATTTCTTATTTATTGTACCTTTCTTGTATGCTTACTTGTGATATGGTTCAGAGAAGGATATGGCCCTAGTGGAGTGCTGTTTGATCATTTGTCGATATAAGTATTTTTTTTACTAATAGTTTGTTGCATTCTTTTGTAGTTATGGGTAATTATGAGTGATTAATGTTTTTGATAGTAAACCATGATTATTGCATATGATTTTTTAGTATTATGTAGATGCATCTGTATATGTTTTGATGTAAACAAAAGATTATTTTTGTTGTATTATTTTTATATATTGGTGTTATTAGTAGCTCTGGCTTGAAATTAGAAGGTAAAAGATAAATCTTTCCAAAATAGATCTTAGGGCATGATAGGCTCAGTCCCACTGCACCACACTAGGGGCACTGCACCTCTTTACAAGGATTTAGTTGAGGAGATGTGCTCATTTTACATACCTCTCAAGGAGTAGTATAAATAGTGAAAGATCTCCAATTATCATATTGATTCCATTTTTGGATCTTGATGTAATTAAATTTGAAATTTATTTTAATGATGCAAAGGGAGATGAACCTATTTCTTATTACTTTGTAGCTTGCTTGTATATTTACTTGTGATATGGTTAAGTTACTATTACCTAGCCTTTCAAATAAGTCAATTTTACTGTACCATGCTCGAGGTGCTTGTTTGATCCCATAGAGAGCCTTTTAAATTTATAAACTTTGTTTTCTTCTTTTATGAATCTTTCAGGTTGCTGAACATACACTTCTTCCTCGAGTTCTCCATTTAGAAAGGATGACTTTACATCCAATTGTGAGATCTTCTATTTTTTTTAGCTGCAAGAGCGATTACAATCCTGATGGTGTCAAGTCTAGCAACGGGAGCTTAAGTTTCATTATAATATATTCCTGCTTGTTGAGAGTAGCCCTTGGCAATAAGTCTTTCCTTACATTTGTTTAAAGAGCCATCTGGGTTAAGTTTTGACTTGAATATCCATTTAACTCCAGTTATATCCTTATTCTTAGGATAAGGCACTAGCTCCCAAGTGTTATTCTTTTTAATCTTCTTATCTCCTCTTTCATAGCATCCATCCAAATAGGCTTTTTGAGGCAACATTATAACTTTTTGGTCCTATTAATGTGAAGTTACAAGATTCATATATCTTTTGTAGTTCCCGGTACCTTCTTGGAGCAGTCCTGGTGAAGAAGTGGAAGAAATTTCACCTTCAGAAGTGTTGTCGTAGTCCTCATCATTGACTGAGGTAGATGATGTAGAAATGAGCCCAAGGTGATCACCTGGTAATACAGTGTTAACTGTGGCTTGTTCTGTAGTGTTGTCGATAGACGGTGCTTGAAGAAATAGCTTGAGATCATCTATGTTTTCCCATTTCCAGATAGCATCCTCATCAAATTTGACATCTCTGCTAGTAACTAGTTGTTGTGTTTTGAGATTAAAGACCATGTATCCTTTGGATTGAGAGTTGTACCCAAGAAAAATTTCTTTCTCATATTTTTCTTCTATCTTATCCCTTTTTTATTTAAGAATATGAACATAATAGAGACACTCAAATACTCTAAAGTGATTAACAAAAGGCTTGTGTCCATTCCAAGCTTCAATAGGTGTGATATCTTTCACAGCTTTTGTAGGACATATGTTTAGCACATAGACAACAGTGTTAATAACCTCAGCTCAAAATTTCTTTGGAATGACTATTGCTATTAGCATGGACCTTGCCATCTCCATAATAGTTTTATTCTTCCTTTCTATGACTCCATTTTTTTGAGGAGTGTAGGCAATAGTCAGTTAGTTCTCCAATCCTTCTTCTTTGCAAAATTCTCCAAAGTGGCATGAGTTGAACTCACCTCCTCTATCACTTCTCAAGATCTTTATCTTTTGGTCACTTTGATTTTCAACTAATAATTTAAAGTTCTTAAAAGTACCAAAATTTTCTGATTATTCTTTGAGAAAATAAACCCATGTCATTCTAGAATAGTCATCAATGAAGAGAATAAAATACTACAATTGCTTAGAGATGGTGTCTTCATAGGGCCACAGAGATCAATGTGAATAAGTTCAACTATTGAATTTGCTCTCCAAGATTCTCCGAAAGGAAATGATTCTCTATGTTGCTGTCCCATTATAAATCCTTCATAGATAGACATATCTTGAGCTAATAGAGGTAAGTCTTTTACCATATTCTTCTAATTTAGTAATCTCAAAGCTTTCAAGTTCTAGTGACTAAATCTTTGATGCCAAAGAATTGTATCATCACTCTTTGCAAATAAAGCTCTTGGATATTGCCAACTAGTAGGAAAATTTCTGCCATCCTTCATTCTTACTTTTGTCACAACTTGATTGTCTCTCTTAAGGTCTAGAATGATACATACATCACCTTCAAAATGTAGGGAATACCCATTCTGCATCATCTTCCTAACACCGAGAAGATTTTGATCAAGGCTTAGAACCAGAAGAACTTCTCTTATGTGCCTTATTCCTTCATTGGTTTTGATGAAAATTTTTTCTTTGCCACTTTCTTCTACCAACTCTCCATTTCCAAGTTTTATTTTAGCACATACAGATTTATTAATCTGAGTAAATAGACTTTCATCTAGAGTCATATGATTATTGCCCGCTATCAAGAAACCATTCTTTCCTTTGCTCTGCCACAACATGGCAGGCATAGAACAATTGCTTCTCCTTTTCTTCCATAAAGTTAGCTTGTCGATTTTTTTTAAAGTCAACAATCCTTCTCTTCATGCCCAAACTTCTTACAATAATAACATAGAGGCTTACCATTATGAAAGCAATCTTTTTCCAAGTGATTTGTCTGTTGCATATCTTACATGGTGGGTATTCCTTCTTTTGTGGGTTGTCTCCACTCTTCGTAATCTCTTTAGACTTCTTCTTAGAATCCTTTATCTTTCTTCTTCAAGTTGACTTTTGACTGGAATGCTGATCAAGAGTCGTATCCTTCCTTCTCTCATGTCGGAGCTCATGAGCATATAATGAGCTCATCAACTCTGTCACCGACAATGAGGAGAGATCTTTGGACTCTTCGATCTCAACCACCACATGATCGTAACTCATGGTAAGGCCAATGAGGGTCTTCTGTACAAACCTTCTCTTCTGAGATGTCTTCACCATACACAATCATATGGTTTACCACGGTAATGATTATGGAGCAGTACTCCTTTGTGTTTTCTGTTTCTTTCATTTTTAGATTTTCCAACTCTCTTTGGAAGTCATGTAATTTTATTGTTTTTATTTTTGAGTTTCCTTGAAACTCCCCATGTAGAATCTCCCACGCCTGTTTTGACGAAGAAGCCCGTATTAGTCATGGAAAAATAGTGTCACTTACTGCTTGCTGAAGAATGAAGAGCGCCTTAAACACCCAGATTTGCGTGAGATTAGAAGAACCATCAAAGGTACTGACAACTTCGGTCGAAATTCCATCTTCAACTATCTCCCATAGATCTAGTGATCGGAACATCTTCATCATCTTCACGCTCCATTAGTCATAGTTTTTGCTGGTGAATATTGGATATGGTGGAGAAGAAATCGAGCCTATCATCATTCCCATAAATTGAAGATGCTCTGATACCATTTGTAAGAAAAATGAAAAATGAAAAATGAAGAGAGAAATTAATGGAAGTAGGAGAATATATTTTCTCTTACCATTTTAACAATACATCATCCCTATTTATACTAATGGTTACAAGTAGTTATAGATTTCTCTATATATTCTAGAAACATCTATTTTTAATAAAGCATTTACTAATTAATGGTGGAATAATCTAGATAAAGGAATACTCTAGAATAAGAAATATTCTAGAATGAGAAGCATATGAAATTAATAATTTCTAATATTAGATAGCCGTAGCCAAGAAACTACTCAGTTGTACTTATAAATAGATACTTGGATCCGCAACTCTTTTGTTCAGGTGGTAGTTCTTTATTATCTATTACATAAAAGGTTTGCCAGGTGATGTAAGTCACCCGTGAAGTGCCAGCAGACTTTCATAGAGCTGTTTCATTCATCAAGCGGAGTCACTTGACTTCAGAGTTGTAGCTCATCCCTATCATTGTTCACTCGCCCAAGCTCTTCAGTGATCTCACGTACTATTTCTATGAAAGAAAGGTAAGGTTTGATCCACTATGAAATTTCTTGTTAGTTACCAGCACTTGATATTATACCCTATGTTGTACATCACAATATTGAATTGCATTACACAATCCATAGTTCCTCATATTTTGAACAATAATGTGCCTAACAGATGGTTGGAAAAAGTTGGGGTGAGGGTGTTCTGGGTTGGTATCCTTATTTAGCTTCTTTTCTGACTAATTTTGGAGAAAGATAAATATTATTGGGAGCTTGTTTAGATTCAGCATGTTATGTTTTGTTTGAGGCATTTTTCCGCCAGTGTTTATAATTGGCAGCCACAACAATTAAGTGGGGTAAGATATAAGCGATAGGATTACTAAACATTAGGTGCTAGCCATAGATAGATTTGAATTATGAAGGAGATTTAGCTTCTGTTTGAGACGGCTTTCTTGATCAATCTCACAATTTCAGTTTAGAGGAATAACAAAGGGGCGAAAAGCTTACCTTGCCGTCCTGGTGAGGTAGCCATTTTATAATACTGAAATTGATAGTCACAAAAACATGTGGACAGGAATTGAAATCAAGAAAACACAGAAATTACAATTTGACCAAAACTAAAAAAGTGGACAGATAAATTCCACGTGTATAGAGAATATTAACACCCTCCCACAAACTGAGCTTGGAATCGCATGATTAGTTTGTATGCAAGAGTTTTGAATCTAATCAATGGTAGAGGTTTAGTAAAAATATCCGCAATCTAATATGTTGCAAATTAAGGTCTATGAACTATGTTTTGATGATTGGCAAACACTCTTGCTTATCTTGGATTGTCTTTTACTACTAATTTTTCAGGAATCAAAGATTGGATGGAAAAATGGAATCAGCTCAAGATTGGGAAGATTAGGGTTGAGTCAGTATGTAATTTCATTTTTCCCTTCTTGAGTCGATTGTAATCTTTGGTGTGACTGATGCAAAGTAACCCTACACATACACCCACTTGAGAGACTTAGAATTTCTATTTTTACTCATATCGGTCAGGACAATATTTACATCGTCCTGGACGATCGGGCTTAAAACAAAAAATCTAATCAGGAGATCTTAATTAAGGCAGTCGTCATTAGCCAATCAGACTTGACGATACTTGTACCGGCCTGGACGATAGGCTCAAAATAGAAAGAAATTGCTGCCATAAACAATTAAGGTATTCTGTATATTTGGCAATCGGTCAGGACGATATTGGATCGGCCTGGACGATATTCACAATTATGCCTTAATTGATCAGACAATCAAGGAAGTAATTAAGGATGATTGATACGATCACATCGTCCTGGAAAATCACAGGATCGGCCAAGACGTTCTATTCTAAAATCTTTAATTGCTCCTGTATGATAAATATCGGCCAGTACAAATTCAGGGTGATGTGCTGGACGATCTGGATCGAACAGCTTAAATTCAGGGCGATGCTCTGGATGATTTTCCTCTAATTTGAACTAGTCAGCCGGGACGATCTTGAGATTATCTTGGACGATCAAACCAATTTTCAATCATCCAGTTTGCATTCAGGGCGATGCTCTGGCCGATCTCATGGGATTTGTACTGATCGGCTAGGATGATGTCCATATCGTCCTGGATGATATAGTCAGCAACTTGCAATTAATGAGCTCCTTTGAAGCTCTTCTATTTAAGAGTTCTTGTTCAACATTTTTGAACATCCTTGGCTGCTGTCTTACCCGAGAAAACCTAAAAGAGAGAGAGAGAGAGAGAGAGAGAGAGAGAGAGAGAGAGAGAGAGAATCTTGTGAGGGGGAGCTTGTGAGGGGATTCACAAGGGTTGCTCCAAGCATTGTTCCACTTCTTCTTCCCTAGAGTCTCTTGTCCTTGGAAGGGTTGGGAGAGGTAAGTTCCAGCAAGCGATCGAGGTACTCTGCCTGCTTCAGGAGGAAGCAAAAGGAGGAAGGTTCTCTGCCTTGCCCGGTGTGGCAAAAAGAGGTGTTTGAAAGGCTTCTCCACCTAGCTGTGGGGGCTAAAGGAGAGTCACGATTGTAGTGAAATACTTGGAGGGAGCCTCCGAGGAGTGGACGTAGGTCGAGTTGACCGAACCACTATAAACCCTTGTGTTCTTGTTTTATTTACTGCTTCCTCTTTTATTTTCTTCCGCACTTATTTTTGTGGTGATTTGGTTTGCATCCGTGCTTTGCTTAAAGAAATTTTTAAATACCAATTCACCCCCCTCTTGGTTAGCCTTGGGCTAGTTTTATAAACATCCCTAACGAACTTTCAAGTGGTATCAGAGCGGGATTCATAAAAACTAAGTTTGAAAACTTTTTGAATTTTGATCCATGGCTAACTTTGGGAATCGTAATACACCGGAAGGGTATTCTATTACCCGACCACCTTTATTTGATAATATCCCATTTAATTTTTGGAAAAATCGCATGTCTATGTTTTTATAATCTACTGATTAACACATGTGGATGCTTGTTACGGATGGTTACACACCACCAACTAGTAAACTTAACAGCATTACTGTTCCACTTCCTTTTTGGACTTTAGATGATAGGGATTTGGCTCAATTGAATGCAAAATGTCTTAATTATTTTTTCTGTGCTTTAAAATCAGAAGACTACATGCGTGTTTCCACTTGCAAAACTGATAAAGAAATTTGGGATAAATTGTGTATCACTTAAGGCACTAATGAAGTTAAACAATCCCGTTTGAACATTCTCTTGCATGACTACGAACTTTTTCTTATGAAATCTCATGAATCAATTTCTGAAATGTATATGAGATTTACTCAGATTGTTACTTCTTTGCATGCCTTAGGAAGAGAGCTTTTGAATTTTGAAAAAGTAAACAAGATTTTACGATGCTTGCCTTCCTCTTTTGATGCTAAAATCACTGCTATAATTGAATCTAAGGATTTGAACACGTATTCGTTTGATAACTTACTTGGTTCACTCATTGCTTACGAGCAAGGGGTGAATCAAAGAAATCTTGATGCATGTGAGAAAAAGAAAGAGAAAATGGTGGCACTAAAGGCACACAAATCTGACTCCGATTCTTCCGGGTTTGAGAGCGATGAAGTTGCCTTCATCTCAAGGCAATTCAGAAACTTTCTAAAGAAGAAACTAAAACATCATTGAAGAAAAGGTAAGGATAATAAATATTCTAAAGGATCTTCTGATATTGTTTGTTATGAATGTAGGAAGCCTGGACTTGTGAAAGCCGATTGTCCTACACTTCAAGATCACTCAAGCAAAGAAAAGGAAAAGGGTGAGGAGAAATCCAAGTTCAGGATGGACAAGAAAAAAATTCAAAAAGTATTCTGGGCAGAATCTGCATCAGATTCCTCTGAGACTGAACCTGAGGAAGAGACAACAAACCTGTGCTTAATAGAGGAAGATCATCTTGAGCAAAGCGATGATGAAGAGGTATGTAAACCAACTTATGATCAATTTTTTAAAATTTGTGAGAAAATTTATGCATCATACAAAAAACTCAAGAAGACCCATGCTAGTTTAAAATTAGAGCTTTTGAATTTACAAAAAGAACATGAAATTATTCTCAAAGATCATTCTACGATTGATTCAAATCACATGGCTCTACTTGATGAATTTGTTGATTTAAACAAAAAGTATTTGGAATTTATTGATGAGCATGATGCATTAAAGTTTCATACACCTCACTTGATTCTGATTTTAAGAAGTCTAAAGAGATGGAAAAAAACTTAAGGATTGAGAATGAAGTCTTAAAAACCACAAATTTGAAGATTCAAAATGAATTAGATACATGTAAGAAAACTAGGATGACACCTACTTTTGATCAAAAGCCAAAACCTAGGAAGAGGCATTATAACTCAAACCAGTTAAGAAATCCTTTTCCTGGAGTTAGATGTTTTTTATGTGGCATGCTAGGACACATCTCACACACTTGCACTGTTTACCGTAGTACACATTGGGTGTGGAGACCAAAATTGCATAATTCACAGTATAACTCACATGCATTATACTCTACTTTTTATGAGAAGGGTCCCAAACCTATTTGGGTTCCTAAGTCTGATAGTTGTTGATTCTTGCAGGATTGCTCTCATCAAAGACCTCGTGAGAGCATAGGATACTTGGACAAACGGAGGATCACAACTCATAACTGCTTACATTTGTTGCTTAACAAATTCTTGAATTGCAGTTTGATTATTGTTATGTTTTGTTTTTTTGTGATAGTTTTTTTTTTGTTTTTCTCTAGTCATTTTTACTTGTGTTTTCTTTATGATGATTTTCCTTGTTCTTAAACTTTGGAGATTTATGGTCAATGATTAGCATTTCTAAATCGATTTAAGGGAGAAAACACCATTGATGGTTTTCCTCCCTCTAACCTCTTTTGGTGATATAATTTTCTTTTATAAATAAAAAGTCTATCTCATTTTAACATATGATTTTTGAAATTAAGATCTTATTTATCTTGCTACAATAGTCTATCTTATATATACGATCCAAAGTTCTTATATATCATTCAAGTAAATTGAAATCTTGCTGTTACACTTTCCACTGCTGAAGCTGAGTACATTGCTCTTCGAAGTTGTGTGGCCCAAGTCCTTTGGTTGAAATAACAGGTATTGGATTTAGGATTACCTGTAGGCACCATCGTAATCTATTGTGACAACACTAGTGCCATATGCATCTCTAAGAATCCTATCCAACATTCAAGGACTAAGCACATTGACATTAGGCATCACTTCATTAGAGACCAAGTGACTAAGGGAGACATTGAGCTACACTATGTGACAACTAAAAATCATCTGGCTGACATCTTTACTAAACCACTAACATTCGACACTTTCAGCTCTTTAAGGACTAGATTGGGTGTGATTGACATAACTGCATAAACTTTATCTTCTATTTTCTTTATTTGGTTTTTGTTCTTTTTCTTTTAATAGTTTTTTCCTTTTTTTCTCTTTGTTTTCTTTTCTTTTTTGATTTAGCTTGCTTTATTTTTTGTTGCTTTTCTTAATTTTTTAGCTTTAAAAAATCATCGCTAATATGATATTCTATGCCTTGTCCTTGCTTTTGAGAATTTGTAATCAATGTTTTACATCTCTTAATCTATTGGATGGGAAGAATATTTCGTTGATTGTGTCTCATTCTCTAACCTATTTTAGTGGCATAATTTTCTTTTCTAATCAAAAATCTATTTCAAATTAAAGATTGTGTATGAAATTTAGATCCTTTCTAAACTCGCTTAAGCAAATATATCTTGTATTTATAATGCTTAAAGTCTTTTTTGTCACATCAAGATTCCTTGTTACTCTTGTCATTGGTTAATTGATTATGTTTTATGGATAGTTCTTCTCTATGTTAGAGAGAGCCCCTATTCTCTAATATCTAGAAGATATACTCACAACTAAAAATACTTTTTAAGAGTTATAAAAGAGAATGGAGCTTGCAAAAATAAAAATTTTGGCCAATGATGCCAACAAAACATGCGCAATGACGCCAAATTAAAAAATTATATATCAAAAAGTAAAAGATGTGCACAAGCACCAATCAATTGACAAGAGGCATAAAATGAGCCCACAAAAAAAAAAGCTCCTCTCTCTTTTCAAATATTTTAAAAACTTAGAAGTTTTCATGTATCAAAGGCTTAATTTTGATTATTTTGCGATTGTGACAAATTTACTTTGGTTCATTATTCTATAAGATATTTTTTCTTAAACCAAGTGCTGAATGGATTCTTTTTCCTCATATCCAATTGATTTTTTGAGTTAGGTCATTGATTTCAAAAGATGATTCTACCCTAAGAGAAAGTCCGAGCTAAGGATAATCATGATCGTATATTCTACCATTCTTTGGATTGTTGATGTTGTTAACTCATTAACTCACAAGTTTTTAAAATAATTCACATGGAATACTACATCATCTTCATGCCTTGGTAAAAAAAATTGTCTTGTGTTTTGCTTTTGTTCTTGATTCCCTCCTTTTTGAGATGTCAAAAGGGGGAGTAGTTTTAGGATGTTTTTTGCACTTTCGATTACGTGTGTTACACTACTGATTTTTAAATTTTTTGTATAGTATTTTGCCATCATCAAAAAGGGGGAGATTGTTATAAATTTAGGTCTATGAACTATATTTTGGTGATTAGCAAACACTCTTGCTTGTCTTGGACTGTCTTTTACTACTAACTTTTCAGGAATCAAAGATCGGACGGAAAAATGGATTCAGCTCAAGATTGGGTAGATTAGGGTTGAGTCAGTCTGTAATTTCATATTTTCCCTTCTTGAGTCGATTGTAATCTTTGGTGTGACTGATGTAAAGTAACCCTACACACACACACTTGAGAGACTTAGAATTTCTGTTTTTACTCATATCAGCCAGGACGATATTTACATCGTCCTGGACGATCGGGCTTAAAATAAAAAATCTAATCAGGGGATCTTAATTAAGGCAGCCGTCATTAGCCAATTGGCCTGGACGATACTTGTATCAGCCTTAACGATAGGCTCAAAATAGAAAGAAATTGCTGTCATAAACAATTAAGGTATTCTGTATATTTGGCAATCGGCCAGGACGATATTGGACCGGCCTGGACGATATTCACAATTATGCCTTAAATGATCAAACAATCAAGGAAGTAATTAAGGATGATTGATACGATCACATCATCCTGGATGATCACAGGATCGGCCAGGATGATCTATTCTAAAATCCTTAATTGCTCCTGGATGATAAATATCGGCCACTACAAATTCAGGGCGATGTGCTGGACGATCTGGATCGAACAGCTTGAATTCAGGGCGATGCTCTGGATGATTTTCCTCTAATTTGAACTGATCGGCCGGGACGATCGTGAGATTATCCTGGACGATCAAGCCAATTTTCAATCGTCCAGTTTGCATTCAGGGTGATGCTCTGGCCGATCTCATGGCATTTGTACTGATCAGCCAAGACGATGTCCATATCGTCCTGGACGATATAGTCGCCAACTTGCAATTAATGAGCTCCTTTGAAGCTCTT
The DNA here is from genome assembly GCF_001605985.2 of Dendrobium catenatum. Lineage (NCBI taxonomy): Eukaryota > Viridiplantae > Streptophyta > Magnoliopsida > Asparagales > Orchidaceae > Dendrobium > Dendrobium catenatum. The sequence goes on along the minus strand of NW_021320019.1, from coordinate 7,383,838 downwards.
CTATTTAAGAGCTCTTGTTCAGCAGTTTTGAACATCCTTGGCTGCTGTCTTACCTGAGAATACCTAAGAGAGAGAGAGAGAGAGAGGATCTTGTGAGGGGAGCTTGTGAGGGGATTCACAAGGGTTTCTCCATGCATTATTCCACTTCTTCTTCCCTAGAGTCTCTTGTCCTTGGAACGATTGGGAGAGGTAAGTTCCAGCAAGCGATCGAGGTTTCTCTGCCTGCTTTAGGAGGAAGCAAAAGGAGGAAGGTTCTATGCCTTGCCGGGTGTGGCAAAAAGAGGTGTTTGTAAAAGCTTCTCCGCCTAGCTGTGGGGGCTAAAGGAGAGTCACGATTGTAGTGCAATACTCGGAGGGCGCCTCCGGGGAGTGGACGTAGGTCGAGTTGACCGAACCACTATAAACCCTTGTGTTCTTGTTTTGTTTACTGCTTCCGCATTTATTTTCTTTCGCACTTTTTTTTGTGGTGATTTGGTTTGCATCTGTTCTTTGCTTAAAGAAAATTTTAAATACCAATTCACCCCCCCCCCCTTTTTGGTTAGTCTTGGGCCAATTCTATTGGGCTTAACATCCCTAACGAACTTTCATAATTGTTTGTACATATATGATGTAGAGTAAGTTTCTTGGTCAGTATGCAATCACGTATAAAATGACAATCCACTTCTATGTGTTTCGTGAGAGCATGAAAAATTGGATTATTTGCTAATGCTATAGCAGATGTGTTATCACAATAAACCATATTAGGTTCATTTTGAGGTATATGAAAATCTTCTAATAATCTTCGTAACCATATAACCTCTGTTGCTGCTGTAGCTAATGCTTGATACTCAGTTTCTGTAGACGATCTAGCTACCGTTGTTTGCTTTTTAACTTTCCATGAACGATAGATTTACCCAAGAAATTGCAATAACCAGAAATATATTTTCTATCATGAGAGTTACTAGCCCAATCAGAATCAACATAACTTTATAAATGAATGGAATTTCGGTATATAGGGATACCTTTTTCCGTATTGCCTTTAAGATACTGTAGTAACCTTTTTAGTGATTCAAAGAGCATATTGAGTGGTTTATGCATAAATTGACTTAACTAGTTAACAACAAACTGAATATTGGGCCGTGTTAATGTCAAATATTGCAATGCACCTATTAACTATATATACAGATGCACATCTGAATATTGTTCATGTGAAGTAGTAGTAAGAATTGTTTTACCTGCCAGTGGCGTTGATACAGGTTTAGCATCTTTCATCCCAGCTTTATTTATAATTTGCTGAGCACAATTCTGTTGATGTAACAGAACTCCAAAAGATGTGGGAACAGTTTGAATTCCCCGAAATTGATTCAGGGATCCTAAATCCCTCATCTGAAATCTGGCATGCAAATTTGTTAGCAGATTTTGTATTTCCATATTTGAATTTCCAATTAGTAAAATATCATCCACATATATCACCATGTATAACCAAATTTTTGCTTTTTGATGTGTAAATAAAGAAGGTTCAGCATTGCTCATTTTAAATCCAAATTCTATAATATGATTTGATAAAGTCGCATACCATTCCCTTGGAGATTGTTTGATCCCATATAAAGCCTTTTTGAGCTTGCAAACATAATGTGGATTAGCCGAATCTTGGAACCCTATAGGTTGCTTCATGTTTAAATTTTCTGTTAATTTGCCATGTAGAAAAGCATTCGACACATCTAGTTGATGAATATTCCACTTGTAATGTAAGGCTATGAGTATAAAAACTCGAATAGTAGTAATTTTAGCTACAGGACTAAACGTTTATGTATAGTCCAACCCATACTCTTGATGAAATCCTTTTTCTACCAACCTTGCTTTGTATCGAGCTATGGTACCATCTGATTTTATTTTTGTTCGAAACATCCATTTACAATCTAGAATATTCATGTCAGGTGAAGGTGGAATTAATTCCCAAGTACCTTGTGATTGTAAAGCTTGGAATTCATGTGACATTTCCTCTCTCTAATGTTCAGTTTTCACAGCTTGATGATAGGATGTAGGTTCTGAATTACCCATACCATAAAACAAATCAAAAATTTGTTTGGGTTTAGTGTTCCCACTTTTAAATCTGGTAACCATTTGATGAACTTGTTGATGATTTTGAGCCTTTTTACTGTTTCCAATTACAATTTCTAGTTGATTACAATCTGGGCTCTAAGTATTTGAATTTTCTACAGATTTCAGAGTGTCTGTAGTAGCAGAATTGCTATACAAGTAATTGATGGAATTATACTGAATTGACCCAGTATGATTATAGTGATCAGATCTAGGAATAGATTTTGTACTAGAGGTGTTATGTTTGGGCAAGTTAGCAGTGGGAACTAACAATAATGGTGGTATGGCCATGGATTGACTGAATTGAGTATGATCAGTATACTTTTTCTGTGTAAATAGCAGAATAACTTCATTAAAAATGACATGAGGTGATGTATACACTTTGTTTGTGATGGGATCATAACATCTATAACCTTTTTGTGATGAAGCATAACCTATTAAAACACAAGGATGGGACAGAGGAGACAGTTTATTGGCAGCATATGGCTTGAGCCAAGGATAACATAAGCTCCCAAACACTTTTAAATGCCCATATAAAGGTGGAGTACCATATAGAATTTCATGAGGAGATTTGCTATCAGTATTTGAAGATGGCATCATGTTAATGAGATAGTTGGTTGTCATTAATGTGTCAACCCATAAATGTGACGGAATAGATGCTTCAATGAGAAGAGTTCTAAGAGTTTTTGTTAAGTATCTATGTTTACGCTCGGCAACCCCATTTTGGGATGGAGAGTAAGGGTAAGTATATTGATGAACAATGCCTTTGTTTTTCAAAATGGTGAGAAATTTTGCATTTATATATTCCCCACCTCCATTTGTACGTATAACACGAATTTTCTTGTTGAATTGACATTCAACCATGTTCATAAATTCAAGAAATTTGTAGACAACTTCAGATTTTTTAATCAAAGGGTACACCCAAGTATGCTTAGAGAAATCATCGATGAATGTAACATAGTATTTATATCCTTTAGTAGACACATGTGGCGACGGACCCCAAACATTCGAATGTACTAAAGTAAAAGGAAAATGAGTGTTACTTTGAGATAAAGGATAAGGTTGTCTATGGCTCTTAGCCATTTGAAAGGCATTGCACATGCTCTTGTTATTGTTTATGCCTATATCAGAGTGATGTCTAGCTATATGAGACAAGATATGAGAAGATGGATGACCCAATCTTCGATGCCATAGATCAGGTATGGATTGAATTGAAACTAATGCAAGATTGGCATTACTGGTAACAGAAGCAGTTCTATTTTGGACTGGATAAATTCCATTAATACATGGCCCCTTGAGAAGAGTCTTGTATGTCTTCTGATCCTTAATTTCATATCCGTGATCAGTAAACAAAATGAAGAAATCATTATCAGCAGCAAGACGGTGCATAGATAATAAATTAAAAGCTAAATTCGGTACCAGATTTATATTAGACAGTTGAAGTATACCTGCCGATGTAGATAGATGACCTTTACCCGTGCTCTTTATGGCCAATTGTTGTCCATTTCCAATGGTAATTTGATTTTGTCTAGTGTATGCTTGAGAATTTTGCATTTGATTGGAATCTGACATCAAATGAGTTGATGCTCCACTTTCTAAATACCATTCTGTTGAATCATATTTTGATGGTGGTGTAAATAATGCTACGACTGGTTGTTCGGTATTGTATTGATCATCATGTTTATACCAACATTTTACTGTCGAATGACCATACTTTCCACATATTTGACATGTTGTAGCTATTCTGTTTGATTTACCACCTCTGTTTGTATTAGTTGATGATGATTGTGACCGATTATTATACGAATTTCATCCTCTATAGAAGTTTCTACCTCTATGACCACGACCTTGAGTGGCAGTAAGAGCTGTGGAATTGTTAGACATCTGTAGTGCTTGCAATTCTCAGGGTGCTTCTTGAGCTAAATTAATCTCTTCGCTACACAGAAGTGTATAGAGATCATCCAGACTTAATGGTTGAAGATTCATCCAGATAGCTATTTTGAACCCTTGATACGTGTTTGGGAGTCCATTTAATGTGTAATGAATGACATCTTCAGTATCCAGTGTGTAACCAGCCGCAGCTAACGAATCAACCTTTGATTTAACTTCTAACAGATACTTAGACATAGTTTTGTCTTTCATGCTTAGATAATGCATCTCATTTTTAAGTTGTATAATCTTTGATCTGGTACTTGACTGAAGACGTTTATCAAATGTATTCCATATGTCGGTGCTATGATCTATTTTGAGAACATAAGGGAGAATTGCAGGCGAAATAACCGAATACAACGCCGTAGCTAAATTTTGATCCAATAAATTCCAATTTTCATAGGAAGAATTTAAGATTGTTTGACATGTGTTACTTTTCTGGAATTTCGGAGGTGCTTCAGTGGTTCCATCTAGAAATCCTTCAAATCCATTTTCCCATAAGAGTTTGTAGACTTGCGATCGCCAGCTTGGGTAATTTTTAGTGGTCAAAGGTTGAGATACCACATTCTTGATGTTACCCATCATAAACTTAAGTGATGAAGGGATCTGCGGTAGATCATTCATTTTCGGCGTTGTGATTTCTTCTTCTTGATTTGTAGAAGACATTGTGGTATGTGGTAGATGGATGAAGATGAACCGAGAGAAATCAAAGTTGATTTAGCGCAAAGAAGAGGAAGTCGATCTGAAAAAAAAAAAATTCTGGATCAGTGCTCTGATACCATGATGAATCTCATAGTTTCAGTTTAGAGGAATAACAAAGGGGCGAAAAGCTTACCTTGCCGTCTTGGTGAGGTAGCCATTTTATAATACTGAAATTGATAGTTACAAAAACATGTGGACAGGAATTGAAATCAAGAAAACACCGAAATTATAATTTGACCAAAACTAAAAATGTGGACAGATAAATGCCACGTGTACAGAGAATATTAACATTTCTTACTACTTCTTCAAGTGATTTTTTAGTTAAAAGTTGAATTTTTTATATTAGAAAGCAGCTTTAAGAAGTAGTAAGAAAGTCATCCCAAACGAAACCTTTTTTTTAAAAAAAAAAAATTCCAAACTAAGCCTTAGTCTTAGGTGGAGCACTATTTGTTTCCTTGGCTTTCACGTTTATATTTCAACACTTTTTTGAATCATCATGATGTAGCACATGAATGATAATTTTGTGGAAGATAATTATATATGTAAATTTTTGATAATGTTTCAAGTCCAAATTAATTTCAAGAAGCTTGTTGCATGTTAGTAAATTGTATACCATCTTCAAACCCTTGAGGGGCAGCAGAACAAGAAATTATCTCATGTGTCTTCCTTACATGAATTCATAAATATGTCATAAGAGTTGCTAAGAACCCTATATATAGTAGGGTGGGTTTTAAGGCTATAGATATAGCTAAGCCTTTACCCAAGCCGAGTGAACATAGGGTGGCATAATTTCATACATAATTTGGCTTATTTGGAAGACTAGGTAAAGGTAGTCTTTCAAAATGGAGAACTCGAGGAAGATGTATATGTTCAACAACCTGAAGGATTCATAAAAGAAGAAAAGAAAGTTTATAAACTTAAAAAGTCTCTCTATGGGAGCAAGGTACAACAAAATTGATAACTATTTTTGCAACCATGGATTAACTAGGAGTTAAATGTGAACCAATAATCTATGTGAAAATCAAAGGAGGGAATCTTCTCATTGTCTCTCTCTCTATGTGGATGAATTAATCGTTACCACGAATAGTCCGAGGATGATCAACTAGTTCAAAACTAAGATGATGAAGACCTTTGAGATGAGTGACATGGGGCACATGCATTACTTTTTTGGAATGGAAGTACATTAAGTAGAAGGAGTGATCTTCATTTCATAGAAAAAGTATGCTACTGATATGCTAATTAAATTCAAAATGAATGAATGCAAGTTTGTAAACACTCCTTTAATTGCAAATGATAAATTGATGAAAGAAGATGGTACTAAAGAGGTTGATGCAGCTACCTATAGAAGATTAATTGGGAGTTTACTTTACCGAGCTGCTAGTCATCAAGACATCATGTTTCTATCGGCCTTCTTTCAAGATTCATGCAAAAGCCAATTCAAATTCATTTTAGTGCTACTAAAAAAAGTATTAAGGTACAATCAAGGCACGAATGATTTTAGTATATGTTATAAACCAAGTACTCAATCATCCTTAGTTGGGTTTATAGATAGTGATTGGGCTGGCTCTTAGGATGATATGAAAAGCTCATCAGGCTATTGCTTTACCTTGGATTCTAAGAAGCAAAGTTCAGTTGCTCAATCCACTGCAGAAGCAGAATATGTGTTGCCGCAGGTGCTACAAATCAGATAATTTTGCTTTGCAAAATACTTGAAGACATGGGCTCAAAATAGGAACTTCTTATAGTGATCTGTTGTGACAATAATATTGCTATTGATATGGCTAAGAATCCTGTATTTCACAATAGAACAAAACACATTGCTATAAAATATCACTACCTACGAGAAGTAGACGGTAAAGGAGATGTAAAGTTGATATACTACAAATCTGAAGAATAACTGGCAGACATCTTCACAAAGGCTCTACCTAGAGATAAATTTCAACAACTTTGTGATAAGCTTGGAGCCACGAAAATGAGTAGCAAGGAGGAGTATTAGAAATTATTAATTTCATATGCTTCTCATTCTAGAGTATTCCTTTATCTAGATTATTCAACCATTAAGTATTACTGTAGAATGTTCTAGGATGCATATCTTTTGTAGTAAATGCTATATTAAAAATAGATGTTTCTAGAATATATAGAGAAATCTAGAACTACTTGTAACCATTAGTATAAATAGGGATGATGTA
>NW_021320019.1:7367475-7376529 GCF_001605985.2 Dendrobium catenatum | reverse complement strand
TCCAAGTGATGTGAAACTAAATAAATTAAAGTTTTTAAGTTTACAACATACACTATGTATTTTTAAATTTTTTTTTAATAAAATTTTCATGATGTAAAAAATATTTATTATTTATTTATTTATTTATCATAAAAATTACTTAATTAATTATTTATTAATAATAAGTGATCTAACCTTAATAATTTATAGATGTAATCATGCAAATTTATAATATGAATTCAATATATAATCTATAGGTATAAATTATACTAAATATGTAACATAAATTAATAATTATTTATATTAAATTTATAAACTTATGTTAGGATTAAATCTATATTAAATATGTAGAATAAATTGGTAATAATATATATTAAATTATATGGCTATATGTAAGTTGAATTTAAATTAAAAACAAATTTAAAAATTTAAAAATATTTAAATTTAAAATTATCATATTATTATGAGTGTACATTCTTATAATTATGAGATTTAGATTTTTTTTACTTTTATGTGAGATTTTAAAATAATTTTTTTACTTAATTATGTAAGTTTAATATTTTCTAATTTTTTATTTTGTTTAATTTTTTATCTGATATTTGGAATGTTAACATTATTATTATGTTAATTTTATTAAATTTCAATAAGAATATTATTTATTTCATCATTTGGCTTAACCCTAGTTTGACCGGTCGAACTGGTAGAATTGTGAACCTCTCCTTCTTCCAGTTCGTTGTCCGGTTCAATGTTCATGACATTACTTTATTAAAATGTTTGAGAAAAAGTTTATGAGTTAAAAAAGTTCAAAAATAAAAATATGTGTGATCAAATAATTGTGTTTGATTGATAAATTATCTAAACAATAATGAAAGATCAATGTATGGCATATAGCTCTACTAAAGGAAATTAAGGTTTCATTTAAGACAACTTTCTTATTGACTTTTAAAGCCATTTCCTTAAAAAAATATACTAAAAAGCTGCTTTAATAAGCAATAAAAAGCTATCTCAAATGAAGCCTAAGGTTTTGTTTGGGACGACTTTTTAACTGCTTCTTAAAACAACCTTTTAGCACAAAAATTTTAAAAATTTTGTACGAGAAAACTACTTCAAGAATTAGTAAAAAAGCCGTCCAAAATGAACCCTAAGTCTATAGAATTTTTTTATAATAAGTTATGGCAAGAGATTGAGTAAATGGATGTGCAATATGCACTTAGAGTCTCACTCAAAGCTTTTCCAATTTGATCTCAAAAGATTATGCATGTACCAAATTTAGGTGCATATATGACACAAAATAGAAAATATGATCTCTAACTTAAAGGAAGTCCAATCAATCCAATATACAAAAGAATAAAAAAAACTCAATTGTTATCATTAAAATGAATATATATTGGTATAATTTTTCCTTCTCATATAAAGCTTGTCCTTAAAATCCCAAGATCTAATAGAGCCTACAAACCTGCACGTATAATTAATATTTTCATAATACCTCACACAACCAATACATATAAGAAAATCAAACATAGCATAGCGAATTAATACAATTCAAACAAATACAATACAATAGCAAATATAGAGACATTTAAGTCAGTTACGACAAACTCACACACACATCATATACGCAAGACTTGAACCTAAGACCTCTTAATTTGTGGCCAAAAATTCGAACCAACAAATCAATGAGAGTTGCGTAATCAACCATATGTATTTAGAGCATCCCACACCAAATTCCTGGCCCCGAAACCTCCATGTTCCTAGCTTTGAGCGCAATATCTTTCAAAGTTGCCAAAGTCCTTCTATTTGCCTCACAAAAGTCAACGCTTGGGTACTGCAACTTGTGTTTCTTGCAAAGCTCCCTCACCAAAGGAGCAATCCTTCGAAGATGGCACCTTGGCAGCCGAGGAAACAAATGGTGTTCCACCTGAAACTGAATCCCCCCATAAAACCAATCCATCCATGGCAAACATCTTATGTTAAGCGACCCAGTCGCTTGCACCTTGCACCACTCATCCCCCTGAGGCTGCCCAACGTAAACACTAGTAGAAAAATGACTTAAACAAAATAGAACATGTTGTATCCCAGTAACAATAAAACATGCTCCTACAAACAACAATCTTTCTCCATTATTAGGCAGAAATGAAACTAAATAAGAATACCATACCCAGAACACCATCACCCCAAGTATCTCTTGGAATATGTTAGGCACATTCTTGTTCCAAAGAAGAAGAACTATGGACTGTGCAGAGAGATTCAAACTTGCGAAGCACATCACAGGGTAGAATGTCCAGTGCTGGTGACTAATGAGAGTTTTTGCTATAGTATCATACCTCATCTTTCTTTCATAAAAGTAAGAAGTGAGGGTGTTGAAGAGCTCGTTTGAAACAGCAAAGATAGGTATGTGCTGTAAATCGGGATCAAAGTCAAGGCTATTGCAAGCGACATGGTGTGCATTATGGGTTCTCTTCCACCAACCGATGCTTACCCCCGTAAGGCAATTAGCATAAAAAAGCTGCGTTATGCGGTTGAACCATGGGGTTAACATGACAGTGGCATGGCCTGTGTCATGGGCCACCCACCCCGATTGGGTCCATATAAAACCAATCAAAATGCCGGCAGCAACGTGGGCATAGAGGCTAGTGGTGCCGATGATGAAGAAGACGGCGATGGAGAACAGAGTGAATATGATAAAGAGGGTAAGGAGGATAACATGGCCTTTCTGTTCGAAAAGGCCGAGTTTTGTGAAGTCAGAGATGGGGAGCTGGTAGTCCTTGGAGAGGTCAGATATCTGATTATTAGAGAGGTGGTATCCGATGAAGAAGCGGTCGAGGTGCTTCCATGCGAAGGGAGGGTGGAGGGCGGTAAAGGGGTCGGTGGCGTCCTGGCCAGCAAGGTTGAGGAGGGGTATACCCCCACCAGGGTGATCTCTGATCCAATGGGTGAGGTCGTAGACCTTATCGTGGATGAAGATCCATAGATCGGAAGGGGAGTTGTGCTCCCGAAGCTCCTCCAGTGTAATATGCTTCTTTTTTTCTATTTGAGTTTCCATTAGCTTTATTTATTGTGACTTTATTAATGTGGGTTGGCTATTGTTTTTGCTGTGTTAAATAGATAGACTAGGCAGATCATGCCACCGCTTAAGTTAAAGTCATCAATTCTTAAGTTTTAAATTGCATGAGGAATCAATATTGGAAGGGCCGCCAGCGAAATGGAAACAGAAGGGCATTGAAAAATCAAGTTGTCATATTCTCCCGAAAGGTGGGAAATGACGTGGAATGCATGAAGAATGTACTTGTTTAATTTATAATACTTGGTTAGCGTTGGGCAGTTTACTTCTTATTTTTATTTTTTATAATAGTTTACTTTTTATAAGCCTGCTGTTCAAAATAATTTAATTGTCGTTTACTTTTTATATGCTTTTTTTTATTGAATGACACCGAAGTGTTCCTATTTCTGTGTGTGATTTTTTTTTTAATTACAATTTTATGTAGCTTTTTATGTGGCTATGTAGCTGCTCTCTATTCTAAACTCTTCTCTGCTATATCTATAGATAGATATGAATAAATGGATTCGGGGATGATGGTTACAACAACAACAATAACAACATCAAGCCTTTATCCCACTACGTGGGGTCGGCTACATGAATCCTTTTTCTCTTTAGAGAGAGAGAGAGAGAGAGAGAGAGAGAATAATAATTTTCAAACAACTTTTAATCCAGTGGGCTTCAAGTCTTAGAGTCTTCAAGAAAGTTGTCGAGGATATCTCTAGGAGTCTATTGATCCTAAGATCAAACTATTTCACAATCTGGATCAAGGGATTATTCCCAAATAAGCCTAAACTTCTCTCCAAAAGTACTTTCTAAAAAGTATTTTTTCAATAAAATCTAACACTTCTCATTTCTCAACTCTTTATCTCACTATGGGGAAGCTTTGTTTCAAATTTCAATGAACTTGGATGAGTATTTAAGAACTTATAATTATTTAAAGTTTTAATTCGAAAATGTACATGTGGACAAGTGGCTTCCCAGAGCTTGACACGTGGCTGAAGGCTGATAATTGGCATGGTGGCTGAATTTTAATTAAATAATATAAACAATTCTAAGAAAATGTTCAAAAATTAAAGATTTCACCATAAATCCAATTCTTTTTGAAATTACGTACTTCTTGGGCTCGTTAGAACCATCCTTAAGAGTCATCAATGATATTTGGGGAAGATTTCAAGAAGTTTAGAATTGATTTGGTACAAAAGTAAGATATCCTTTCTAATTATATAATTAATTAATTCATTAAAATGGACTATACTTATAAAAATTATATCAAATCATGAAAACTCAAAAGCATTGGTCTCATATATGGGTCTAGTATTTATGAAAAATATAAAACAATCAAAAAATCATTGTAAATAAAAAAGTAAACATTGAGTCAATTTAATTCATTAACATGTTCTAAACTTGTAAAATTCCTAACTAATTGTAGAAAAATTCAAATCACTTAAACTCAAATGCATTGGACTCATCTTTGGGTCTAGTAGTTTTAAAAAATAAAATAAAAATGTAAAATTGAAAGTAAATTAAAAGTTAAAAAATTGGTCAAAGCCACTTTATTAAAAAATTGAAAATTTGTTAATTCAATAAAATATGGAAAATTTAAAATTTAATAAACTCAATAAATTAAATCATATGAATAATAATAATAGTTCATACTCCATGAATAGGCTTTTTAGGTTGGACTACCTCTAACTGTGGTGCAAGGAGACTTAAGGAGGCTTTGGTCCTCGTACCTATTATGACAATGTCCTAAATGAGTTGATGGAATATGAGTGTTAAATTATAAGCATTATAAAACATTAATATATTATTTAAATTAATTAAAAATCACCAATAAACCATAAAACTTAAAAAATAGATAATATTAGTTAATATGTGCTTATAGGTCTATTAACTAATTTTCCCCAAGGAGGGTGAGTAAACCTCATAGCACTGGTGTAAGCAAACACAATTACTATTCAACTTATATAGCCATTGAATTTAGCAGTAAAATGTTTAGATATTTGAGGCTTTCATTCACCTTTTTTGTCTCCATTTAGGAAGGAAATTATGTATTAGATTGAAAGCTTTGAATGGCTAATAAAATTACCTTAAACAATCAACCAATAATCAAATCCAACAATTAAAATATATCCTAAAGTAAATATTAAAATATAAAAAATACTAAAAATTATATCTAAAATATCAACAAACCAAATTAAACCTTCAAAAATTTCAAGTAATAAAAATCCAAGGACATGTCTAAACCACACAACCTATTATACACACTATAGGTGGTCATTTAAGAAAACCAACTCTAATTTTAGGCTAGGCTGTTATTTCTTTCATGTGTTTTATTTGATGTAAAAATGATGTGTATGTAAATGAGTGATGGTTTTTATGGTTTGATTTGATAAAATTTGTGATGATTATGATGTTATCTTTATGCCATGTTACTTATGATGTGATATATGATGGGCGTTTAAATTTCTCTAGGTTAAGAGAGATCTATATGTTTATTACTAATCAAATCTTTTATAGGTGGCTATATTTATACAACACTATGATTACAAGGGGGATAATATTAATTAAAGTTTAATCCAATCAAATTTTCTATGGGTTTTTTTGTTGTTTAGTGCCCTTAATTATTAAAAGCATGACCAAGCTTACAGGTTGCTCAAAAAGACTTAATGCTTATGATAATGTGATGTGATATGATGTAAAATTTTTATATAAATTGCTTAATAATATTATAGGGTGTATAGAGTCTTTTTTCATTTCAAAATATAATTCATTAAAAAGGAGTTATGAAAGTCTATAAAATAAGGCATTTCCCCAAAAGAATAGGGTTCCGAAGAGAGAAGAAACATTTTTTATTGGAGAGTTCTTTTCATTTGTATATCTTATTAGATGAAAAAATAGAGCTTGAAGATATGAACCAAGAAGAATTGAAGATAAAATGCCTTGGTTTATAAAGACCTGCATCATCTCGTAAGAATATAATCCAGGTTATTATAGATGGAGCCCGACCCCCATTACTTTCAATAAACACTGGGTTATATATTAAGTCTTTCTTATTACATGGTTATTTGATTTTTATTCAATTTTAAATTAATATATTTACTTTGTTTATGTAGTAGAAATTGCCTATTTTTTATAGGTTTCTTTCTTGTATATGCTTGTGCCTAAAACTTCGCTAGGCTCTTAGGAATAAAATTCTTCTACTCATAAATAAATAAAACATTTAAGATAATATAAAAAGATAACCACTTTTTTAAGGAGTAAGTAAGAGCTCATCAAGTGTCAAGCATTCATGTCCTTCCTTCTATCCTTATTTAGGCACCTCCTTGGATATAAGTGAATTTAGACCACCTGATCTATGAGCATGTTGTTCTGTTTTAGAGGAGGCATGCTCTTTTAGGGAAACATCTATTTTTTAAATCTTCAATGCATTCTGATTTCATATATATATATATATATATATATATATATATAATGAGCATGCACTGCATTAAAAAATAAACTAAAAATAATTAAGATGTAATTACATTAGCTTTAGAAGCAAAATACCATACAAATGTGCAAGGCCACATAGGATTTTCTTTAGATGTCAGACCTATACTTTAAAGAACTTTAAATAACAACATCCTACCCATCTTTTACCAGACTAAATGATATAGTTTTGAAGCTATCAGGTGATTTAAATAGGCTTCCACTCCAGGTAGATGTTAGTCCAAAAATTCATATACTTTATTTAGAATTGGTTTGGGTTATTATTGTGTGGTGCCCAACTTAGATATAGGTTTTGAGGCAGACCTCAAATCATAAGTCCTCTACCTTTGAGAATGTAATCCCAAATATTTAATAAAATACTAACTAAAATATAAAATTTTCTTTCAAAAATATTAAAGCCCAACATAGAATAGATTGGAGTGCTTCTAGGAGGTCCCAGAATCTTAAAGTGCTACGTACCTACTCTTCAATCCTTTGGCTTCTAGAAAGAACTATTCCAAATTGTTTCAATCCCCTTTGAAAAGTCTTTACCTCTCATCCTTGTCCTAATCGTTGAAACCTAAGAAAATCTATACCACTACTTTAATTGAGAGTGTTCTTAGGAGATTCAATTTTTCTAGGATGTGATTAACCATAAATTCTTATCTTTAAGGGGAACCTGTAACTCCAAATTAAAATAAAATATTTCTTATTATCATAAGATAGGAGAAAATTATCTAGGGAAATAATTGATTTTATAAAAACCCATTTTGTATTCAAATCACTTTACAGAATATCATTTTCACCTTTTGAGGTGTTATGATATAATCATTGTTGTATTTGATAATAAAATAAAAAATTTTAAACCCACTTTAATCTTGAAATACTATTTTGGAACGATATTTCTGTCTTTTAAGATAGTAAGTTGTTATTCTATCTGTATTTGATTATGAAAGTGAATGATTTCAAAATCATATTTTTATATTTGATTCCCTTGTAAAATAATTTATCTATATCTCAAAATAGTATTTTATTCTCAATGTCGTATTAGTTTACAAGAATAGGAGCACCCCAAATCTACATAGATTTTTCACTAAAATTTTAATTTCCCACTAGGAGCACTGGACATTGGGCTGGCGAGCACAATAATATTTTCTCCTTTATTTGGAAGACTCTAGGTTGTTTAGCATAGTGATGCTGTACTTGGCCGCTGTGGTGCATGCATTCTTTCTTAATTTTTGTAATATTTTTTTAATAAACGAGGTTAATATAATGGTGCTGTTGTCTTGATCACTATGAGCTAGGTAAATAAAAACATATTTTTAGATATCTAAATCCACTAAATATTTTTAAGTACCTAAAACCCATCCCTCATTTTGCATGATTTTAATTAAAGAAGAGAAGGAGAAAAGGAAGAAAGGAGAGAGAAAGTTTATCTCTAGTTAACTCTGTCTATTGAGCCAATTATCAAAGTTCTTCATCTTCTAGTAAGAGACCTTAACCCTACTTTTTTTATGATTTTAATTTCTAGGGTTTTATCTCTCTCAAATTTGATAAAAGTACATTATCATCTAATATTGCAAACTTTTACTATGTAACTTTTAATATATCATAATGTCTTCGTTTTGAATTATTTAATATTATTATATTGAGATTTCATTGAGTATATCTTCATGTGGAGTATTTTTTTACTTTAAATAAAAAAACATGTAAGAAATAATTTATGACATTTATATTTATTTAATTTGGTATGATATTAAATGCATCTGTAATTGTTCATCTAGCATGACATTCATTATGATATAATTGCATTGATAGGATTTGCATGTTGATTAGCATACTGAATATAACTACTATAATTCATATTACTAAAATGGCCTACATGATGTTTTGACTTTATTAGACATGTACGTGATATATGATGTATGCAATTATAAATGATAAGTATATGATAAGGTATATGTGTGTATCTACAAGAAAGGCTAGCTAGAGATTTGATTTATTTAGATTGGCTAAAGATATGTTATCCTGTACATGAGGGTGAGCTGACAGACTTTTCTTTAAATTAAAGTTTGTAGTATACTCCTAATATATGAGATGAGAGACATAATGAGAGCTTTATTTATATGAACCAAAAGAGAGTGATGAATTTTACAAGAAGGTACTTGATTTAAGATTAATAAGATGGATAAGACTTTTATCTGATATGTTCTAGGATGCTTATCTTTTGTAGTAAATGCTTTATTAAAAATAGATGTTTCTAGAATACATAGAAAAATCTAGAACTACTTGTAACCATTAGTATAAATAGGGATGATGTATTGTTGAGATGGTAAGAGAAAATCTATTCTACTACTTCCATCAATATCTCTCTTCATTTTTCATTTCTCTAACATCTAAGGCCACCGGACCTGAAACTGGAAAGGCTAAAAATATATATTAAAGGAATTGATACAACAATAAGTATAGAAAATAACTAGCTATTGACTAGAGGTGACTTAGATCAGTGTTATATATATATATATATATATATATATATATATATATATATATATATATATATA
>NW_021320019.1:7259438-7361560 GCF_001605985.2 Dendrobium catenatum | reverse complement strand
GTCTCTCTCTCTCTCTCTCTCTCTCTCTCTCTCTCTCTCTCTCTCTCATTTTTTATTTTTCTGATGACTATTATGGGGGGCGGAACCAGTTCTAATTTTGAGGTGGGGCAATTTTAATATAAAAATAATTAAATAAAAAAAAATAAATATTTAAAAATTATATATATAATATTATGAAAAGTTATTTTAATTTTTTTTTTAACTTTATATTTTATCTTAAAAAAAAATTTAGCTTCCAAATGCAAACAAAATGTCTATCAAAATCATCACCATATTTTCAGCCACAAAAAAATTTAAAAAAAAAATATTGCAAGAACAAGAAACAAATATACGTAATTTATATTCTTAATCAAATCCTACATTTTTTTGCACTAATTAACTCACTTTAAAAAAGTATTTATATACTAAAGTTATGAGTCCGCGTTGAGCTCTGCCCTAATTTTCCATCGCTCTTGAGCTGCCGCTACCTCCCCGTTAGGGAGGGCTCCTCCCTCCCCTGATGGCTTTTTCTGCTCAAGAGTTTCATCCCCTCCCCAACTCCTCCATTATGGGCCCTTCTCCTGTTGGCATTTTCTATGCCGACAATGTTTCAGCTTCCGCTTCCAAACCAGATGATTTCCTGGTCTCCTTATACTCCCCGGGACAAAAGCTTTCCTTTACGTCTAACGACAGGAAATCTCTCTGGACTTCTGCCCTTATTGGTTACTCTCTTGGTTCTCGTCCCTACTACGAGAGGCTTTTGAAAGCCATGCAGAACCTTCGGAATCTCAAAGAATCTCTGACCTTGCTCTCCCTTGCTGATGGTTTCTTTCTCCTGAAGTTTTTTTACCTCAGAAGACCTGGAGATGGTCTTATCTGGCGGACCTTGGTTCCTTTTGGGGAAGCCTTTCATTCTACAGTGCTGGTCCACGAAGTTCAAGCCCAAAAGGGATGAGTTGGCTCCTATACCGATATGGATCAAAACCGTGGATTTCCCCTTAGCTCTCTGGACTCCGACTGGCATTTCGAGAATTACGAGCTTCATTAGTATTCCGCTCTCTGTGGATTCTCTTATTGCTAAACGCACAAGGTTGACATTTGCAAGGGTATGTGTTCAAATCACTAAAGACTCTTCCCTCCCTGATGAAATTCCATTGGAGATTGATGGTGAAGACTTGGTTTGAAAGTTATATATGACTAGAAGCCCGATAGATGTGAAGGGTGTGGCTCCCTGATACATCCTTATTCTCTTTGTCCCAAAAACCCAAACTCTCAACCCATTCTTCCTCCTCAACCCCCCATAACCATAGGAAGTAGCTCATCCAAGTTTTGCTCCTCTCGACCGTACAAATCCACTTCTAAAAAGCCTTTTCCTACCTCCAGAAACATAGTCGCTACCCATCCTGCTCCCTCTGTTTTGAATTCATCCAATCCTCAGCCGGGTCCTGTTAACCTACAGGAGGTTCCTACGACTATGCCCCTTCTCCCTCCTATCAAACCTTCCTTTTTATCGAACTTTAATTCCCCCACAGAAGAAACCTCTTCTTCTGATCAACCGGCCTCTCTCTGCACTTTACCATCACTTAAAATTCCTTTAATTAACAAGTTTGCCTCCTTGCAAACTAAAAAATCTAATCCCCTCAATTCTTTGGATATCCATTCGGATAATGAGACAACTTCCTACTCTAAATCGGTAGAAGATCCGCCTGATTTAGGCAATATGGAAAAAGCCTATTCCTCCTCCAAAATTGACAAAGGAAAATCTCCTAGTAAATCTAAACCTCCAAAGGGTAAATCGACCAATAAGGCCAAAGCCACAAAGTCCTAATGTCCTTGCCATCTTTTTCTAGTTGGAATGTTAGGGGTTTTAACAACCCCGATAAAGTGTGATTTTGTAAGTCGCTGATCAATTCTCATGATCTCAAGCTATTATGTATCCTGGAAGCTAAAATCTCTCCTAACTTTGAAGAGGACCCTTGGTTTTTAAATTCTCACTTGTTTTTTAAGCATGAAGGTAGCTACAATAATTTTAAGGATTGTACTCCTGGTAGAATTTGGTTAAAATGGGACTCCTCTATCTTTTCCTTCAACCAATTACTTACCTCTTCCCAACTTATTCATGGCATTCTCTCTGCGGGATCTTTTCCCCCCATTTACCTATCAATTGTTTATGCTTCGAACAGCTTTGATTAGAGTAGAAGCTTATGGAATCAATTGGTAAACTTAATCCCTCCTCGGGATCAACCTTGGGTTATACTTGGTGATTTTAATTACTGCAGATTTGAAACAGAAAAAGCTGGAGGCTCTCTTTTGACTGTTAGTAGACTGGGGGAGCTGAATAATATGGTCTTTAATTATGGTGCACAATATCTTTCTTCGGTTGGCCTTTTCAATACTTGGTTTAACCAAAGGGTTGACAATCCTATTTACATCAAACTTGATAGAGTACTATTTAACTCTGCTTTATTGGACTGCTTACCTTCTGCTTATTATAAAATTGATCATCCTCTAGGCTCTGATCATTCTCCCTTAATCTTCAAACCTTTCCATGACAAACCTATAACTGCTAGGTTTATGTCCAAAAATTATTGGATCAATATGGAAGGTTTTTGGGATGATGTCTTTTGAGCATTTACTATTAGGACTTCCAGAAGTCCGATTGCTTCATTCTACCATAGTTTGCACTGTCTTAAAAGGACCTTGAAAATAGAAATTGGGCATCATCTTCCTTTCTCTCTAGTTCTATTATTGAACTAAAAAACAAGCAACATAATTGCCTTTTAGAGATCCAAGCTCAACCTTTAAGTGAGGAGCTTAACCATGACTTGAAGTGTATTAATGAAAATCTTGCTTCTTTGCGATCTTCTTGGACCTCCTGGATATCTCAGAGAGCTAAAGCTTTATGGCTTACACATGGTGAAGAAGATCTTGGCTTCCTTTATGCCAAACTTAGAAATCGGAACAATAAGAACTGCATTAAGGAGATTGCTACAAATGAGGGACATTTTACTTCTACTTATGATATTTCAAATGATATTGTCAAGCACTTTAAAGAGCTCTACAATTCCCCTCATTCTTCTCTAGAATTGCCTTTACAAATTCCTTATGGTAAGATGGTTCCTCCTCATCTTCATAGTATGTTGGTGGCTCCTATTTCTTTTGATGTGGTTAAAAATGTGGTTTTTGACAGTAAAGAGACTTCTACCCCTGGTCCAGACGGTTTTTCATATCTTTTTATAGGAAATCTTGGCATTTATTGGCATACAAGTGTTTAATGTTGTTAACAACTTTTTCTTTTATGGTTCTCTTCCTAAAGGGGTAAAGGCCACTGTAACTACTTTGATTCCTAAATGCTCTCATGCTTCTAACATCAATGATATCAGGCATATTTCTCTTTGTAATATTTTTTATAAAATTGTGGCCAAAATTATTGCAAACCGCCTTAAAATTACTCTTCCTCTTATTATTCATGAAAGTCAATTCGGGTTTATCTCTAATAGATGCTCTACAAATAATATTATTCTGGCCTCTGAGATCCTTAGAGAATTCAAGGGTTCTGATAAGAGATTTTGTGCTAAGCTTGATATTAAAAAGGCTTTTGATTCTGTTTCTAGAGAATTTCTGATTGCTAAACTTCTTCAAAAGGGATTTCCTAAAGTTTTTTGTATATTTGATTAATGATTGCATTTTTGACGTGCATTTCTCTATTTGTTTGAATGGCTCTCTTGAGGGATTTTTCAATTCCACGTCTGGCCTTCGACAAGGATGTCCCATCTCTCCCTTGTTATTTTGTATTGTTATGGATGGGCTATCTAATATTCTTCACAGCACTTCTAATACTCTTTATTTCAAGGTATTAATTGTAAAGAGAACTACATTAATCACATGATGTATGCTGATGATCTTCTTGTTTTTGGAGTTGCTTCTCGGGATAATGCTGTTGGTTTGAATAGGTGTTTACAACACTTTGGTTCTATCTCTGATCTTCAAGTTAATGCTTCCAAAAGTTTCATTGTTTTCTCTAATAATGTTCACGAGGTGCAAATTATCTGTGATGAACTTAGGATTCACCAAGTTAACAATTCCTTCACCTACTTGGGACTTCCGATCTCTTCAAAAAGACTTAATTTTACTCACTTCCAACTACTATTGAGCAAAATTTCTGCTCTACTTGCTGGTTGGAAAACCAAGTTTCTTTCTTTTGCAGGTAAGGTCCAGTTTCTTTAATTCGCTATTTCCAATACTATCGCTTATTAGATTAGGTGATCAATCATACCTAAAGCTTATTGTACTACTATCAATAAACTTTGCTCGAGATTCCTATTTCATAGCAACTTGAATGAGAGAAAATTACACCTAATTGCTTGGTCCAAGGTTACTCTTCCTAAATGTTTTGGAGGCCTCGGCATTCCTTCTGTTGATGCTCTCTATCATGGGGTCATTTGCTCTATCATTGGTAGATTTTATAAATCCCAAAACCTGTTTAGCACCTGATATAAAGCTAATTTTGTTTCACCTTGGAAACCGTCTCCTCCCCATGCCTCCAAGTTTTGGAAAAGGATTCATGTTACTACCATTAAAATTAAAGATGCCATCTTCTTCTCTATTTCTCAAGATAGTACTTTTTCTATGGTTTGGGACCCGTGGCTTCATGGTAATTTGATCTCTGATTTCTACAACATTTCGGTGTTTCCTGATAAAATGGTGAAGGATTTTATTCACAATGGTAAACGGCAACTTCCTAGTAATGTCCCTTATGCTCTTTCAGCTGTCATCTCTAACTTAGAAATCAAGGAGAATTCTGAGCTTCTCTGGAAGGGCTCTCCTAAGCTAGCTTTTAGAGGTCTTATTACTCAATTTTACTCTCATTTGCCGAAGGTGGACTGGTTTAATTTCATTTGGCACAAAAAATATGCCCTTAGATATGCTTGTTTTATGTGGATGGCAATGATTGGGAAACTCAAAATTGAGGATAATTTATTACATAAGGGGATTCAGGTTCCTTTTGCCTTAACAATCCTGAAAATCACAACCATTTATTTTTTGCTTGTGACTTCTCCTTCAATATCCTTAAGACTGTACTGTCGGATCTTAATTGCTTTTTACTGAGGCCAAATCTCTCTCAGATTTATGATTTCATGGAGCATTCTGAGCTCTATAGCAGGTTGGAAAAGGATTTCTGTTACTTATCTATTAGTTGCATTGTTTACCATATTTGGAGGGAGAGAAACAATCGTCGTTTCTCAAATTTGAGGACTAATTCGGTTAGAATTATCTGCACTAATTCCTCTGCTATATGCTACAAGCTTTCTAAGTGGAAACATTAAGATTTGTTGATGCAAAGGTTTACTGGTATCTAATTCTCTTGGGATAACTGTCACTCTTTTTGTGGGGATTTTTTATTTTATGGTTGCTTTAACTAAATTGGATGGGCCCCCAAATCCTTTTGGGAGAGGCGGAACGTTTTTTATTCTACAGTTTTTTATTATTGGTTCAATTTTCTTCATTGATGAGATGGTTACCTTTGAGATTGTGGTGGCTCATCTCTTACTTTCCTGTCCAGATCAATTTTTTGGGAGCTATGTTTTCAAATTTTTGTTAACCAGTAATGGAAATTTTCTGCTAGTTGGTTGTTATAGGTGATGGGTTTTTGACAATCTGATGAAGATGAGCAAGGCCAAATCCATTCATTCTAGCCATTGAGGGCTTGTGTGGGAACCTTGCTATATGACTGAATGGAACTGTTACCGCTGGTTGGAGGTTTTGTGATGGCCATTTTAACGTTTATGTATGCACTAATGTGTCCCGGTTTTCTTTGGCAACCTGAGCCTTCTCAGCAGCTTCGTGGAATTTATTCTGATTATTTCTTATGACTGGATTCAGGCCTTTTTTCTCTAAGTCTTTTGGATTGTATTTTAACCCTTGCTGCCGTGGCACTTGGGTGTTTTTTATTAGACGCTGTCTTTTGCTTTTCTTTCTTATAGGCTTACTTGTAATTGGTTTTTATTTTTAATACATGGGCTTTTGCCCTAGCTTTACCCAAAAAAAAAAAAAATTCATATATTTACAAGAATTGTCATTGATTTTTAGTTGTTATACATCCTGGCATAAAAAATTGTCTTATGCGAAAGTATTTTGTAATTTTAAATTGTAAGCAAAATGTTGGAAGTAAAAAAGACATTCAGTTACAATAATGGTATTTCTTTAATTTAAAATATAATTTTTTTAATTATTGAATATATTCTTTTAATTGTCGAAAAATTATCAAATATTTTGCGAAAAATTCTTAAAAATTTTTAAATATAAAAATTTGTAACTCTTCTTTTTTTTTTTCAAATATAAAAATATCTCCAACATTTGAGGGAAAATTTCACAACTCTTATTGCATTTTAAAACATTTATGATTGTGCAAAGATAGAAAATTTAAAATCTTATTTTTATACGAAGATGACACTAGATTTTTTATATGAAAATTTCATGAGATAAAAAAATCATGAGGTTTGACCCAATTGAAATAATTTTACTTATATTTATATTTAGTTACAAAGTGAAGTCCTTCCTCGAGGGAAGGTGTTGACAGGCTTTTGTTTTGCATATTTTGAGCTATGTGCTTTAACATATGCACAATATTGAGTTTTTGAAAGATAGTTTAGTTTGCTAATGTTTAAGTCCTATTTTATGCAAGTATGTGTTATGTCAAGTAATAAATTAATGAGAAGTGTATCATTCTAATAGGTATTTTTGAAATTTCTTAGATTCACTTTAGTACTGCCTCTAAAATACTATGTTTATCTAGCCCATGCATTAAAACTAGGTTGTGCAAAATTAAAATAAGAAGCTACAAATGTAGAAGGTAAATTCACTATTTATAAAAGTTCTGAACTTATAATATTTAAAAATATATTATTGCATTGGAGGATTTTCTACCTATTATTATTGTGAATAAGAGCATAATTAGATCTCGTCAATGTCGAGCTCATTTGAGTATTAGCTAGGATTCCCTCTAACTACAATTCAACTATCTCTTTAAGATCTCATACTACTAACCACCATATGTCTATGTTATGAAAATAGTACATTTTAAAACCCCTAATTATTCTTTTACTTCTCCATCGAGGTTATATATCACATTCGATTTTAAGTTTATGTTAGGCCTAAACATAAATTAAATAAAGCTTAAAGGAAATAAAAATAGCATGAATACTATAAACCTACTCAATGCAATACATGACTTTTAAATAGTCATAGGTTTAGAATAAAAGTTTAGCAACACATTGAGTCAATTTTACATAAAAGAAATATTTTATTTCACTTAACAAGATAACAACTTACAAATTATCAAATAAAAGATAAACAATAGAATAAAAGTTAGAAATGACCAAGATCTATGATACAAACTTCTTTGCACTTCTCCACTTTGATCAATATCAATACAACACACCAAGCAAGTATACAATAGCAACATTATCTTAAGAATAGCCCCTCACACTTACTCATACTCACACACACCTGACTCTACAATGTGCCAGCTCCTTTATATGAACAATAAGGTTACTATTTAAACTTTTACAAAATAACTGAATTATCAGTACGATGTTAGCGACGGATTTGCGACAACAATTTTTTACGATTTTTTGCGATGAATTTGCTACAAAATTTTCTGTGAAAAATCACCACAAGATATGTTATAAAATAAATAAAAAAAGTGTTATGTTGTATTTTGTATCCGCGGCCGTGGAGAGAAGGGTTTGGTTTACAAGAGAAGAGGATGAGGATCAAATCACTGGTAGATCATGTGGCACAGGCAGTCTAATCAGGCGGGCGAGCAGTCGGTAAGGCGGGCAATCAGGGTCGGGCAGCGGTCAGGTGGGCTCGGGCAGTCGGTCAGGCAGGCGAGCAAGGTCAGGCAGCCAGTTAGGCGGTCTCGGGCGGGCAGCCGATCTGGCTCAGGTAGTGGACAATAGGTCAAGTTCAAATTTATGATTTTTTTAATTTTTTTTTTATTTTTGAATTTTCGCCTCAAATATGCTACAAATATTTACGACGGATTTTTTTCCCACTCAAATAATTTTGCGAAGCAACTTTTTGCTACAAAAAAAATCCGCCGCAAATATTTATGATGGATTTTTCCTCCGTAAATCCGTTACTTTCCTGTAGTGATTGTTTGACTGGCATATCAATTCACCATTCATTATATTGGTTCACTGATTCAATAGTCTCCCACTATGACATTGAATAATTTGGCACTGCGATGCTTCTTAGATGGTGTTTTATGCTAAGCTCTCCAGCATATTTTTTGAGAGATCTTCGTTATGACACTAAAAGGGTGGCATTACGGTGTTGGGTAAGCTATAACTTTGTAGCGCTATTTCAATTTTTATGATTTTTCACTTGTTCATACACAAAATGTAAAAATCAAAAGCACAAATGTCATAGCATATGAAATTTGGACTCAACAATTTTTTCGTTATCAAGTTCTCCCAAACTTTAAGATATAATTTGTCCTCAAATAATTTATACTATACTGAGATACAAATATAATTTGCATTGAATATAATTTTTGTAACATAAGTAAAATTAATAATCTAAGTATTTATAAAGTACATAATTTGTAAGATTTTCCAATAAAATGATTTATAACATCCTACTCCTTCATTTTAAATTAATATTTCTTTTAAATTAAACTCATGTGAAAAATTTTGACTAGTTAATTTACTTGGGTTTATTGAAGTTTTTTGAATTAATAAAATTACACATTTAGTTATCCCTTAAATCTACCTATAAGTTTTTCTTAAATATTATGATTCCAATAATTCATTTAGAAGTGTAGGGGTAGGGCTAGACATTGTAGATACCAATTTTTGATATTTAGATATTGAGCAATTTTGCTTCTTCTTTTTTCTTTTTCCTTTTATTTGACTATGGACCATATAAATATTTTGAATACCTATTTAATGCGTGCATTTATCATTTTTAATTAGGTCTAGAAATTCTAGGTTTCATATTTTTTATATTTCAATGCAAAGCATTTTTTCAATCTTTTCCACATTTTACTCTTTTTTTTATTTATTTGCTAAAATACCTTAGTTTGATGTTAAATTCATGTATATTGCCTCCACTCATTATACCAATCTAAATTTAATAAAAGATTCATAATTCCATAATTATTTATTTTTAGGTGATTTAGGATTAATCTAATGACTTAATTTATATTAATCCTAAAACCCAGTATTTTCTTATAAGTAGTTAAATGCTTAAGTAATTTTTAGGAATTTAATTTATCCAAAATTACTAATTTTAAGATAAAATATTAGTCATTACTTACAACTATTTTATTAGATAAAATTTGCAAGTTGTGTACTATTAAATACTGAGGGCTCTTATTTTTTAATTTTCCAAAACTTATAACTCAAGCAAAATGTGCAATACAGTAAGACAAACATTTTTCTAAATTTGGAGAAATTGATTTTATTCAATTTTTTATTACATTTTTTTATCAAAACTAAAAAGTACAGGAAATTAATAGACCAAAATTAAAGTAAATATAAAAATTCAAAAACCAAAATAAATATAAGTATTGTTGCATCTAGAATATTCTCGACAAGTGAGAAATATAAAATTTAATGTCTTAACTTTGTACGAAGATCCAACACATAAGCATATAAAAGAGAGGGTGTAGCATTCATAAGAGACACCAGAGTTTTTCCGTGGAAACCCCTAAAAAAGAGGGGAAAACCATGGGGTCTAGCCTAGTTTGAATGAATTCACCATTATTTGCAATCGATTACAAATGAGGCCCTTCATTGGTGGGAAGGCATTGTGTTGATGTAGCGAATGTACATCATATTAATTGGTGGGAATTGAAAGAATTAGTATTGAAATGTTCATTTAGTCGACAGAACCATTGTCGGTGGGCAACGGAGGTCGAAAAGATCATAGTTTGGAGACAATGGTCGAAAGAACTGTTGTTTGGCAAGGAAGGTCGAAAGGACCATATAGTCGGCGAGAGACAATGGTCAGAAAGATTGTTTTCTAACGACGGAGGTCGGCATGAGATATTGGTTAGAAAGACAGTTGGCCTACGAATGAGGTCGAAAGGACCGTAGTCGGTGGGAGATAAGGGCTAGAAAGACCGTTGTCTTTCAATGGAGGTCAAAAGAATCGTAAAAGGAGACCGAGGTTGGAAGGATCGTAGTCGACATGAGACAGGGGTCAGAAAGACTGTTGTCTAATGAAGGAGGTTTGAAGGACCGTAGAAGGCGACGAATATTTGAAGGATCATAGTCGACATGAGACAGGGGTAAAAAAAGACTGTTGTCTCATGATGGAGGTTGGAATGACCATAACCAGTACGAGACAAAGGTCATAAAGATCATTATCTGACGATGGAGGTCAGAAGGACCGTAGTAGGCGACAGAGGTCGAAAGGGCCATATTTGGCAGGAAATAGGGGTCAGAAAGATCGTTGTCTGGCAATGGAGGTTGGAAGGATCATGGTAGGTGACAGAGGTCAGAAGGACTGTAGTTGGCAAGAGATAGGGGTAAAAAAGTCTGTTATCTAGCGATGGAGGATGAAAGGACCGTTGTACTGTAGTTGGTAGGAGACAATGGTCATAAAGACCATTATTTGATGAGGGAGGTCAGAAGAACCTTAGTAGGTTAGAGATAGTGGTTAGAAAGATTGTTGTCTTACGAGGGAGGTTGGAAGGACTATAGTCGGCAGGAGACAATGGTCAGAATGATCGTTATCTAGAGAGGAAGGTCAGAAGGTTTGTAGTAAATGATGAAGGTCGAAAGTACCATAGTAGGTAGGAGATAGGGGTCAAAAGGATCATTGTCTAACGATGGAGGTCAAAAGGATCGTAATAGGTGACGAGGGTCGAAAGGACCATAGTCGGCAGGAGACAGGGGTCAAAAAGACCGTTGCCTATCGATGAAGGTCGGAAGGATCATAGTTGGTAGGGATAGTGGTCATAAAGACCATTGTCTAGTGATGGAGGTCAGAAAGATCGTAGTAGGTGACAAAGGTCGGAAGGGGCATAGTTGGTAGGGGACAGGGGTCAAAAAGATCGTTGTCTAGTAATGGAGGTCGGAAGGATCCTAATAGGCGATGGAGGTTGAAAGTACAGTAATCGGCAAGAGATAGAGGTTAGAAAGACCATTGTCATGTGATGGAGGTCAAAAGCACTATAATAGGCGACAAAGGTCGAAAGGACCGCAGTAGGTAGGAGATAGTGGTCAGAAAGACCATTGCCTTGCGAGAGAGGTTAGAAGGACCGTAGTCGGTAGGAGATAATGGTTAGAAAGACCATTGTCTGGCGAGGGAGGTCGGTAGGATCATATTAGGCGATGAAGGTCGGAAGGACCGTAGAGAGGTCAAAAAGATAATTGTCTCATGATGGAGGTCAGAAGGACTATAATAGGCGGCGAGGGTCAGAAGGATCATTATCGGTAGGAGATAGGGGACATAAAAATTATTTTTCTCGTGATGGAGGTCGGAAGGATTGTAGTTGGTAGGAGATAGGGGTAAGAAAAATCATTGTCTTGTGTTGGAGGTCGGAAGGACCGTAGTAGGCGATAGGTTAGACTTATGCTATGTCTTATAAAAATTGAGAAAGGAATAAGATTGATACTAACACCTAAATCATACAACATTCTCCCATAAAATTTGTCTTATATAGCCATCAAGATAGTGAAACTACTAAGGTCCTTTAGCTTTTGTGGGATTTTCTTTTATATAATAGCACTACATTCTTCAAAAAGAGCTATAATTTCAACATCTCCTATTTTTCTCTTTTTGCTTAAAATATCTTTCATGAATTTTACATAAGTAGGCATTTATTCTAGAACTTTAACAAAAGGTATATTAATTATTAACTTTTAGAGATCTCTAAAAATATAGAAAATTGCCTATTTAAGTTTTTAGCAATCTATGAGGAAAAGTGGTGATGGTCTCTCAACTACCTTCCTAGAAGGTTTCTCTAATTCTTGAGTAGGTTGAGATGACTTTTTAGAACTAATAGGGTGTAATGGGTTTCTTCAACAATATCATCAATTGGTTTCTCTTCTTTAATTACTAGCCACTTCCTCTAGCTCTTTTCACTCCTCAACTGAATAGCTTTGCATTGATCCTTACCCTTTCCAATTAGAATCATTTCTATATTATTGGGTAAAGTTCCATTGGTTCTATTAGTTAATGATCAAACTAACTATCCTAATTAGTTTTTAATATTTCTAATGGTAGCAGCTTGGCTTTGCAATTCCTAATTCTTTTAATGAAGGCTTCTTATCCTTAGGTCGATTGTTTGAGTGAAATCTAGGGGGACAATTAGGCCTTGGGCTTTGTAAAATTTTGAGGAGGATGGTTCTAGTTTCCTACTTGATTTGGTTGGTTAGATTTCCAATTAGAATTGCCATTTTAATTATTACTCAAATTGAAATTTAGATAATTTCTCCAACTAGGCTCTCCAACATATTAATTTTTTGAGAGCTCTCTACTACGGTGTTAAAGGAGTGGCACTAAGACACCAGGGTAAGTTATGGCATTACGACATTAAGTCTATTATTCTATGGCGTTGGTTTAATTTTTATTATTTTACACCAATTACCAGCACAAAGCATAAGAAATAAAAGCACAAATATTATAATATATACAATTTGGACTTCACAAATTTTCTCTATAATAGGCATTGATAAAAAAATATAATACATTAATAAAATTGGAAGAGCCCTTTGGCGGAAAATCTAACTTAAATCCATTTGCTAAAGTTAAGAATCAGAGTTGTTGTTGCTAGCATGCATCAACTCCTTAAGTGATGACATGTGCTATCAATAGTGCTTATAAGTGATGAAGCTAGTGTGGAAAAGCCAGGTGATGACAACCAAAACATTACAATTTTGAGGACTAGGTTCAATGAGTGACAGAGGTTGAGGGATTATAGTGAGTGGTGGATGGAGGTCAAAAGGACCATATTTAGGTGTTAATATTTATAGGATAGTAGTTGAACAATAGTTGTTAAAGGGTCGTAGTTGGATGACTGAGATCGGAGGACCATTGTTGGTATGGAGGTTGAAGGACCATAATCAACGGGAGACTGAGATCAAAAGGATTATATTTGGGTGACTGTGGTCCAAGAATTATAGTAAATGGGTGACTGAGATTATAAGGATCATAATCGGATAATGGTAGTCATGGATCATAGTTAGGTGATGGTGGTACTCTTAGAGGACCATAGTTAGACCACCATCATCAAAGGATCGTAGTCTGGCGATAATGTTTTGAGAACCATAATCAGGTGACAGTGGTTTGAGGAATATAGTTGGCATGTGACATAAGTCAAAGCATTATAATTAGTGGGTGAGGGAGGTTTGAGGACCATATACTAAAAAATTATTTTAAGAAGCAGTAAGAAAGATATCTGTAATGACACCTAAGTTTATAAAAAATTATTATGAGAACTTATGGCAAGAGATTGAGTAAATGGATGTGCAATATGTAATTAGAGTCTCATTCAAAGGTCTTCCAAATTGATCTCAGAAAAGTATGCATGTACCAAATTTAGGTGCATAAATGACACAAAATAGTAAATATGATTTCTACCTTAGAGGAAGTCCAATCAATCCAATATACAAAAAAATGAGAAAAACTCAATTTTTATCATTCAAAAGAAAATTAAAATAAATATTTTTTTTCCTTTTCATATAAAGGCTCTCCTCAAAATCCCAAGATCTAATAGAGCCTACAAACCTGCACATATAATTAATATAAAACATTACAATTTTGAGGACTATGTTCAATGAGTGACAGAGGTTGAGGAATTATAGTGAGTGGGGGATGGAGGTCAAAAGGACCATATTTAGGTGTTAATATTTATAGGATAGTAGTTGAGCAATAGTGGTCAAAGGGTCGTAGTCGGATGACTGAAATCGGAGGACCATTGTTGGTGGACAATGGAGGTTGAAGGACCATAGTCAACGGGAGATGGAGATCAAAAGGATTATATTGGGTGACTGTGGTTCAAGAACTATAGTCAATGGGTGACTGAGATTGCAAGGATCATAGTCGGGTAATGGTAGTCATAGGATCATAGTTAGGTGATGGCGGTACTGTTACAGACCATAGTTAGACAACAATCATCAAAGGATCGTAGTCTGGCGATAATGTTTTGAGAACCATAATCAGGTGACAGTGGTTTGAGGAATATAGTTGGCATGTGACATAAGTCAAAGCATTATAACTAGTGGGCTGCCCAACGTAAACACTAGTAGAAAAATGACTCAAACAAAATAGAACATGCTGAATCCCAGTAACAATGAAACAAACTCCTACAAACAACAATATTTCTCCATGATTAGGCAGAAATGAAACTAAATAAGAATACCATACCCAGAACACCTTCACCCCAAGCATCTCTTGGAATCTATTAGGCACATTCTTGTTCCAAAGAAGAAGAACTATGGACTGTGCAAAGAGATTCAACCTTGTGAAGCACATCACAAGGTAGAATGTCCAGTGCTGGTGACTAATGAGATTTTTTGCTATAGTATCATACCTCATCTTTCATTCGTAAAAGTAAGAAGTGAGGGTGTTGAAGAGCTCGCTTGAAACAACGAAGATAGGGATGTGCTGTAAATCGGGATCAAAGTCGAGGCTATTGCAAGCGACATGGTGTGCATTATGGGTTCTCTTCCACCAACCAATGCTTACCCCTGTAAGGCAATTACCACATAAAAGCTGCATTATGCAGTTGAGCCACGGGGTTAACATGATAGTGGCATGGCCCGTGTCATGGGCCACCCAACCCTATTGGGTCCATATAAAACCAATCAAAATGCTAGCAGCAACGTGGGCACAGAGGCTGGTGGTGCCGATGACGAAGAAGACGACGATGGAGAACATAGCGAATATGATGCAGAGGGTAAGGAAGATAACATGGCCTTTATGTTAAAAAAGGCCGAGTTTTGTGAAGTCAGAGATGAGGAGATGGTAGTCCTTGGAGAGGTCAGATATCTGGTTATCAGAGAGGTGGTAGCCGACGAAGAAGTGGTCGAGGTGCTTCCATGCGGAGGGAGGGTGGAGGGAGGTGAAGGGGTCGGTGGCGCCCTAGCCAGCAAGGTTGAGGAGGGGTATACCGCCACCAGGGTGGTCTCTGATCCAATGGGTGAGGTCGTAGACCTTAATGTGTGGATCGAGATCCATAGATCGGCAGGGGAGTTGTGCTCCCGAAGCTCCTCCAGCGTAATATACTTCTTTTTTGTTGTTTCAGTTGCCATTAGCTGAGTTTATTGTGATTTTATTATGGTTTGGCTATTGCTTTTGCTGTGTTAAATAGATATACTAGGTAGATCATGCTCCCGCTTAAGTTAAAGCAGTTAATTCTTAAGTTTTAAATTGCATGAGGAAACAATATTGGAAGGGCCGCCAGCGAAATGGAAATCGAAGGGCATTGAGAAATCAAGTTGTCATATTCTCCCAAAAGGTGGGAAATGATGTGGAATGCAAGAAGAATGTATTGGTTTAATTTATAATACTTGGTCAGCATTGGGTAGTATCTCTGTTTTTGATCCAATGGTTATAGAAAAAGACATTGCAAGCTATTTTGGATTTTTCTATGGATTACTCTAGAATAGATTTTTTATATCTTCTTCAAAAGATTATTATATGTTGACCTCAATTTTCATTCGAGTGCCCTTGAGGGACTTTGATTGATTTAATCAAACCCCATCGAGTCCAATTCAAGCTCGAATCAGTTCAAATTGAGTCAAATTAAACCTGACCATGTTCGATTATGCCCGATTAGTCTGCCTTAGCCGCATCGAGTTTGATATTATCCAAGTCTTTGATTTATTTAAATTTAATTGTGTTAATTTGATCAAATTAAATTGAACCCAAATTGACCCGAATCGAATCTGATTTTGAACTCGATTTTAGCTCAATGCATTTAATTTAATTTAATTCCTTTTTTCCTCATGAGTTTTTATTTGTTTCTAAATCAAGAAAGAAATCCTACTCATTCAAATATTGACCCGTTTCCTCGATCTCGCGTGATATGCTCACTTTGGAGTGAATGCATGAGTAGGATTTCAGCGAGCTTCCTTTCCTGACATGGACAGGTATTTACACTAAGCATTGGTGGCTCTCTAGAGCAGCTCCAAATTTCTGAAATCCTTCTTCTGCTTTCGGTTTAGGCATACCCCAGATGGAAGGTCCTCACCTTGGCTCTCGATTTCGCTCACCTCGACCGAGCATAGGGTTTAGGGTTGATAGCAAGAGCTCTTGTATGCTTATGTTTGGGCACTACACTTGCATTCAATATCAAGCACTTGCAAGTTTAAGTCAGAAAGACCTTTTTATATACACTTGTTGGCATGTAGCATATGAGATTTGCTCTATTTTGGAAAATTTCGAAAGTGTTTCATTTGTTGAAAATCATTTTATGTTGGAGAAATTTCAATAGCATGTTTTATCAAAAAAAAAAAAAAAAAAAGCTTTACGATGGAAAGTTTTACGAAGTTTTCATGTTGGAGAACTTTCATGAATTTATCCCACGTTGATAAGATTTTTTGTTCGTTTACGTCGGAAGAAGTCATGGTGGTTTTCATATGGGAAAATTTTATGTGTCTCTTTGTTTGAAAGGTCCTAGAAGCTATTTCAGAGATTGGGAATTTTATGAATGGTTTGATACTTGAGGGGGAGATTTGGTATTGGAAGTCTCCTTGAGTTTTATTAGAACGAAATGAATTTTCTTGGGTGAGTTTTCGCCTTTTCAATTGCATTTGATTCTAAAGATGAGTTTATAGAAATATGAGTTGAAAAACTTGTTTGGGCTTTGATTTTAGTATTGGTTTTCTTCCTTGCTACTCTGATTTTTATGTGGGAAGTGATATGGGTAATTGTGTCAAGTATTCCAAGCACTTTCTTAAAACATGGGAAGATTCAATTGCATCAAAATTTCCTTCCTCTTATTTGCATTTGGCTCAAATGACGAATTGGAGTGAAGGATGTGTTGAGGGCATGTTTGGGATTTGAAAAGACACGCCTAAGTATGAGATGCTTATATAATTTAAAAATAAAAAATAGAAATCATTTTTAGTAATAATGTTTGAGAGTTTCTAAGATTTGAAAATTCCTAGAGAGCAAATGACCAAGCTGGTGTCCAAGACCAACAAAAAGAGGTACATCTTTGTTTAATTGCATTCTATTCTGATTATTTACATATTGAACATTAACCTGCTCTCACCCAATCTTCCACTCTTTTCTTTGTTCTTTGCGAGGGACCTTTGGAGAGCAAAGGAAGAAGGACCTTTTGGAGCACTAGATGAAGGAGCATGGACAATCGGATCTAAGCATCAGTCTCCCCTGTTCATTCTGGTTGGGGCGCTATGGGCGGAACTACCGGGTCGTAGCCCCCGGTGCTATAAGTTTCCAGGAACTTAGAAGCCTTTAGGATCCCTTTGTGTGCGCGCTTCCCCACCCTTTATAACCTTATAGAAACTTCATTTATAATGATGATTTCTTTTTTTATTTTAGATCCCTGAATCCATTGACACACGTGCGTATGTATAAAGGGTTAGAAATAAACTTCAGTTTGTTCCCTACAACATTAGTGACATCTAAGGACAAAAACTAAGGATCGAGTCTTACATAACATAGACTTAGGATGCATGTTCCTGTTAGGATAGAGAATTTAAAACATAGAAAACTTAGAGAAACATTTTCCTATGATTTGTGTGTCTTAATCTATTAATAACTAATCAATAAAATCGATCATACTCTAAGTCAAAGTGCACTAAAACACTTAATTTTTAATTAAACAACAATTAACATGCATAACCACTAAATGCAAAACTTGAACATAAACTTAAACTACGTCTAACCAACCTATTAATCAACCTTTAATAAACCTAAAACTTAAAATATGTGGACTAAATCAAGAGAGTAAACCTAAACTAAAACTTGTTAAAATAAAAGACCTCCGAAACCAGAACTTGAAACAAACCCTCTTATAATTAATTACACATATGATCTAAAACATCTATAACATTAAATGCAAAAGAGTTATAACATAACTAAGTAAGCAACATAAGAAACTTATTAAGGGAACTTAACCACAACTCTAAAATTCCAAAACTTAAAAACTCACCTAAAACTTAATCTACCTTTTAAAACCAACCTCTCAAATTGATAATAAATCACTTAATTTACCCTTTTTTAATTTACAATAATTTAATTTAAATTAACAAAATTAGTTACTATTGGATAACCTAGGTCTACGAGGCATTTAAGTTAGCCCAAAGGAGAGTGAAATAAACCTCATGGCCTCGGTGAGCAACGAAGATAGTATTCAAGTAAACACAAAATAAAACTCTTAAAATCAACCTTAAGACATTTATACTTAAACTTGAACTAAAATTTTCCTTTTGGCCTTTAACAAATCAAATCACAAACAACTTGAACCAACTACTCGACATAGGACCTATCTAAAGCTACACGACCTATTACACATATAGAATTATTTACTAGGGCACCACTTCTAGTCTTAGGTTAGGCTGGTGATTTGCCTTTTCTGTGTTTTTTGCTTTTGTGGCGCTCTTGCATGTGACTGGTGTGTTGGTTACTTTGAATTGATGTGGTGTTTATTTTTTTACTATATTGCACTTTATCCGCGATGTGATTGATTGTGTGTTAGATCTACCCCTAGTTTAGGGATGACTTATACTGACTCGATCTTATGTAATTGCCTACGCTTATGCAGCACTAAAATAAAGGGGTCTAAATTATTTAATAATTATAAATGCTTACTACATATGCTTTAGAATACGTAGTGCCAAAATAAATAAGAGTATGTATAAGTGTGATTATTTTCTTATGTGCATTTATTAATTACTTGGGATGTGAAATATAAACTGCTTGGGATATTTTTATTAGGATAACCATGCAGAATAGTTTAGATTTTTTTTTTCTTTTTACTATGATGTAATTTGTAATAATATTTAGTTGTGTAAGTCTTCAAAAGTCTAGCATTTCAAACACTAGGTATCCCAAGGGAGAAAAAATGCCCTTTACGAGGAATTTCTTACTCATTTGGGTACCCTTCTGGAGATAATCTATAAAAGAAATCAGAGGAAGATGATCTATCTGAAGACTTAAAGATGAAATGTACGAATTTTAAGACTTGAATCATTTAGTATGATTATAATCCAGGATGTCGTCGGTGGAGCCTAGCCACCATTATTTTTTTGTACTCTGGGTTGTACTTATATGACACTTATTGTGAACTTTCTTTACTTTACTTTGGGATGATTTATATTGATGTGTTTATTTTGTGTGCACATTAGAATTTACATGATTTTAAGGTTTCTTTCTTGCATGTGAATGGTCTAATTTTTTGCCAGGTTATTTAAGGACTAAAATTTTTTCTATTGATAATTAAAATTTAATATTATATGAATTAAATAACATAGAAATCTAACAACATCGAGAATAGCCGGAACCATCCGGGGTCGCATACATATTATGACATTCTTCTCTCTCCTTCTAATAAGACACTTATCCGCCTGCGAATAAAGTTTGGATAATTTGGCCTATGAGAATGAGGTGTCGGACCTGGGAAAGCCTAGTTTCTTTTGAAAATTTATTTTTATAAGTCTATTTTTAAAATCTCATGCATACTTTATTTAAAGCTTTTCAACTAGCATGAATTGCATTAGAAACTAAATCAAAATTTTAATTATATTAGCTCTAGGAGCATTAACGCTACATTAGTCCAAGGTCAATTAAGAAACTCTCTAGATGTCAGCCCTACTTCTAAAAACTAATTTACCTACCTATCTTTCATAAAGACTAGACATTATGGATTTTATGTACTTAGGTAGTTAGCTAGCTTTCCTTTTCAGGAAGGATATAAGCCCAGGTGCATTAGCTAAGACACGGGTTTTAGGGTTGGGTTTAGAACACTAATCCCACCTTAGATATAGGATTAAAGGCTACTATATTTGGTGTCTCTTAGTGCGCCTCATCGGTGGATAAGTTTCTTTTCTTCTAGGACTATAAATCCCGCCTCTCCGCATTACATGGATAATGCCACGTCCATCTTTCCCCTATACATACTATGAATGATCTATTTCCTTTTCTTCTCTATCTTCTCAATGCCTTAGTCCCTCTGGATGTTAGTGTGAATTGTATATGTTGACTAAGCCACTTTGAATCTTTCTTCCTTTTGAGTAGGATTTCCTAGTCTCCACTCTTTGTGTCCATCCCCTTTTTAGGAAATAATAATATTGGATCCTTAATCAAGAGTTTTCTCGAGCTCCAGCCTAAGATATAATTAACTACAGGGGCTTGCGCCCATGGGAAATGGAATTCCATAATAAAGAAACCCTACTAAAGCTAATGTATTGGGTGGGGGAAACCCCATGACACTGATCGGTCGTGCATATTATAGCCCATGTGGTACATTGGTGAGAGCCACTATCCTCAATGGTTGATTATACGTAGGATCTAATTTGCCCTTCCATTGGCCTGCTTGTGAAGAGTGCGGAGGCCTTAGATCGTTTCTATCCCTCGGGGTGGTGCAGTCGTAATTCCTCTGAACTCTGTAGCGAGTGGTGTCCTTTCGGAGGTTCACATTATAGAATATAATTTTCATTCATATAGGGAAAAAATTAAGTTTAACTTTCAACACCCCGTCTTAAACTTAATTTTGAACATATCAGCAATTTGAATTTTTAACTTCACATACTCAACTTAAACTTATTTTATTGCAATGGATTCTTTGATGTTGTGATGGAGTGTATTAATGTGCTTGCTTATATGTTAAAAAATTTTTATTTTTGGCTAGTGTTATTGCAGACTTGTTATCAATATGAATACTTGTTGCTTATTATTTTGATTAGAATAATTCTTTCAACAAGTTTCAAAGCTAAATTGCATGACAAATACTTGAGATTTTAGCTATGTATTCTTCTTCACAAGTAGATATGATAATAATTGATTATTTCTTTGACATATTGATGAAAATGTATCTCCAATGAATAACATAGAACACGTGGTACTCATTTTATCTTTCATGTCTCTAGCTCAATCACTATCGATATATCTCATTTGAACTAATCGTACTATACGATATTCATCTTGTATATGTTCAAAAAGTTGAATAGTTCGTCTGAATAATTATTTAAATTGTACTGGATGGGCCTAGTTTTTGAACTAATTGTACTGTATAAAGTATAATCATATTGTATGAATAATGATGGCTAACTTGAATTTTTAGAGTTTCTTGAAGTCCAATACTTAAACAATATTTTGAGAATCTCTTTGAGATAAGAGAGGATGATGTGACTGCTAAAGGTAGTTTGAGAGAGAAGCTTTTGAAAGAAATCCAGAGTTTGAGAGGACGGAGAAGGTGAGATTGAGATTGAGGGAGGAGTGTGAGGGGATTACACAGTTGCTCTAGGCTAGCTACACCTTGCTCATCCCATGGCCTTGGTGAGTTCTTGAAGGCTCTCTTAGAAGAGAGGCTTCTAAGTCAAGTCCTCGAGGTACTCTACCTTCTCTTGGAGGGAGAAAAAGGATTTGAGGTTCTTTGCCTGTAAAAATATTTTGGTTCTCTACCATCTCCATGAGGGAGAAAAAAGATTTGGGGTTTTCTGCCTTCTCTAGGAGGGATAAAAATGATTCAAGGTTCGTTGTCGTCACTAGGGAAAGTTCCATAGCTTTCGGTACTCTGCCATATCAAGTTTAGTGAGAGTCACTCTTTAAAGGATTCTTCACCTTACTGTGGAAGTAAAAGGAGAGTCACTTTTTGTTAGTGCAATTTTTGAAGCGAAGTACTTTAGGGAGTGGATGTAGGTTAAGGTTGATCAAACCATTATAAATTTTCTATTGTGCTTTTTTTTTAGCACTTTACTTTTTGCACTTTATTTCTATGATAACTGCTTGGTGAAAATTTAAGATTAAAGTTCTATTATGTTAATTAGAATTTCCTCATCAATATATATTAGTGTATACATATCAACTATAGGTATTTAGAGCATCCCACACCAAATTCCTGGTCCCCAAAACCTCATGTCCTGTCTTGGAGCGCCATATCTTTCAAAGTCGCCAAAGTCCGTCTATTTGCTCACAGAAACCAACGCTCTGGTACTGCAACTTGTGTTTCTTGCAAAGCTCCCTCACCAAAGGAGCAATCCTTCGAAGATGGCACCTTGGCAGCCGAGGAAACAAATGGTGTTCCACCTAAAACCAAATCTCCCCATAAAATCAATCCATCCATGGAAAACACCTTATATTAAGCGACCCAATCACCTGTACCTTGCACCACTCATCCCCCTGAGGCTGCCCAACATAAACACTAGTAGCAAAATGGCTCAAACAAAATAGAACATGTTGAATCCTAGTAAAAATGAAACAAGCTCCTACAAACAACAATCTTTCTTCATAATTAGGCAAAAATGAAACTAAATAAGAATACCATACCCAGAACACCATTACCCCAAGTATCTCTTGGAATCTGTGAGGCACATTCTTGTTTCAAAGAAGAAGAACTTTGGACTGTGCAAAGAGAATCAACCTTGCCAAGCATATCACAGGGTAGAATGTCCAGTGCTGGTGACTAATGAGAGTTTTTTTTCTATAGTATCATACCTCATCTTTCTTTCATAAAAGTAAGATGTGAGGGTGTTGAAGATCTCTCTTGAAACAGCAAAGATAGGGATGTGCTGTAAATCGGGATCAAAGTCGAGGCTATTGCAAGCGACATGGTGTGCATTATGGGTTCTCTTCCACCAGCCAATGCTTACCCCTGTAAGGTAAATACCACATAAAATATGCATTATGCGGTTGAACCATGGGGTTAACATGACAGTGGCCTGGACCTTATCATGGGCCACCTAACCCGATTGGGTCCATATAAAACCAATCTAAATGCATACAGCAATGTGGGCATAGAGGCTGGGGGTGTCGATGATGAAGAAGACGACGATGGAGACAAAGAAAATATGATAGAGAGGGTAAGGAGGATAACATGGCCTTTCTGTTCGAAAAGGCCGAGTTTTGTGAAGTCAAAGATGAGGTGCTGGTAGTCCTTGGAGAGGTCAGATATATGGTTATCAGAGAGGTGGTAGCTGACGAAGAAGCGGTCGAGGTGCTTCCATGCAGAGGGAGGGTTGAGGGCGGTGAAGGGGTCGGTGGCGTCCTGGCCAGTTAGGTTAAGGAGGGGTATATCGCCACCGGGGTGGTCTCTGACCCAATGGGTGAGGTTGTAGACCTTATCGTGGATGGAGATCCATAGATTGGAGGGGGAGTTGTGTTCCCCAAGCTCCACCAGTATAATATGCTTCTTTTCTGCTGTTTTAGTCGCCATTAGTTGTGTTTAAAAAAGAAAAGAAAAAATGTGACTTTATTGTGGTTTGGCTATTACTTTTGTTGTTTTAAATAGGTAGGCTAGACAGACCATGCTCCCGCTTAAGTTAAAGTTGTTAATTCATATGTTTGAAATGGCATGTGGAATCAATATTGGAAGGGCGGCCAACGAAATGGAAACAAAAGGGCATTGAAATTCAAGTTGTCATATTCATCCGAAAGATAGAAAATGACAGAGAATGCAAGAAAAATGTACTGGTTTAATTTATAATACTTAGTTAGCGTTGGGTAGTATCTCTATTTTGAATCCAATGGTTATAAAAAAAGACATTGCAAGCTATTTTGGATTTTTTCTATGGATTACTCTAGAATAGATTTTTTATATCTTATTCAAAAGATTATTATATGTTGGCCTCAATTTTTGTTCAAGTTCCATCGAGGGCCTTCGATTGATTTAATCAAGTCCCGTCGAGTCTAATTCGAGCTCGAATCATCTCAAATTGAGTCAAATTAGACTCGACCATGTTTGATTAAGCCTGATTAGTCCGACATAGCCTTGTCGAGTTTGATATTATCCGAGTCGTCATTTTATTTAAATTTAATTATGTTAATTTGAACAAATCAAATTGAACCCAAATTGACCTGACTCGAATCTAATTTTGTACTCAATTTTAGTTCAATTAATTTAATTTAATTTCTTTTTTTTCTCTTGAGTTTAAATTTGTTCCTAAATCAAGAAATCAAACCAACAACGGAGATTTCATCAAAATTTAAATATTGACCTTTTGCCTCGATCTCGCGTGATATGCTCACTTTTGGAGTGAATGCATGAGAAGGATTTCTGTGAGCTTCCTTTCCTGATATGGACAGGTATTTACTCCGAGCATTGATGGGTATCAGAAGCAACTCCAGATTTTTGAAATCCTTCTTATGCTCTCGGTATTGGCATACCCCAGACGAAAAGGCCATCTCCTTAGCTCTCGATTTCGCATGCCTCAACCAAACTTGACGGGCCTTTACCTTGTCTGACCCCACCTCCAGGTTTGAACCCTATGTTTGCTCAACTCCAGTCATAGCCATCAAACTCTCTTCATTTGCAAGGTATACCTGTTCTCATCCTTTTTTTATTCTTCACTACAATAAATTCATCAATTACCGACGGTTCTAAAACCGCCGGTAGTAATGGCAGCTTAACCGGCAGTTTGACCGCCAGTATTTACCAGCGGTCAGACCAGCGATTATTTAAATGAAAGCTGCCGAAAATAGCGGCGGTCCAACAACCGCCGGTTTACTTGCTGGAATTAATTCTTCCCAATGCGTGCCTGGTGGCTATAACCACCGGTGTAAAGTAAATTATTTTTGGTGATGTGAACTGCCAGAAAGCCGCTAGAAAATGCCCTAAAATAAGCCGTCTCGAGCCTTCCATTTCATTTGGTCGCCTGCTGCTTTCTCTCATGCACGACACTCACCCCTATCTCCTCCACGCTCTCGCAATCGAGATGTTCCCTCCGGCCACCGACAAGTTACCTCTGGCCGAAGATCTCGCCCCCACTGCAAGTCCGAAGATTTCGCCCCGCTCACCGCTCATGCGCGAAACTGGCCTCCGAGTGCCATAGGTTGGCATTTTTAGTTTTTTTTTTAAATTTTGAAGTTTTTTTTTTTATTCTGTACAATGTCATGAGGAATTGGGTTATATTAAAGTTGTTTTTAATTTTTTTTTTTTAAATTTTGAAGTTGTTTTTGCTTGGGTGGATGAGTGGCTTGACCCTTAGAGATAGATTACAAAATGAGCATATACATCTGCACACTAACATCACTTTCATGTCTCAATATGTGCTTAATGAGTGGTTGGGCATGTTATTTATCCCTTTAAATGCGTCTTAAATATTGATGAGACCCATGAGTATTATTTCACTTCCATATATTTAGATGCTTTTAGTGAGGCAGTTTTATTATATAGTATTTCTTATGAAGATTAGAAGAAGCATTTAAAGCATTTGGGGATGGTTTTTTACATAGAGCTTGACTTGAGAGGGTAGGGAGAAAGTTATGTTTCTTTTTATATGTTAAAATTCAAACAAATGTGGATTTACTTTACTTAATTCATAAGTGAAAAAAATTTGTTTGTGAGAAACAATATATGAATATTGAGTCATTTTATTGAAAGTAAGGGTCCATTTTCTTCATTTATATTTTGCTTGGCATATACTCTTTGAAATCTCAATCTAGGAGGCAAAAATTTTTTCTGAGCCTATGGATAAAAATCTTAACATTTGTTTCAACTTTATAGTCGAAATCAATTAGGTCCTCCTAATTGTATGCTTCTATCAAGATTAGTTTCATACACAACATGAAGTGCCAGGTCAATTGTGGTTATTATGCATCACCACATATTTAATCATAATAATATGTAAAATCAAAGTTTATATGTTACTTTATAATATTCAAGATCCAAACATATTTTTTCAAATGTTAATGTGTTACTGTACGTGAAATCCTTTCATCTCAAGTTCTAACTGTGTATATTCAGTCTTGAAAATTTTGTTAGAATATGATGAATGATAAAATATTGTTGAATGCATTGTAATCATGCCTCATTTCAACCATACAATAAAGTTATAGGACTTAGGAGGTCCCATTT
This sequence comes from Dendrobium catenatum, assembly GCF_001605985.2. NCBI lineage: Eukaryota > Viridiplantae > Streptophyta > Magnoliopsida > Asparagales > Orchidaceae > Dendrobium > Dendrobium catenatum. The sequence goes on along the minus strand of NW_021320019.1, from coordinate 7,335,579 downwards.
ATCCAAAGTTATTGAATTACTACATGATTACAACTTGCCCCAATTTTCTCTCTTGATAAGAGTTGCTTTTCTTCTAAAATAGGTAATAGTATATCACATATGCAAGTTGAGGGCCTTTGTCTACATTATAATTTTTTATGTATGTAGGTGAAATCTTGGAATCTTTTCATGAAATAGCTAGTAAATGACATGTAGGTCAAATAATAAAATAATATATATGATAAGGTTGGAGTACCTCTAGTGGAAGATAGGATATGAAATGAGCATACACCAAGGTACATCCTCTTGCAAATGTCTAGTGAGAGCATCCATGAATTAAGGCTGTTCCTTGATGTAATCCAACCGAAATAGGAAAATATTTGGTCAAACCACCTTGTGTTTGAATACAAGTAATAGCACATGCATACATATTTTAATGATTTGAATATAAGTATTATTAACTCCTTTCTTTTCAAGAACTCTCCATAGCACTTCTCTTGGAACTTTATCATATGCTTTCTCTAAATTAATAAATATCATAATATTTTTTGTTATGTATATATTTTTTACAGAAAGAATTTAGGTGGTTGCCTGAGCATAACACGAGGATCAAAACAAATTTTGAGAGGAGGGGATTGACCCGTCTTAGGGATATGTTCACAGACATTAGAAAGTATAGGCAGCATCCAATATAGATTGGAGAGTGTGTATGAGCAGATTTGAGTAGAGCTTGGGATAGCCCTGAGTTCACAAAAATAAGAGAGCAGAATAGAGCATCTGATTGTGGGGGTTTAGGAAGCTCTCTTTATACTTGTGGATATGTTCCTCATACAAAGCCTAGATGATGACTGGTAAAAGCTTTAATTTAGTTTAATAAATATATTTTTGTTATTATAAATATATCTTTTATTTTCAAAAAGAGTTTCTTGGCCGGGAGCTGATACCGCTGGAGTTGCATACGAGAACTCACCAACATCATGCTGACCATCAGTGGGTTGATGAAAAGGCTAAAAAGCCTCATGTGAGTTTAATTTTTTGGAGTTTGAGAATATAAATTTATTATAATAAAACTTATTCTATTATCAAGATATTTTTATGAATATAATCTCGAAGGATGATTTTGTACGATCTAGGGAAAGTCATTAGTCCATTGGTGAGAGATCATCTTCAGGATCAACCCATAATTATGAGTATCATACATGGTCAGATGTTGTTAGAAGAAGGAAGAGGGGAAGGGTATATGGCTTGGGTTCGCAAGGCTATGCTTATAAGGGCAGTTCATCCACCTCAACATTTTATGATCCCTGTGGAGCTGAAGAAACTGTAAGCTAGAGGGTTGCAGTGCTGATGAGAGAGATAGAAGAGATGAAAAAGGTTCAAAATGAGGTGCAGGCAAAGCTGCGATCCTATAGAGCAAGAGAAAGAGTAGCCATATGCATCACCAGATAGCGAGGATACGGAGGAGGATTAGTAATCTTTTTTGTTTGATGAACTTATTGTAAACTTATTTGGTTTGATGAACTTATGTGTAAACTTATGATGAACTTAGTTGGTTTGACTTATTGTTTGTTATGCACTTATTATGAGTTGATTTGTTTTAATGAATATATTTATGATAATTGTTGTGATTGATTATAGTGGCGTGTTGCTCATATTTGTGAAAATTATTATATTTTCTATGCAAATTTAGAGTTTAGGATAGAAATTAGTAAAATAGATGTGAGGCTATCAATTTTTTTTCAAATGCTACAGGTTTCCAGTGGCCAACCGAAAGTTTGGTCGTCGGAAACTTCGATATCAAATAGCTGATGGAAGCTGCAGGAAGATTACTATTATTGCCAGAAATTTCTGGTGGCTTATCGACAGGTTCAGGAGGTTCGTCAGCGATACGCCGGCAGTGGCGCAACCGATAATTCCTTTGGCTATGACTACCGTTAAACCACCGGTTCCTTGCTGACGCTATATCAACGATATAGTCGCCGAAAAACTCCTTCATAACTGGCGGTTAAACGGCCGGTACGCCACCGGTAAATAACCAACGTTCACCGGCGTCATGACCACCGGAACTAATCCGGCGATACTTGCCATCGGTAATTCGCCGGTTACTTAAACCTCCGAAAAAATGCCGTAAAAAATGATTTCCTATGCGGTTTTAAGCGGCGGATTTGACACCGCCACAAAGCCGCCAGAATTTTACAAAACCGCCATTAAGCTTATGATAACCGCAGGAATGAGCCGCCAGTACTTAGTGATTTTCCTGTAGTGCTTCTTCTTCTTGTATTCCTTCTCATTTCTCATAGCCTTGTTTTGCTCCTCACTTCTCTTCCTATCAACTTTCTCCATCATCTACTACCTTCTTCATGCAAGCAAAAATGAGATAAAAAAAGAAAGCCAAGTGTAATTACCTTCCGACAGATTCTCTATGACTGTGATCAATTATCAACTGCTTTGTGATTAACTAATGGATGCTTCATTCATGCATGTTTCTTGAATGCGTTACCTCTACTGCTTGCTTATAAGTTATGCAAATCTTGAGGAAGGTGAATGCCTTGCCGAGCAATGTCAATACTTCATGTTTTATTACAAATCGATTGAGGCGTCTCTATTAGATCCTAGTTAGTGTGAGGGATGGAGACATCCTGATGGTATCTTGCTTTTGAGTTATAGCATTAAACCGGAGGTTTTCTTTAAATCCGGTTGCATGAATTTTGAGGTGATAAAGTCATTGTGATCTTCTTTCCGAAAGTTTTCTGTAAAGCGAGATTTAATTGGTTGAAACATTTTACCAATTTGAATAAATTGAAGCTTTCAAATAATATCAATTAAGAGAATTGGAGTTGAATTTTTCCTGATTAAGGATGGAAAAATCAGTACCCGTATTGCTCAAATCAAGTTTTTTTTTTTGTTTGTTGTGAAGAGATGTGGTTTTGCTCTCTAAAAAAAAAAAATTAGACGACGAGTTCTTGTTTCTATGTAAAAATTTCTACAGCTTTTCTATTGTTTCTCCCACTGGTTTTGTTAGAAATTGATGCAACATTCGAGTGGATTCTTCCTATGAGAGCATGTTTTCTTGTTCTCTCAAGTTATTCAATCTTGTCATTTATTTAGAATCATATCATTTATCGTCGATGTCATGATTAAACGTTTGGTGAGAAAGTTAAATGGCTACATGTCTTCATAAGTGCTTTGAGAATCTTGTTAATGGATAAAGTTTAGTTCCCTTCTTGAGATGACTTAAAATGATAGAATGACCTTACACTGCTATGAATCTTTTATATGAGTGATTTCTTACTCTCAGAATTTTGTTGAAAAGCATTTGTGGCACTTGTTGCTGATTCGATAGAAAGAGTTCTTTTATGCTTATGTTTGGGCACTACACTTGCATTAAATATCAAGCACTTTCGAGTTTAAGTCAGAAAGACCTTTCATATACACTTGTTGGCATGTAGCATATGATATTTTCTCTATTTTGGAATAGTTTTGAAAGTGTTTCTTTGTTGGAAATCATTTTATGTTGGAGAAATTTCAAGAGCGTGTTTCATATAAAAAAAAAGCTTTATGATGGAAAGTTTTACGAAGTTTTTCTGTTGGAGAACTTTCATGAATTTATCCCACATTGATAAGATTTGTTGTTCGTTTCGCGCCGGAAGAAGTCATGGTGGCTTTTATATGGGAAGGTTTTATGTGTCGATTTGTTTTAAAGGTCCTAGAAGCTGTTTCAGGGATTGAGAATTTTATGAATGGTTTGATACTTGAGGGGGAGATTTGGCGTTGGAAGTCTCTTTGAGTTTTCTTAGAATGAAATGATTTTTCTTGAGTGAGTTTTCTTATTTTCATTTGCATTTGATTCTAAAGATGAGTTTAAGGAAATATGAGTTGAAAAACTTGTTTAGGCTTTGGTTTCAGGATTTATTTTCTTCCTTGCTACTCTGAGTTTTATGTGGGAAGTGATATGATTAATTGTGTCAAGTATTCCGAGCACTTTCTTGAAACATAGGAAGATTAAATAGCATCAAAATTTCCTTCCTCTTATTTGTGTTTGACTCAAATGACGAATTTGAGTGAAGGATGTGTTGAGGGCATGTTTGGACTTTGAAAAAGACACGCCTAACTATGATATGCTTATATATTTTGAAAATAATAAATAAAAACCATTTTTAGTAACAATGTTGGAGAGCTTCTAAGATTTGAAAAGTCCCGAAGAGCAAACGACCAAGATGGTGTCCAAGCCAAACAAAAAAAAAACATTTTTATTTAATTGCTTTTTATTCTGATTAATTACATATTGAATATTAACATGCACTCACCCATTCTTCCACTCTTTTCTTTGTTCTTTGTGAGGGGCCTTTGGAGAGCAAAGGAAGAAGGACATTTTGGAGCACTAGACGAAGGAGCATAGACAATCATATCCGAGCATCAGTCGCCCCCGTTCATTCTGGTAGGAGCGCTACGGGCGGAGCCACCGTGTCGTAGCCCCCCCAGTGCTGTAAGTTTCCTAGAACTTAGAAGCCTTTAGGAGCCCTTTGTGTGCGCGCTTCCCCACCCTTTAAGACCTTATAAAAACTTCATTTATAATTAGGATTGCTTTCTTTTAGTTTAGATCTCCAAACTCGTTGACACACATGCGTACGTATAAAGGGTTAGAAATAAACTTTAGTTCATTCCTTATAACATTAGTTATATTTAAGGACAAAAACTAAGGATCGAGTCTTAGATAACATAGACTTAGGATGCATGTTCCTTTTAAGATATAAACTTTAAAACATAGAAAACTTAGCAACTCATTTTCCTAGGATTCGTGTGTCTTAATCTATTAATAACTAATCATTAAAATTGATAATACTCTAACTCAAAATGCATTAAAATACTGAACATTTAATTTAACCATACCTAATATCCATAACCACTAAAATGCAAAACTTGATCATATACTTAAACTAAGTCTAACCTACCCATTAATCAACCTTTAACAAACTTAAAACTTAAAAGATATGGACTAAATGAAGAGAGCAAACCTAAACTAAAACTTGTTAAAATAAAAGACCTCCAAAACCCAAACTTGAATCAAACAATCTTATAATTAATTACACGTATGGTCTAAAACACCTCTAACATTGAATGCAAATGAGTTATAACATAACTAAGTAAGTAATATAAGAAACCTACTGAATTTATTCAAACTTAAACAAAGTAATATAAGAAACTTATTAAGGGAACTTAACCACAACTTTAAAATTCTAAAACTCAATAACTCACCTAAAACATAATATATCTTTTAAAATCAACTCCTTAAATTGATAATAAATCATTTAATTTACATTTTTTTTCAATTTACAATAAATTAAATTAACTTAACAAAATTGATTACTACTGGGTAATCCATACATACGAGGCTATTAAGTTAGCCCTAAAGAGGGTGAAATAAATCTCACGCCTCGATGAGCAACAAAGGTAGTAATCAACTAAACACAAAATAAAACTTTTAAAATCAACCTTAAGACATTATTGCTTAAACTTGAACTAAAAATTTCCTTTTTAGCCTTTAACAAATAAAATCACAAACAACTTGAACCAACTACCCGACATAGGACTTATCCAAAACCACACGACCTATTACACAGACATATAATTATTTGTTAGAGCACCACTTCTAGTCCTAAGTTAAGCTAGTGATTTGCCTTTTCTATGTTTTCTGCTTTTGTGGCGCTTTTGCATGTGGCACGTATGTTGGTTGCTTTGAATTAATTTGAGTGTTTATTTCCTTAATGTACTGTATTTTATTTGCGATGTGATTGATTGTACGTTAGATCTACCCTTAGGTTAGGGACGACTTATACTGACTTGATTTTATGCAGGTGGTCATGCTCATACAATGCTAAAATAAAGGGGGCTAAATTAATTAATAATTATAAATGCTTGCTACAGATGCTCCAGAATGCTTAGCCCCCAAAATAAATAAGAGCTTGGCCAAATGTCTTTATTTTCTTATGTACATATATTAACTACTTGGGATGTGAAATATAAACTGCTTGGGATATTTTTATTAGGATAACTATATAGGAGAGTCTAGATTTTTTTCTTTTGACTCTGATGTAATTTGATGTAATTTATAATAATATTGAGATGTGAAAGTCTTCAAAATTATGGCATTTCAAATACTAGATACCCAAAGGGAGAAGGAAAAGCCCTTAACGGAAAATTTCTTACTCAATTGAGTACCCTTTTGGAGATAATCCATAGAAGAATCTAGAGGAAGACCTGAATATGAAGACTTGAAGATGAAATACTTGACTTTTAAGACTTGTGTCATTCATTAGGATTAGAATCCAAGATGTTTTCAGTGGGGCCTAACAACCATTACTTTTCTGTACTCTGGGTTGTACTTATACGACACTTGCTTTAGACTTTCTTTATTTGAGCTGATTTATATTGATGTGTTTATTTTGTGTGCATATTAAAATTTGCATATTTTTTCTAGGTTTCTTTCTTACATGTGTATGTCCTGATTTTTTGCTAAACTCTATAAAGACTGAAACCTTTTCTATTAGTAATTAAAATTTAATTTTATCTAAATTAAATAACTAAAAATTTAATGACCTAGGGAATAGTCGAAACTGTCCGGGGTTGTATGCATATTATTATATTCTTCTCTCTCCTTCTAATAAGACTCTTCCTCACCTGCGGGTAGAGTCTGAATAATTTGACATTTGAGGATGAGATGTCAGACCTGGGGAAGCTTAATCTCTTCTAAAAATTTATTTTTATAAGCCTATTTTAAAATCTCATGCATACTTGATTTAAGCCTTTTCAACTAGCATGCATTGCATTAGAAACCAACTAAATAAAAATTTTAATTACATTATCTTTAGGAGCATTCATCATACATAAGTCCAAGGACAATTAGAAAACTTTCTAGATATCAGCCCTACTTCTAAAAACTGATTTACCTATCTATCTTTCATAAAGACTGGACAACATAGATTTTATTTACTTAGGTGGTTAGTTAACTTTCCTTTTCAGGAAGGATAAAAGCCCATGTGCATTTACTAGGACAAAGGTATTAGTATTGGATGTAGAACACTAATCCCATCTTAGATCTAGGATTCAAGGATACTATATTCAGTGTCTCGTAGTACGCCTCATCGGTGGGTAAATTCCTTTTCTTTAAGGACTATAAATCCTGGCTGCTTCTCCACGTTACATTTTTTTTTCTCCACGTTACATGGATGATGCCACCTTCATCTTTTCCCTCTTTTTGCTTTGAATGATTTATTTCCTTTTTTTCACTATCTTCTTATTGCCTCAGTCTCTCCGGATATTAATGTGAACCATGAATGTTGACTAAGCCACTTTGAATCTTTCTTCCCTTTGAGTAGGATTTTTTAGTCTCCACTCTCTGTGCCTATCCCTTTTAGGAAAGATTAATATCGAATCATTAATCGAGAGTTTTTTTTAGCTCCAGCTTGAGATGTAATTAACCATGGGGGCTTGTGCCCATGCAAAATAGAATTCCATAACAAATAAATCCCACTTGAGCTAATATATCAGGTGGGGGAACCCCATGTCACTGATAAGGTCGTGCATATTATCGCCCATCAGGGTGCGTTGGAAAGAGCCACTATCTTCAATGGTTGATCGTATGTCGAATCTATGTGCCCTTCAATTGGCCCGCTTGCAAAGAGCATGGACGCCTACGATCATTTCTATCCCTCGGGATGGTGCGGTCGTATACCCTCTGCACTCTGTAATGAGCAGTGTCCTTTCGGAGGACAACATTGTAGAATATAATTTTCATTTAGACATGGTAAAAATTAAGTTTAACTTTCAATACCCCAATCTTAAACTTAATTTTGAACATATCAACAATTTAATTTTGTAACTTCACATACTCAACTTGCACTTATTTCATTGCAATGTATTCTTTGATGTTGTGATGGCATGTATTAATGTGCTTGCTTATACCTTAAAAAAAATTAGATTTTTGGCTAGTGTTATTGCAGACTTGTTATCAATATGAATACTTGTTTCTTATTCTTTTGAAAAGATTAATTCTTTCAACAAGTTTAAAAGCATAATTGCATGACAAATACTTGAGGTTTTAGCTATGTATTCTTCTTCACAAGTAGATATGATAATAATTGATTGTTTCTCTGACATCTTGATGAAAATGCATCTCTAATGAATAACACATAACAAGTGGTAGTCATTTTATCTTTTATGTCTCTAGCTCAATCACTATCGATATATCTTTCCCTGAAATCATTAAATGAGTAGAGTAAACTAAAGTTGATTGTATCTTTGATACAATATTAGATTGTTTTAGTGGTCTTTATGTGAATGGTAGTTAGTGTCTCCATATAGCAACTAACAAGACCAATAACATAATGAATATCAAGTGTAGTGCACATTAAGTAGTGCAAAGTCCCAACTAGGCTCTTAAAAAATGTTGGATAGACTATCTCGCCTTCATCATTCTTTGATAGCTTGAATATATCTTTTAGAGGAATATCTACAAGTTTGCTATTATCCATCTTGAACTTCTTTAATATTTCCTTAGTATTACCTTCTTTTGAGATAATGATTTCATCTTTCATTTGTTTGACTTCAATGCCCAGTAATAAGCTATGAGCCCAATATTACTCATCTCAAATCTCAAACACCTCAATCATTACTTGTTTGAATTCTCAAAATATGCTTAGATTGTTTCCAGTGAAGATTAAGTCATTTACCAACAAGCTAAAAAAATAAAACATCCTTATTCTTATTATTGATGTAAAGGGCATGCTCGTAATGAAATTTGATAAAACATTTCTCTTATAAGTTATTGTCTATTTTCCATTCCATGCTCTTGATTATTGCTTCAAACCATAAAGGGCCTTCCTTAGTTTTAGAACATTGTCATCTTGTCTTTTGATTTATAATCTTGGTGGCTTTAGAATGTTGAGTTCATCCTTAAAAACATTAAGGAAGGTAAATTTTATATCCATTTCATGTATTATACATTTATTTTTAGCTCCAATAAAAAAAGATTAGTCTAATTATTTCTAGTCGAGCAATGGAAGCAAATATCTCTTTATACTTTATGCTAGCTCTTTGACTGTAACCTTTTGCCACTATGTTGCCTTGTATATTTCAATTTCTTTTTTGGCATTCTCCTTTTCTTTTTACATCCATTTTACACCAATCACTTTGTTTCATTTAGAGGTTAAGCTAGTTCCCAAGAGTTATTCTTTTCAATTGCATTGATATTTTTATCCATAGAATTTTCCACTCCTTACTTTGTATGGCTTCTTGGAAATCCATGGGCTCACAATCAATAAACAAGAAAATGAATAGTTATTCTTACCAGGAGATGCCAGGCTTTCTTCCATTCCATGCTCTACACACAGTTCTTATTAGCAATTGATTGTCGAATAAACTGCACATACAATTTATTTTGCTTAAAATTCCTTCAATAAGATCTTATTTTAAACATTTTCTTCGTAATGTTAAGGATTGTTATATTGTTCCTTCTTGCTATTACTTTTTGCTGAGGGGATCTTAAAATAGTTAGATATCAATGTATCTCGTTAGCTTCATAAAATTCTTTTAATGTGAATTCTTCTCCTCAATCAGATTACATGGCTCTGATACAACAACAACAACAACAACAACATCAATCCTTTATCCCACTACGTGGGGTCGGCTACATGCATCATTTTTCTCCATTGTGTCCTATTAAAAGTCAAAATCTCATTTAAATCTAATAAAAAAAGGTCATTCCTAATATTTTCTAACCAAGACTTTTTAGGTCTACCCCTACCTTTCTTAACACAAGTCAAATCTAAAACCTCTACTCTCCTAACCGAGTCATCGGAAGGCCACCTTTTTATGTGACCAAACCATCTAAGGCGACTCTCTCTAATCTTATCTTCTACTGGAGCAACTCCAACCTTTTCACGTGTATGCTCATTTCGTATCCTATCTCTAAGGGTAAAGTCACTTTTCCACCTACTCCTATCTCTTGAGTCAAATTTCTTTCTCAATGACAGCCATAAACTTCTTGAATACTCTAAAGACCTATGATTTTTATTTTTAGAAATACACCCATATTTTTTATTAAAAATCATAAATGAAGAAAATGAATAGTTATTCTTACCATGTGAGCTTAGCTTTCTAATAATATATGTATATATGAGCTCTAATGGCTTTCAGGCTCTTGAACTTTATTCGCTTGGAAAGCTTTTTTTTTTTTAAATACCTTTCGAGTAGACATGCTTCACTTAATTGTTCACGGTGTTCGATACAAAGCAACACTCTCACCATTTTTTTCTTTAAACATTTTTATAGTCCTCCATAGTTGAGATGCTCGAATTGAATGTGCCATTACCAAGAAATATCTTTATAATAAGCTTTGAGACACTTGGCAACTTCATTTTGAATATATAACAAGAATATTACATATTTTTTATATTAGCACCTTTATAATAAAATTGATCATATTGTCTTTTATGAAGAGAAAATTATCTTTTAAATGAACATGATATCCTTCCTCCATAAGCTGCCTTTAACTGAAGATATGATGTTCATAGTTGGAATATTGTAAATAAATTGATGCAGGCAAATGTAATTTTTTCTATTGCTTTTTCTTGCTTCATTTCTTTCTGCAGGAACCCATTTGGTATTTGTTGCTGATTCAAGCTGGGGCTTTTATTCTACGGTAGGCTTTTCCTTTTATTTGATTTTTGTAATAGATAGGGATCATTTACTCTATAGATTTTTATTATTCTTTTCATTGTAGCTAGCTCTTTGTGCATTATTGGGTTTTGGATCGATCTCTCTAAAAACTTGTAATCATTTTTTTAACGTGTAAGCCCTTATAGGATTTCAATAATAATAAAAAAAATTTCGCAATTAAGAAAATGAGAATTTGTAGATATTTGTACGAATCAATTGAAGGCTTGTTTGGGATGGCTATAATATTTTATAAAGTTGATTGTAAAATTCTTGTGAGAAAAGTAACTTTTTCTAATTGTGAAAATTAAATTTTTACCACAAAAAAATTTAATGAGCAATAAAAAAGTAATTGTCAATAAAATTATAATTATCTAAAAATAAAAAAGTAGCTAGAAAGTTATTCAAAACAAAGATCAAAATCTTGGCATATATATATATATATATTATTGCTTATTAAAACAAAGTTTTAGTAAAAAAAATTCAAAATTTTGTATTAAAATTTTATTTTAAGAAATAATAAAAAATAATCCCAAACAAAATCTTGAGTCTATAAAAAATTATTATGAGAACTTATGGCAAGAGATTGAGTAAACGGATGGGCAATATGTACTTAGAGACTCATTCAAAATTTTCAAATTTGATCGCAGAAGATTATGTTTATATATATATATACATATCAACCATAGGTATTTAGAGCATCCCACACCAAATTCCTGGCCCCCGAAACCTCCATGTTCCTGGCTTGGAGCGCAATATCTTTCAAAGTCGCCAAAGTCCTTCTATTTGCCTCACAGAAGCCAATGCTCGGGTACTGCAACTTGTGTTTCTTGCAAAGCTCCCTCACCAATGGAGCAATCCTTCGAAGATGACACCTTGGCAGCCGAGGAAACAAATGGTGTTCCACCTGAAACTGAATCCCCCCATAAAACCAATCCATCCATGGAAAACACCTAATATTAAGGGACCCAGTCGCCTGTACCTTGCACCACTCATTCCCCTGAGGCTGCCCAACGTAAACCCTAGTAGAAAAATGACTCAAACAAAATAGAACATGCTGAATCCCAGTAACAACGAAACAAGCTCCTACAAACAGCAATCTTTCTCCATAATTAGGCAGAAATGAAACTAAATAAGAATACCATACCCAGAACACCATCACCCCAAGTATCTCTTGGAATCTGTTAGGCACATTCTTGTTCCAAAGAAGAAGAACTATGGACTGTGCAAAGAGATTCAACCTTGCGAAGCACATCACAGGGTAGAATGTCCAGTGCTGGTGACTAATGAGAGTTTTTGCTATAGTATCATACCTCATCTTTCTTTCATAAAAGTAAGAAGTGAGGGTGTTGAAGAACTTGCTTGAAATAGCAAAGATAGGGATGTGCTGTAAATCGGGATCAAAGTCGAGGCTATTGCAAGCGACATGGTGTGCATTATGGGTTCTCTTCCACCATCCAATGCTTACCCCTGTAAGGCAATTACCACATAAAAGCTGCGTTATGCGGTTGAGCCATGGTGTTAACATGACAGTGGCATGGCCCGTGTCATGGGCCACCCAACCTGATTGGGTCCATATAAAACCAATCAAAATGCCGGCAGCAACGTGGGCACAGAGGCTGGTGGTACCGATGACGAAGAAGACGGCGATGGAGAACAGAGCGAATATGATGCAGAGGGTAACAAGGATAACATGGCCTTTCTGTTCGAAAAGGCCGAGTTTTGTGAAGTCAGAGATGAGGAGCTGGTAGTCCTTGGAGAGGTCAGATATCTGGTTATCAGAGAGGTGGTAGCCGATGAAGAAGCGGTCGAGGTGCTTCCATGCAGAGGGAGGGTGGAGGGTGGTGAATGGGTCAGTGGCGTCCTGGCCAGCAAGGTTGAGGAGGGGTATACCACCACCAGGGTGGTCTCTGATCCAATGGGTGAGGTCGTAGACCTTATCGTGGATGGAGATCCATAGATCGGAGGGGGAGCTGTGCTCCCGAAGCTCCTCCAGCGTAATATGCTTCTTTCTTGTTGTTTCAGTTGCCATTAACTGTGTTTATAAATGAAAAACAGAAATGTGACTTTATTGTGCTTTGGCTATTGGTTTTGCTGTGTTAAATAGGAGTTGTGCCCCCGGTTAAGTTAAAGCTGTAATTCTTAAACTAGGTTTGAAATGGCATGAGAAATCAATATTGGAAGGGCATCAGCCAAATGCAAAACAAAAGAGCGTTGGAAAATTAAGTTGCCATATTCTTCCGAATGATGGAAAATGATGTGGAATGCAATAAGAATGTACATGTTTAATTTATAATACTGGGTCAGCCTTAGGTTAAGAAGAAGACGACAGAAGAGGTTGTTTAGGATATTAATGTTAAATTAAAGTATTTAAAATATCCAAAAAATATTATTTATATTTTTCTGAATTATATTGAATTTCTTTTTAATTTTTAAAGTTCCAAATAACCAAATGTATTAAAAAAAAGATAATTAATATTTAAAATACATTTGAATTAGATTAAATGTTAAATGTTTTCAGAAATTTTATAATGATAAAAATTTTAAATTTTCAAGATTATCTAAATTTAATTTTAATTAAATATTAATTAAAAGCTTGGATATTTTGATTATTTAAACCTTATTCATAATATTCAAAATATTTTAAATCGTTATTATTATTATTTTATATAAAATTAAAGTATTTTGAATTGTAGAAAATCTTAATGTGAAATATTAAGTCTTTATTATTGAATTTAAAATTTTTTACTTATTTATTGAATATTTCCATTGATTAAATATAAATTTAACATAATTAAATATAATTATCATTAAATATTGTTTAAAATCAAATTAATATAACTTTTAAATGTTTTATGCAAATTAGAGAACACAGTTGAAATATATTACTAAGATTTTGAAATTTTTTTTGATTTAGTGTAATTAAATATTATTTAAAATACTAATATTTTAGTATAAAAAATAATTAAAAATATATCAAATATTTTATATTTATTGTAATTTTAAATCAAAGAAGATTTAAATCTTAGCAATTTGATATATAAAACGTAATTTTTGGATAAATAATTTTTTTTAAAATATTTTTTTTGGAAGTTTCTCTTAATTTAAAAGCATTTAAAATATAATTCATATTAATTAAATCAAGTTAATGGCGGGCCACATGGCAGATTCGGGGCGTCTGATCAAGCTCCCGGTAACCGACGAGTGCTGCATGGCATTGCCTAAGCTGCGGGATCAAAACCACATTAATGGGAAGGCATTGATGGCCAATGGTTACACCGTGACAATCATTGGCAATCATTGCCAAACGCGACGCTATAATTTATCGAATGAGGTCGGATAGTGGAAAACCCATCTCCACTGTTTGAAACGGAGAGCCCAGATCAAGCCAGATGGATATCATGGCATACCACTAGATACACGGTTGAAACAGAGCGCGGTATGATGAAATCTCATCTGTTGATCATGAAATTAACGACTGACATTTTGTACACCTGGGCTAGACCACGAAAACGCTCTAGAAATCAAATTTCCTCTCATTCTCTCAACCCGACACACCAAAACACATGAGATTTTAAACATAACTTAAGGTTATGAACATAAACCATGGGGATATGTTCATATGGCCTGAATTGTGCTAAACAAGAAATTAATTAAACCTAACTATTATGACCTAAGGCTAAGGGTTTTAGGATATTTTACCATTAGATTATCAGTATCTTTATACGGTTGAGCTTGTAGACTATTCTCGTATAAATATCTTAAAGAAATCCTCATCCAAAAATGTCTGGATTGATGGCTATGAGGTTAGGATGGATTAGGTGCTTTATTCATCGAAAAAGTCACTGCCGACAACGTGCAACCACTTGGGTTCGTTAGTGAGAAGGTAGAGAGGGTTTGAGAGTTGAAATGAGATCAAGAGATCTAGAGCTTGGAGGCTGGAGGAAGTGAGAGAGTGCAAGGTGATGAATGTCTCTCCAAAATGGGATTTTATGCTATTCAAGTGATATGGACTCAAAGGGATGGTCTTGATCAATCAGAGACCCTCCCTAGAATAATGACAAGTGTCCCAAACCATTGGAAGGCTGAGCCAAAGGCTGGAGTGGCCTTGCTTCCATTGAATGGTTTTGGGATGAGTGTGTGTGTGTGTGTGGGGGGAAGGGGGGGGGGGGACCACTACCCTTTTAGGCTAAACCAGGCCCTAAGCTCGATCTAGGAGCTTTAGGAGTAGTACTTTAAGACATACTTGGGACTAACCTAGCCACCACAATCAGAGGGAAGTGGGATTGCATGCGACTATTACCCTTTAGAAAGACTTTGGGTACTTATTGACCATCTTAACTGTTCAACCAATCAAGGTAGGATGAGATGGTATAGTCGGGGTGAGAGCAGCAGGTTGGGTGAACCCCAAGCCCAAAGCCAATGTTTTTGGGGTCAAAGGGAAGGGTTGACTACTTTAATAGAGGTTTAAGTGCCTTGTTGACTTACTTTGACCAGTCAACAAGGTCAAGGCTGATGATGTATCACTTAGAAGGTGTAGGGAGCTGTTTGGGATAGTTTAAGGAAGGGTCAAAGATCAAGGTCAAAGCAAATGTAAGTTAGAGCATAGAGCACAAAGGTTTGACCAAGGATTAAAAGTTGACTTGGTCAATGCAAGTTGGGTTTGGTTGACCAAAGACTAAGACATGCTTAGGCTATGATTAGGAGTTGGTTTGAAGGGGTGATATTTGTTGAAAAGGTCAAAATGGGTTGGATTAACCCATTTAAACCCTTTAATGGTTAATGGGTCATCCTAGGTTTACTTGGTCAACTTGGTTGACCAAAGATCTAATTTTGGGCCCAAAGGATTTATTTGGACATTTGGAGTTTGATGGATGTAGTCTCAAAGTATGGAAAGGGCACTTGGATCAAATGACCTTTTTGGGCTCTTAATGGGTTATTGGGTCAATCTTGTTTGACTTGGTCAACCAGGTTGACCTAGGGGCTATGCCTGGGATCACAAAAATTGAAAGGATATTTTGAATATGCTGGGAGTGGTTCCAAGGCATGGGGAGATAATTTTAGTCAAAATGGTTGTTTTGACCCTTAAGGGACTTTTTAGGTCGACTAAGGTTGACCTGGTCAACCAAGTTGACCCGAACTCTAGGATTTGGTTTATTAAGTCCCAATTGATATTTAAAAATTATTAGAAAAGGTTTCAAAGGTTGGTGAAGTTAAACCACATTGAAATTTTGGTCAAAAGTCTAAAAATCCCCTTAAAGGGCATTCTGGTCATTTTGACCTCTGGTTAATTCTGGGTTAAAGTGAGTCTAAAAAAATATAGAGTGATATTTAACATGTCAATATCAAAGGCCTAGATGTGATCAAAGGTTTGGGGGGTCCAAGGTCAAACTCCATTGGGTGAAATGTCGAGTGGCATAAACCATAAATATTTGAAGGTTTTGCAGCGTTTGGAAATGGATATAATTTATGAGGCTAGAGACATCAAATTGAGCTCAAACTTGGAGGTTTGACCCTAGAGGTATGTCTTATCAATATGTGATTGATAGACTCTTAATTAGGGGTTAATTTATTGGGTTTTGATGTGTTTAAAAAAAAAAACACTAGGAAAGGCTTTCAGGATCTAGGCCCTTAGCCTTGGATTTTTTTTTTTTTTGAAATCAGCATGAATGCATTAAAGGCAAAGAAAAATAAAAAAGAACTACAAAGAAGATTCCTCTGTCATTATTTGAACAAATGAAGGAGGAATCATGTCCAAAGAAATATCTTCCTAAATAAAACTACTAAGAAGACCATAGCTAGCACACAAGTCAGCTAGCTTATTTCCTTCTCTATCAATGTATTTAAAAATAACATAATTAAATTCTTTGAAAAAATTTAACTCATCTGAATACTTGAAGCCATGATCCTTAGACTTCTGAATCACCTTTATGACATTGTAGTTGTCACTCTCAATAATAGCTCCCTTGAACTTGAACATCCAATCTTTCATTATATTCTTCAAAGTTTTGATGGCTATAAATTCCAATTGGTATATGTCCCAATGGATACAAGAATTCCCAAATGCCAGCAAGAATCTTCCTTTGTAATATCTGATAATACCTCCAACTCCTGCTTTATAAGAAGAACCAAGAGAAGCATCTACATTGATCTTTAACCAACCGGGTGGAGGGGGATGCCAAGCATTCAACAGTCTACAAGACTGATTAACATCCCTTGATTTCGGAAATTGATTAAAAATCAAATTGGAGTACGAAGATTGGCAAAATGCTTGAATAGCAATTGAAGTAGCACTTTCAGTAATGTTATCATGAATCAATTTGTTCCTAGTCTTCCATGAGAAGTACACCATATTGAAGAAGAGATTTAGAATCATACCATCATTCTTTTGTATGATGCGAATCCACCTGCAGTAATCCTGGAAGCTATTGAACTCCGGCAGTTGAAATCCCCATTTGTTTAGATTACTGATAATCTCCTTGATTCTAATGCAACCGCAAAAAAACATGTTCCAAATCTTCAATTCCGACAGATTATCTTAGACACTCATTATTCTCCAGCAACCTCCTATGAGCAAGAAATTGGAACGTTGGTAATGCACCTTTAAACAACCTCCAAATGAAAGTCTGCACCCGTGGATTAATTCTAGCCTTTTTTATCCAGAGAAAAGGTTCCCAGTCCTCTTCCTGTTGCTGAAATTCGTTGATCATCCCTGGAATAGACTTCCCAGGGTCTTGGAAAATGAGTTCTCTAACATCTTCAATCTGATTAGGATTGATTTTAATATTAAGAATGAGATTTATCAGTTCTTCACCGAAATTCTGCTTCAAATTCTCCTTATTCCAGCTTCCTTCTTTAATGAATCTATTCAGTAAATTATTTTCTTCATATTGAGGAACTACAAAAGTAGGCCACTCATTGATTCTCTTATCAAGTATCCACTTATCCTTGAATACATTGATTGAATTCCCATTAGCTACTTCCCATTTTAAAAAAGGATCCAGCACCTTACCTCCATTACAGAGGATTTTCCAAGAGGGAGAAATTCTCTTGATTCCAGTATTTCCAAATCTTGTTCCATACTTGGGAGCCAACGTTCTATATAATAAAGACTCCTTGTTGTTCAAAAATCTCCAAGATAATCTAGCTCTAAGAGGAGCCACCCTTGTTGTTGAGGAAAATAATCCACAGCCACCTTTCTTCATAGGCTTACATAAGTTCTCCCAACTTATGTAATGCATTCCTGGATTCCCCCCAGATTTTTTCCAAAGGAAACTTCTACAAATTTTATCAATCTCTTTAAGAACATTAACCTGCACCAAAGAGTGGGAGCTAAAATAGTTTGGAATAGTTAGGATAACTATCTTAATAAGAACAATTTTCCCTGCTAGTGATAATGATTTTGATCCCCAAGTATTAAGGAATCTAAGAACTTTCTCAATAATAAAATGAAAGTCACTAGCCCTCATTCTTCTCAAAGTCATTTTAATGTCAAGGTAAACAAGCTCTTTCACTTGATTAAATCCCATAATCCGGGAAAGATGTATCTTCTTTCTTCTACCAACATTGTTTCCAAAGAGAATAGCTGATTTCTCCGTATTAATCTTCTGCCCTGTCCACGAGCTAAAATCAGCTAGAATGGCTTTGATTTCAAGAACAACTTTCCTTGAAGCATCCGAGAAAACCATAACATCATCAGCAAACAATAAGTGCGAAATCCGAGGACTGTTTGAGCTAACTCTAATCCCAATCGAAGAATGAGAGAATGCATTTGTGAGAAGTTGGGAACATAGGATGAATAACATGGGGGATAAAGGACATCCCTGATGAAATCCACTTTCAGCCTTAATCCATCCTGATAATTTCCCATTTATAATAATAGAAAATCTGGGGTTCAAAATACATTCCAATATTAATTTTGAAAACATATTTGGGAATTCAAAGGATTTCAAAACCTGTTTAAGAATTTTCCAACTCATGGAGTCATATACTTGCTCCATCTCTACTTTGAAAGCCACCATCCCTTTAGCTGCCTTGGAGTATCTGAACTTATGAAACATTTCTTGGGCAATAAGAATGCGATGAGAGATGGATCTTCCTCTGATGAAAGCAGCCTACTCATCCGAAATAAGCAAAGGCATAACCGGAATAAGCCTATTCAGGATAACTTTTGCAGCAACTTTATACATTGAGTTACAAAGGCTTATAGGCCTATAATTGGAAGGAAATAAAGGATTAGAAACCTTTGGTATGAGAACCACAAGTGTATCTTTCCAATTACAATCCATGCTTCCTTGGTTGAAGAAATGATTTAAAGCCAACACAAAGTCTTCTTTTATAATCTTCCAATAAAATTTGATAAAGGAGTATGTAACCCCATCACCTCCCGGAGAAAATTAGAGATTTTAGTTTCAAGCAATCCCATAAAAACAACACTATGCATCTTGACAATTTCTTTCATGTATAGAGAAGCACTACTCTTCTTTGCTCCTCTACAATTCTAAAATACCAAGGAATTCATTAAAGAGGACATGTGGGATCAGCTCCCTCCTTTCCTTTCACATCCAACTCCAATTTTCTACTCCTTGTGATACTGCTTATTGGTCCAAGGCCTTTCAACTGTTTTGATTTCTTTTTCTTCAAATGACTGGAATCATCATATTTCTCCTTTGTATTTGAGCTGTCAGTTGCAGGTTGCTTCTGTTCTTCCTTCCCAGCACTCAGATTCCTGTTGGGTATCAAACTGGTATCACATTCCTTTATGAACTCTCCTTCTTCCAGTAAATCATTCAATACATTAAATCTGTTTCCACTAAAAGGTATGTTAGAGACATTCCTTTCAATAACCTGCTGCACTTCATTATTCACCTCCGAACCAGTTCCCAATGTCTCTTCTTCAGGAGTTTGATTGTTAGCCATTAGAATTTTATCAGAATTCATGCTTGTATCTTCTATATGATTTCCCTCAACTTCCTTCTTCTTATTATTTGTAGTTATTCTCCTCCAAAATGTCTTTTTAACAGGCTCACGAGTACCTCCTCTGAATTGATTTTGAACAAACTTCCTGCCTCGGTTTACTATCATCCATGGTCCATAGCTCCATGAATTGGTTTGTTCCAGTCCATTTTCTGCTGCATTTTCTTTCCTAGCATTATTAGGATCATTCCTCAAATCCTCCTTGTAATTGAATTCTGGATTGCCAACACCTTTTCCACAATGTTCTTTTGTATGCCCAATGAATCCACAATTGAAACAAAAATGTGGGATACGTTCATATTCTATCTTTTGATAGAATTTCCCATTAGTTCCTTCCACCCATACTCCTACGGGTAGCTTTCTATCAAGCAAAATTCGGACACACATTCTTCCGAATTCCCTACGTCCCCATTGAAACATGTTTCCATCAAGGAGAATTGGTTTTCCAACCATAGAAGCTATTCTGCAAACATTTAAGTTATCCCAGCAATGCAATGGAAGGCTCAGAAGCCTAATCCAAACTGGTGATGTCAATCCTTTAAGGGAGTTAGGATCAAAGCTATGTGACCACTTGTCCATACCAATAATCTTTCCATTTACAAACTAAGGCCCATTAGAGAGGACCAACTCCATGCATTGTTTCTCATGGAATGAATAAAGTACCCAGCCCCTAGTAAGCATGGTAATATGAAATTTACCATAGTGATTCCACTATCTCCTCAGTTCACTGCTTATAATTGAAATCGGGGCTTCTCCTCCAAAAATTTTAATTACCAAAGAATAAGCTAGTTTCTTGGCATTCTCTTCCTCATTCTTCTCATGCAATTTCACAATCATTCCATCTTCAAACAGGTAGTTGCCGAGTTGCAGATCTTCAACTGGGATATTCTCTCTTTTCTTCCACACATTATTTTGTCCAGCATCAGTAATTCGTTCAGCAATTTGAATGTCTTCATTACCTCCTCCTGAAACTGCTTAGTCCACTTCTCTAACCTTCAGTAAGTCGCTGAACAGAACCTTGTTTCCAATAACGGGAGCCACAATGCCAGTCCCATTATCCATGCCGTCTTCCTCAATTGTTGTCACATTATCTTCAAGACTGAAAGAATCATTTTTTCCCCTAGAAATTGACTTGTCCTCTTCATTCAGAATAGATTTATCCTTGTTAGGAACTATCTTATCAATAGAAAGTAACTTGGACGGAGATGCTTCATATCCATTGCCAAACATCATAACAGTTGGTGATTTGCTCTTCTTGAGATCATTTATCAGAATCACATTCTTCCCTTTGCCAATAACCTCTGGCTCCTTCTTCTCCAGATATCCACCTTCATTGATGATCAAGTTAGTCCCTCTACCTTTGCATATGTTATTCAAATTTGAATTCACGTCGCCAAATGCAGGAGGAGAAGACGGAAAAGCTCTGGCAGAGGATAACAGAGCCCTTGCTGATGGACGTCGAACATCAAGTTTACCTCCGGCAGCTGGAAGCCGGCGAACGTCTGCCTCCATTCATTCCCCGTGATTCCCGCAGCGAACGAAATTTGAAAAATTCCGTTGTAAAAGCCAAATTTCCTCAGACCTTCTCTCTCTAAAAAAGTGTCTTTTACGAAGGTATCTTCATCTGTTATTCTTAGCCTTGGATTTTGGTCTGGATTGATCTATGATCTAAATTGATCCTAGGGTTTGGAGACTAGAAATATCCTAAGATCTAGATTCTAGAAGGAATCTAGGGTCTAGGAAGTTATGGGGTCTAGAGTCCAGGAAAGGTCACAGTTACCTCATATAAAAGTGAGGTCAACACTCATATAAGTCAAAAATAAGATTGGGATGCCCTAAACCCACTGATGTAGACCCACTCATATACTAGATGGGCTGGAAAATAATTTTACAAAATCTATAGTCATTTCTTTTTTAATATAATAATTTAAAATGACAGAATCCTTCATAATGTCACTTATATTTCTGCTCGGCACAAGCTTCATATAAATAAAATAATGACATGCTTTCAATTCTTGGGTGAGGACAGATGAAAAAAAGATTATAATTTTATTCTCTCTTCTCTTCCATTAAGCATTTAAATCCCTTCAGGTTAGGAACCTTATTATTTCTTCATAGTATAGGGAAGTAGTACATAAATATAGGTACTCATCACCACTAAATTAAAATTAGGGGTGTGGTAGACTTGGTTTTTAGAGATGCGAGTGAAGGGAACTCACTTACCACGAATAAAGGAACATTAATTTTTGGGCTCCTTTGCATTAGAGAAGAATTTTTTGATGATATCAACATTATCATGATTGGGTTGGATAACAAGGAAATTCGAGTTGTGTTCAATAATTTGGACATGGTATCCCCCCCCCCAATGGTAATCAAGCCCCTTCTTAGGAATGATAGACTTTCCCACAAAGTTATTGTACAACTTGTTAGTAGCAGCACTCACAAATCTACGAGCATAATAGGAGGTGGATCTAGATCTCTTCATACCAATAGAGATTTTTGGTGCATTTTATCACAAAAACTAACTAAGGATCCTAAAACATGAATATAAAATAAACTATAAAATCTTATAATGTAAGGGTGTAGATGAAAAATGAAATTAAGCCTAAGGTCATATTCATAAATTAATTAGCATTGTAGCACTGAATTGAGTAGCATTGTGGTGCTTAAATCAATATAGTCAATACGAGTAATGCTGGCTTTTTTACCACTTTACTGTCATAATGCTCGATATATGGTGAGATTAAGGCACTTGAAGTGACCACCATTTCCATAGTGCTTCATCTACCCTTTTATTATTTTGACCAAGTGTTATGACACTCTATCAAGCAAAATAACTAGAGAGCTCATTGTCGCGTCTCTGTATGGATAGCATTGCGACACTCCATAAGGCGATTTAATATTGTGGCGTTGGATTCCTCCAACACTACGGTGTGATTGACCTAATTAATTTTTTGGTAATTTGCATAGTGTTATGGCACTTTTGGGTGAAATGTTGTGGTGGTAGGTTAAATTTTTTTAATATGAAATTCTACACCCAAAATTTAGACTAAAAGAAACATAAGGATGCAGCTAAGCTCACATCTTATAATAGAATTTTCTAATCATAATAAAGAACATCGATTGTATAACTCTTAATAACAAATAAGGGTGATTAATCAAACATCATTAAGTTTATAATATTCAGTCAGACTATGCCAAAATTTTATTTATTGTGAGTTATCTGTATAGAACATATAAAATGATCAACATATCCTATATAGAGTTTTAATCTATGATAGTTAACATTTTAAAAATTTGGATAGTTTTATGATCCTTGATATCAATAGCTCCATAAGAATATACCTTTATAACTATGAATGGGCTATACAGATATGTTGATCAAGGGATATCAAGGGTTTAGCTTTCCCAAAAATAATTTTAACATTGAATTATACAACAAACTTTTTTATTGAGGATCAAATGCTTTCTTATTATGCTTACGATATTCCACTTTTTAATTTGTTTGTTTTTCAACTTGGCATTTTCGTAGGAAGCATTTCTAAATTATTCCAATTCATTTAATTGTATTGTTCTCTTTTCTTTAGCATTCTTAAGATTATAATTTAAAGATTTCTAAAAATCTAGAAAATTGCTTATTTAAGTTTTGTTTTAGCAACTATGAGGAAAGGGTGGTGATGGTCTCTCAACTACCTTCCTAATAGGTTTCTCTAATTCCTGAGTAGGTTGAGATAATTCTTTACTGCTAACAGGGTGTAATTGTGGTTTTTTCAATAATATCATCAATTGGTTTCTCTTCTTTACTAACCACTTCCTCTAGTTCTTTTCACTCCTCAACTGAATAGCTTTGCATTGATCCTTACCCTTTCAAATTGAATTTATTTCTATATTATTGGGTAAAGTTGTTTGGGTTTTATTAGCTAATGATCCAACTATCTTAATTAGTTTTAAATAATTCTAATGGTGGAAGCATGGCTTTGCAATTCCTAATTCTTTTAATGAAGGCTTCTTATTGTTAGGTCGATTGTTTGAGTGAAATATAAGGGGACAACTAGGCCTTTGTCTTGCAAAATTTTTTGGAGGATGGTTCTAGTTTCCTACTAGATTGAGCTGGTTAGATTTCCAATTAGTACTACCATTTTAATTATTACTCAAATTGAAATTTGGATAATTTCTCCAACTAGGCTCCAACATATTTTTTGAGAGCTCTCTACTGCAGTGTTGAAGGGGTGGCACCGAGGCAATAGGGTAAGTTATGGCATTATAGAATTAAGTCTATTATTATATGGGGAACTTATACATATATCTTTTTCCCTCCTTAGTATCCAATCTATTATATAAATCATGAAAAGCTAATCTCTTTGCATTGCAAATAGCTTTCTTAATGAAGAATGTGGAGATGAAGGAATTTCTTTGGCTTACTAACTTTTTAATATTGTTTTGAAGACTAAAAAGATGCCAGATCAGTGGAGAATGAGTGTGTTAATTCCTATTTTTAAGAATAAAGGTGATGCACATGAGTGTACGAATTATAGAGGAATTAAGTTAATGTGTCATACTTTAAAAATATGGGAGCAAGTTATGGAGCGTAGGTTGCACCGTGATACTAATGTTTCTCAAAATCAATTTGGGTTCATGCCGGGTAGGTCTACTATGGAAGCCATTCATTTATTGAAAGGTTTGATGGAGAAATATAGAGAGAATAAGGAGGATCTACATATGATATTTATTGATTTAGAGAAAGCATATGATAAAGTTCCAAGAGAAGTGATATAGAGAGTTCTTGAAAAGAAAGGAGTTAATAATGCTTAAATTCAAATCATTAAATATATGTATGCATGAGCTATTACTTGTGTACAAACATAAGGTGGTTTGACCAAGTATTTTCCTATTTCGGTTGGATTACATCAAGGATCAGCCTTAAGTCCATATCTTTTTGCTTTTGTCATGGATTTTCTCATTAGACATTTGCAAGAGGATGTACCTTGGTGTATGCTTTTTGCTGATGATATTCTTCTTGTTGATAAGACTAGAGAGGGAGTTGAAGGTAAACTTGTGAATTATGGAGGTCAACTTTAGAGTCTAAAGGTTTTTGCTTGAGTAGATCTAAAACTGAATATATGGAGTGTAATTTTAGTAGCAATAGACCTAGTGAGGGGATTATGACTTTGGACGATCAAGTCATTGATAAGAGTACTAGTTTTAGATATCCTGGATCTATTGTTCAGAGTGATGGTGAAATTGATGGGGATATTATCAGCAGAATTCAAGTTGGATGGTTGAAGTGGAGGAATGCATCGGGCTTATTGTGCGATAGAAAAGTCCCCCTCAAACTTAAGGGAAAATTCTATAAGATGGTGGTGAGACCTGCAATGCTTATGGTACCGAATGTTGGCCATTAAAAAAGAAGCATTATACTAAGTTAAGTATTGCAGAGATGAGGATGCTTAGGTGGATGAGTGGCTTGACCCTTATAATTAGAATACAAAATGAGCATATACATGAAAAGGTTGTAGTAGCTCCAGTGGAAGATAAGATTAGAGAAAGTCACCTTAAATTGTTTGGTCACATTAAACGAAGGCCTCCCTATGACTCGATTTGGAAAGTTGAGGTATTAGACTTGACTTATGTTAAGAAAGGTAGAGGTAGAACTAAAAAGACTTGGTTGGAAAATATTAGAAATGATCTTTCTTTATTAGATTTAAATGAGAATTTGACTTTTAACCGAACACAATGGAGAAAAAGAATTCATGTAGCTGACCCTACATAGTGGGATAAAGGCTTAATGTTGTTGTTGTATTCTATGGGGATGGTTTTATTTTTATTAGTTTACACCAATTTCCTGCACAAAGCATAAGAAATAAAAGCACAAATATTATAATATATACAATTTGGCCTTTGTAAATTTTCTCTTTAACAAGAATTGATAAAAAATATAATACATTAATAAAATTGGGAGAGCCCTTTGGCGAAAAATCTAGCTTAAATCCAATTGCCAAAGTTGAGAATTAGAGTTGATGTTGATAGCATGCATCAACTCCTTAATTGATGACATGTGCTTGTAATAATGATTATAGGTGATGAAGCTAGTAAGCGTGGAAAAGTCAGGTGATGAAAACCAAAACATTACAATTTTGAGGACTTTGTTCAATGAGTGATGGAGGTTGATGGATTATAGTGAGTGGGAGATGGAGGTCAAAAGGAACATAATTATGTGATAATATTCAGAGGATAGTAGTTGAGCGATAGTGGTTAGAGGGTCGTAGTCGGATGACTAAGATTAAAGACCATTGTTGGTGGGAATGGAGGTTGAAGGACAATAGTCAGCGGGAGATGGAGGTCAAAAGGATTATATTTAGGTGACTGTGGTAAGAGGACTATAGTCAATGGATGACTGAGATTACAAGGATCATAGTCGAGCAATGATAGTCACATGATCGTTGTTAGGAGACGGTGGTTAGAGAACCATAGTTAGACCACAATCATCAAAGGATCGTAGTTTGGCGATAGTGTTTTGAGAACCATAATCAGGTGACAATGGTTCTAGGAGCATAGTTGGTAGGTGACATAAGTCAAAGCATTGTAATTAGTGGGCGAGGGAGGTTTGAGGTACATATTCTAAAAAGTTGTTTTAAGAAGCAATAAGAAAGCCATCCCAAATGAAGCCTAAGTCTATAAAAATTATTATGAGAACTTATGGCAAGAGATTGAGTAAATGGATGTGCAATATGTACTTAGAGTCTCATCCAAAGCTCTTCCAATCTGATCTCAGAAGATTATGCCTATACAAAATTTAGGTGCATATAAGACAAAAAATAGTAAATATGATATCTACCTTAGAGGAAGTCCAATCAATCCAATATACAAAGGAATGAGAAAAACTCATTTTTTATCATTCAAATGAAAAAAAAAAAAACATTAAAATTTTTTCCTTTTCATATAAAGGCACTCGTCAAAATCCTAAAATCTAATAGAGCCTACAAACCTACACATATAATTAATATTTTCATTATATTTCACAGAACCACTACACATAAGAAAATCACACATAACATAGCCTTTATGTTTGAAAAACAAAGAGAATATGATGCAGAGGGTAAGGATGATAACATGGCCTTTATTTTTAAGAAAGCCAAGTTTTGTGAAGTCAGAGACGAGGAGCTGGTAGTCCTTTGAGTGGTCAGATATCTAGTTGTCAGAGAGGTGGTAGCCGACGAAGAAGCGATCGAGGTGCTTCCTTGCGGAGGGAGGGTGGAGGGCGGTGAAGGGGTCAGTGGCGTCCTGGCCAGCAAGGTTGAGGAGGGGTATACCACCACCGGGGTGGCCTCTTATTCAATGGATGAGGTTGTAGACCTTATCGTAGATGGAGATCCATAGATCGGAGGGGGAGTTGTGTTTTTGAAGCTCCTCCTGCACAATATTCTTCTTTTTTTCTATTTCAGTTGCCATTAGCTGTGTTTATGAAAGAAAAGAACAAATGTGAGTTTATTGTAGTTTTGCTATTGCTATTGCTTTTTCTGTGTTAAATAGGTAGGCTCCTAAATGTCCACCCCCCCTTTAAAAAAAAAAAGTTAGGCTAGACAGACCATGCTGCCGATTAAGTTAAAGCTATTAGTTCTTCAACTAGGTTTGAAATGACATGAGGAATCAATATTGGAAGGGCCCCCAGCAAAATGGAAAAAAAATGTGTTAAAACATTCAAACGGTTATTTTTAAAATATTCGAACAGTTGGAATGGGAAGGTTTCTTACAACTATATAAGACTAAGGACATAAGAGAACACGGAAGAGTCTGTTTAGGTTAAGAAGAAGAAGAGAGAAGAGAATACTGAAAAGGTTGTTTAGGTTAAGAAGATGATCAGAGAAGATGAAAGAGATTAATTATTTTTATTCCTTACTTTTTTTGAAACAAATTTAAAGTCATCATCACCATTTATACTAGTAGTATCTATATTAGGATTGTGCCATCACGTTTCAATCCAATGATTATAAAAGACATACATGCTATTTTAGATTTTTCTATGGATTACTCTAGAATAGATTTCTTTTATCTTCTTCAGAAGATTATTGTAGAATATAGTTTTCATTTAGACAACAAAAACCCAAATAATACTTGGTAAAAATTAAATTTAACTTTCAACACCCCATTTGAAAATTTATTTTAAAACACCAAAAAATTTTCTCATCTTGATCAAATCTTCATACTTAAAGTAGCTTGGCGAACATATCAACAAATTGATTTTGTAACTTTACATGCTTTACTTGCACTTCCTTTATCGCAATGGATTCTTTGATGTAGTGATGACTTGTATTAATGTGCTTGCTTATATCTTAAAAAATTAGAATATTGGCTTGTGTTATTACAGACTTGTTATCAATATGAATAATCATTCCATATTCTTTTGATAAGATTAATTATTTCAACAAGAATTAAAGCTAAAATGCATGACAAATACTTGAGGTTTTAGCTATGTATTCTTCTTCACAAGTAGATATAAAGACAATTGATTGTTTCTTTGACATCTTGATGAATAACACATAACTAAAGAAACTCATTTTATCTTTCATGTCTTTAGCCCAATAACTATCGCTATATCTTACAATCTTAGAAAAAACTCGGTACACCTCGGTACAGGCGCTTTTTTTCCTAAAATCGAACCTTCCTTTGCATACGTTCACTGGACAGAATAAAAGTTCCTTGATACACAAAAATCATATGAGGAAGTATTAGAAGAAACCATTTTGCATGCTGATGAAGGAAATCTTCTTATGCTTAGATAAATTCTTAGTACCCATAACGAAGAGGCTTGGTTGCATCACAACTTTTTCATAACTAGAGAAACAGTGCAGGGCTGAGTTATCAAATCATTATTGAGAGTGGTAGCTGTGAGAATGTCATAGCTACTTCCATGCTAGACAAACTTAATCTGTCTATAAGTGACAATCCATCACACTACAAACTATCATGGATTCATAAAGATAACAAAGTGAAATTAAACAAGAGATGCATGGTGTCATTTTTTATTGGACCCTTATAAGAACAAGTCTTATGTGATGTCATGTCGATGGATGCCTACCACTTATTGTTAGGAAGGCATTGGAAATATGACTGAAAAATAATGCACAAAGGGGTTACTAATACTTATTCCTTTATTCACGATGGGAAAAGATAATCATGGCTCCATTGACAAAATGCAATCAAGACTATTATGCCTTTAATACCAATCAGTTGGTATCTCGCTTCACATTTTTGAGTGAAGTTCTAATAGCCAAAGGAGGTTATGTAATCATTCTTTTAGAAAGAAAGGAAGCACAACCCCAAATACCTAGTGAGATCAAACCTCTGTTAAGCTAATATGAAGATGTACTGGCGTCTGAACTCCATATAGGTTTCCCTCCCATCCCTGGAATCCAACACCACATTGATCTCATTCATGGTGTGATGCTACCTAATTGTCCTGTATATCGGCCGCATCCTGATGGAAATTAAGAGCTCCAAAGGCATATTGAAGACCTTATAGCTAAAGGTTTTATAAGAATGAGCACAAGCCTCTGTGCAATCCCAACTCTCTTGATACCTAAGAAGGATGGGGCGAATTGAATGTGCATTAACAATTGCTTAATAAATCAAATTAGAGTAAAATACATATTTCCTATTCCCTATAGTAATGATATATTTGATCAATTATATGGGTCCAATTTTTTTCAAAATTAGATTTACACAGTGGTTACCATCAAATTTGAATGTCCTGATGATGATTGGAAGATAGCTTTTATGATGTGAGATGGACTATATGAATGGATGGTTATGCCCTTCGGATTGTCTAAGGCTCCAAGCACGTTAACAAGGTGAATGAATCAGGTAATGCAAGCTTTCCTGTTCAAATTTGTTGTCATCTATTTTGATGACATTCTTATATACAAAAAAACCATAGAAGAACTTATCCAACATCTGTGTCAAGTAATTGATACCTTATGGGAGAAGAAATTAGTTGCAAGTCCATCCAAATGCCAATATTTAACTACCAAGCTGAAATTGCTAGGCTTCATCATCTCCGTCGAAGGGATAGAAGCTGACCACCCCACAAAAATTAATGCCATTTGTCATTGGCCGACAACTCAATCCTTCTAAGATATTTGCCAATTTCATGGTCTTTCTTCTTTTTATAGAAGATTCATAAAAGACTTTGTGTGCATTAATATCTCTTACACTTGATTTTGAAAAATCATGATTTCTGATTCATTACTTTGAAATATTATTCAATTAGATATTTTTCTGAAAAGAAGATTGAAAATATCATTTTCCAATCTAATTTATTTTTTGAATTAGATATTTGTTTAAAAAGAATTTTTACTTGTAAGGAGTCCGAGCTAAGGTTTAGAAAATTAAATTTCTAATCTTTCTAGATTTTGGCATTGTCCATTCATTTCTTACCAGTTTTGAAATTAAATAATAAGGAGATTTATCATTTACTACGACTAATCGATTTAAACAATGCTGTGTTTTTTTTGTTATTCTTATCATATTTTTATTATATGGTTTTCTATTATATGTCATTTGGTTTCTAGTTTATTTTTGTTTCTTTTATTATATATTTTTGTGATGTGATTACTTTATTTAGTGTTTTCTTCTTCCTTCTTTTTGTGATGTTAACAGGACGAGTAGTGTGTTGTTAGTAAAGTTTATTTCCTATTCAGTGTTTAGTTTGTTTCCCATTTAGTGTTCCTTTTAGTGTTTACTATTTTGTATTTTCCTTAAAAAATAAAAAAAATAAAAAAATTACCTCCCCTATTTTTTCAAAGATTAACTTAGTAAGGGAGAGAGTAGAACATACCAAAATACTTTTGAACACTCTTAACAATAATGTTTATCATCATCAAAAAGGGGGAGAATGTTTCAAATCTGGACTTAAGTACTATGATTCTGATGATAACAAACATTATTGTTTTCTTACTATGCTATTTCTTGAAAATTGAATTTATTTGAATATATGTTTTCTATGTGTGCTAACATTTCATGTCCACATATCACTTGCAATGTAAAATAACTCAAAATTGGGTAGACTATGGTTGAGTCAATTGTAATTTTAATTTAAAAGCTATTTTACCTTTCTTGAGTAAAAAATGTATTATGGTGGATCTAAAGCTAAGTAACCTTACACACACACACACACACACACACACACACACACACACACACACACACACACACACACACACACACAAGCTAGGGAGTGAGTCAGAGAATTATAAAAATTTTTATTTTTTTTGAACTAATCTTATAGTACGATTTATATTGTATTGGATGATATGTTTACCAGAAAACCCTAATTAGGGAATCTCTGTTAATTAAGATTGATTAAGCTAATCATCCGTGATGATCATTATCGTATGGGATGATACATTTTAATCAAGAAATTAGCCATTTAACACAATTTAGGCAAGATTCTATAATTCAAAATATGTTAATATCATATAGGATGATCCATATCGTCCTGGATGATATATGACAATCATGCCTAAATTAATATAGTGATTAGAAGAATAATTTCTGGTAAAATTATTTGATTTGATCATATAGGATGATCGATGATGATCATCATAGATGATAGTGAACAGCATGGGATGATAAGGGATTGCCGTCTTTCATACCAGGTAAAAATAATAAATTTTCAACTAATCATCTAGGATGATAAACCTTTTTTTACTAGACAAAAAAGAAGTACATGGGACAATAAGGCATCATCATGTATTGTACAAGATGAAGTTCAATAGTTTTATACTAATCACCCGGGAAGATTAGTTTATTTCTCTTGAACTAATCATATAGGAAAATACAATTCATACTATCTAAATTGGTTTTTTGAACTAATTATACAAGACGATCATATGATCATACTAGACTATCGGTACTTCCAGATTAAAAATTAGAGCTTTTTTGATGGCTCACTATTTAAGCAATTTTATTTATCTTTGAGAAGAATCTTTTGTTGTTGAATTGTCTTGAGAGGAACTTAGAGATAGAAGAGAAGGAGAGCTTTGGGGGGGGGAGAGAGAGAGAGAGAGAGAGAGAGAGAGAGAGAGAGAGAGAGAGAGAGAGATCCTTGTGAGGAGAGTTATGAGGGATTCACAAAGGTTGCTCTAAGCATGATTTCCACTATCTTTGCAAATCGGGCTTCCGAGTTTTTGATTTTGATGATAAAAAATAATATTATATAAACTTTTATTTCTCCTAGTGTTTGTTGTGCATATTTGTTTGTGTGTTGAGTAACATTTCAGGTATACCTTGCACAGTTCTTTGAAGATTTAAGACTCAAGATTGTGTAGAATTGGTTATATTAAATGAGTATGTATTTTTCATTTCTTGAGTCAAGTCTTATAATGATGTATATTAGATTTGTTATCATGCACACACATAAATAGAGAAAAAATAATTTTAGATATTTAATTTTTTTATACATCATACTATATCATGGATCAGCCTTAAGCCCATATCTTTTTGGTTTAGTCATGGATGTTCTCACTAGACATTTGTAAGAGGATGTACCTTGGTGTAAGCTTTTTGCTGATGATATTCTTCTTGTTGATAAGACTAGAGAGGGAGTTGAAGGTAAATTTAAATTATGAAGGTCAACCTTAGAGTCTAAAGGTTTTAGCATGAGTAGATCTAAAACAGAATATATGGAGTGTAATTTTAGTAGTAATAGACCTAGTGAGGGGATTGCAAATTTTGGCAATCAAGTCATTAATAAGAGTACACATTTTAGATATCTTGGATCTATTGTTTAGAGTGATAGTGAAATAGATGGGGATATTATCAACAGAATTCAAGTTGGATGGTTGAAGTGGAGGAATGCATCGGGCTTGTTATGTGATAGAAATGTACCCCGCAAACTTAAGGGAAAATTCTATAAGATGGTAGTGAGGCCTGCAGTGCTTTATGGTGCGGAATGTTGGCAATTAAAAGAGAAGCATAATACTAAGTTAAGTGTGACAGAGATGAGGATGCTCAGGTGGATGAGTGGATTTACACTTAGAGATCAGATACGAAATGAGCATATATGTGAAAAGGTTGGACTAGCTCCAGTAGAAGATAAGATTTGAGAGAGTCACCTTAGATGGTTTGGTCACATAAAACGATGACTTTCCGATGAACCGGTTAGGAGAGTAGAGGTATTAGATTTGACTTATGTTAAGAAAGGTAAGGGTAGACCTAAAAAGACTTGGTTAGAAAAATATTAAAAATGCCCTTTCTTTATTAGATTTAAACGAGAATTTGACTTTTAATAGGACACAATGGAGAAAAAGGATTCATGTAGCCGACCCCACGTAGTGGGATAAGGCTTGTTGTTGTTGTTGTTGTTGTATAATACTATTCGATCTGGATCGCACTGTACGATCTGGTGTAACATAAATTAATTAAAATATTTTATTTTCCTAAAAACAATGTTTTTAAAATATAACTAATTGTATAGTATGATCACCACATCATATTAGATGATCTATTAAAATTAGAAAGTCCACCGTCCATTAAATTAGACAAAAATTTGTTCTAATTGTACTGTACGAATATGATCATACTATACAATGTTTAAATTATT
This sequence comes from Dendrobium catenatum, assembly GCF_001605985.2. NCBI lineage: Eukaryota > Viridiplantae > Streptophyta > Magnoliopsida > Asparagales > Orchidaceae > Dendrobium > Dendrobium catenatum. The sequence goes on along the minus strand of NW_021320019.1, from coordinate 7,302,311 downwards.
GCCTAATTTAATACTGTGATTAGTCAATAAAAAAGTCTTAATTTTGATATTTTGATTGTACTGTATGAACTGGTTCATACTATAACATCATTTGAACTATTCGTATGTACTAACTGGTGATTGTATAATAGTAACAGGTTAAATTTTTTACATCATATCGGACGATCTTGAGATCGTACTGTATGATCTTTGATAGCTAAAATGATTTTTGAGAGTTTTTTTAGGCCCTCTATTTAAGCTTTCTCATAAGACTTTGTAAGAGTCTTTGGCAGCCATTGAAACGTTTTATTTCTGGAGAAAACTTGAAGAGATAACTTGGAAGGGAAAGAGGAGAGGGTGGGAGTTTGAGAGAGGGAGAAGATCCTTTGAGGGGATTTGAAGGGAGTGTGGAGGGGCACACGGTTACTTCGAAAAGTATGCACCTCAGTACCATCATATTCAAGGTTCATCTTGAGGGAAGTTTTGTGAAGAAGAAGATCTCCTTGGTGTTAAAGGACCCATCTCCTTCACCGCATCGGGGAAGGTGGATGTTATTTTGTAAGGGCTTCACCGCCTAGCTGTGAGGGCTAAAGGATATTCATTAAAGGTTTATTATAATACTTGGAGGGTGCCTCCGGGGAGTGGATGTATGTTAAGTTTTGACCTAACCACTATAAATCTAGTATGTTCTTTCTTTTATTATTTTCATTGCGTTTAATTGCGTGGGTAAAATTTATAATTTATATTTTTATTATGAATGTAATTCGCCTCCAAATCAAGTTATAAAAAGATTTTTCTTTTCATTAAAGAATATTTTAAAATATCCAATTCACCCCTCTACTTGGCGCATCTCGGACTTTCACCCTCTTCTTCAAGCTTCTTCCTTAGTTTTTGGTGGCTCTGGGGAGACTTTGATCAGCATCAGATCCAGGTTCCCTATCTTCACCAGGTGACAAAAAAGGATTCTAAGTTTCTATGCCTATTCCAGGAGGGAGTAAAAGGATTTCAAGTTTATCTGCCTACTTTAGGAGAGAATAAAATAATTTCCAAGTTCTCTGCCTACTCCAGGAGGGAGTAAAAGGATTCAAGGCACTCAACCTCACTAGGTAGGTGGAAATATTTTGTAAGGACTTCTCTGCCTTACTATAGGGGCAAAAAGAGAGAGACACTACTTTTAGTGTATTACCAGGAAAGAAGGTTTTCGGGGAGTAGACGTAGGTCAAGCTGGCCAAACTACTATAAATCTTGTGTGCTCTTTATATTTACTTTTTCGTATTTAATTTTTGTATTTTTTTATTTGTTATGTATTTGAAATATCTAATTTTAGTTATTGTGAAATTATTTTTGCTTCCGTATTGTGGGATAAAATTATTTGTTTTAAAATATTCAAAAAAATTTTAAAAAGATTTTCTCTTTTCCTTAGGGGTTTTTTTAAAAATATTCATACTCTCTCTTGATTTGCCTCCGGCTAGTTCATAAAGGTTTAACAACCCTCATGAACTTTCTTGTTTGACCCAGTTGAAATGATTTTACATGTATTTATATTTATTTACAAGTGAAGTCCTTCCTCCAGGGAAGGCGTTAACATGCTTTTGTTTTGCTAATTTTGAGCTATGTGCTTTAGCTTACGCACACTAATGAATTTTGAAAGATGGTTTAATTTGTTAATGTGCAAGTCCTATTTTAAGCAAGTACGTGTGTCATGTTAAGTAATAAATTAATGAGAAGAGTATCATTCTCATATGTATTTATGAAATTTCTTAGATTCACCTTAGTATTGCCTACTGAAATACTATGTTTATCTAGCCCATGCACACATGAAAACTAGGTTATGCAAATGTAAATTAAGAAGCTACAAATATATAAGGTAAATTCACTATTTATAAAAGTTTTGAACTTATAATATTTAAAAATATATTATTGCACTGGAGTGTTTTCTACCTATTATTTTTTTTAATAAGAGCATAAGTACATCTCATCTCTATTGAACTCATTGGAGTATTAGCTAGGATTCCTCCTAATAACAATTCAACTAACTCGTTAAGATTTCATACTACTAACCACCATATGTCTATATTATGACAAGATTTCATTTGAAAACCCCTAATTATTCTCTTACTTATCCATCAAAGTTCTAAATCACATTAGATTTTAAGTTTATGTCAAACCTAAACATAAATTAAATAAAGCTTAGATGAATTAAAAATAGCATGAATACAATAAACCTACTCTATGTAATACATGACTTTTAAATAGTCATAGATTCATAATAAAAGTTTAGCGACACATGGAGTCGATTTTTCATAACACAAATATTTTGTTTAACTTAACTAAATAACATGTTACAAAATATTAACTAAAAGATAAATAATAGAATAAAAGTTAGAAATGACCAAGATCTAAGATACAAACTTTTTTGAACTTCTCCACTTTGATCAATACTAATAAAACACGCCAAACAATTATACAAGAGACACACTATCTCAAGAATAGCCCCTCGCACATACTCATACTCACACACACCTGACTCTACAATGTACGAACTCCTTTATATAAACACTAAGGTTACTATTTATACTTTTACAAAATAATTGAACTATCAATACGATGCTGGCTTGATGGCACTCACTACAGGAAAGTTATAGATTTGTAGCGGACTTTGCGACATATTATTTTTTGTAAAAAAAGATGACATATTTGCGATGCAAATTTTTGATGATTTTTTGAGATGGATTTGCTAAAAAATTTTTGTGAAAAATTTTCCACAAGATAAGTTATAATATAAATAAGAAAAGTGCTAAGTTGTATTTTGTCTCTACGGCCATGTGGAGAAGAGACTAGTTTGCAAGGGAAGAGGATCATAGTCGAATCCCGGGTAGGTCTTTTTGCATGAGCAGTCTGGTCAGGCGGGTGGGTAGCCGGTAAGGCATGCAGTTTGGATCGGGCAAAGGTTTGGTGGGCTCTAGCAATTGGTCAGGCAGCCAAACAAGGTTAGGCAATCGGTCAAGCAGGCTCAGGCAGATAGTCAGTAAGGCTCGGGTAGTAAACAGCAAGTCAAGTTCAAATTTATGATTTTTTTTTATTTAAATTTTCATCTTAACTCCACCTCAAATCCACCACAAATATTTATGGTGGATTTTTTTCCATCTCAAATAATTTTTTGATGCAACTCTTTGCAATAGAAAGAAATCCACCGCAAATATTTACGACAAATTTTTTCGCCACAAATCCGTGACTTTTCTGTTGTGACTATTTGACCGGCATATCGATTCACCATTCATTATATCAGATCACTAATTCAATAGTCTCCCACAATGACATTGAATAATTTGGCACTGCGGTGCTTCTTAGATGGTGTCTTTATGCTAAGCTCTCTAGCATATTTTTTGAGAGCTCTCCATTATGACACTGAAAGGGTTGCATATGGCGTTGGGTAATCTATGAATTTGTAGTGCTATTTATATTTTAATGGTTTTTCACCTGTTCATGCACAAAACGTAAAAATAAAAAATACAAATGTCATAGCATATGAAATTTGGGCTTAACAATTTTTTTCGTTATCAAGTTCTCCCAAACTTTAAGATATTACTTGTCCTCAAAATAATTTATGCTATACTAGAAAAAAATATATATTTTGCATTGAATATAATTTTTGGACATAAATAAAATTAATAATCTAAATATTTATAAAGTAGATAATATGAAAGATTTTCTAATAAAATGATTTATAACATCCTACTCCATTTTGAATTAATATTTATTTTAAATTAAACTCTTATGAATAATTTTGACTAGTTTGCTTGGTTTATTGAATTTTTTTTGAATTGATAAAATTACACAGTTTGTTATATCTTAAATCTACCTATACGCTTTTCTTAAATATTATGATTCCAATAATTCATTTAGAAGTGTAGGAGTAGGGCTATACATTATAGATATTAATTTTTGATTTTTAGGTTTTAAGCAATTTTGCTTTTTTTTTTGTCTTTTATTTGACTAGGCACCTTATAAATATTTTGAATACCTATCTAATGCGTGCATTTATTATTCTTAAATAGGTCTAGACATTTCGGGTACAATATTTTTTATATTCTAATGACTTAATTTATATTAATCCTAAAACCCAGTATTTCCTTATAAGTAGTTAAGTGCTTAAGTAATTTATAGGAATTTAATTTATCCAAAATTACTAATTTTAAGATAAAATATTAGTCATTACTTACAACTATTTTATTAGACAAATTTTGCAAGTTGTGTACTATTAAATACTGAGGGCTCTTAATTTTTAATTTTCCAAAACTTATAACTCAATCAAAATGTGCAATATAGTAAGGCAAACATTTTTCCTAAATTTGGAGAAATTGATTTTATTCAATTTTTTTAATTACAAATTTTTTATCAAAACTAAAAAGTGCACAAAATTAATAGAACAAAAATAAAATAAAGATAAAACTTAAAAAACCAAATTAAAAATAAATATAATAAATAATAAAAAATTAAAAAATAACTATAGTAACATCAATGGGGTTCTTCCTACTCCTCATCTTTTTCTTCTTCTTCTATTGTTAGTGTTGTTGCTACTTCTAAAGAAGGTCCTACTCTTGGATACATTTCAAACGGGGATGGACTAGGTAAAAATTTATGCTGACCACATGGGAGTTTGAACATCTCCCAGCTCTTAAATATTCTACCATAGATGTATTGTAGTCAGTATGGTATTGATACTTCCTTTGGTGCTAGAGCATTATATGGTCATAGTGGGCATATATGTCTTACTATACCCCACTCAATTAGTTTACCCCAATTTGATTAACTTTGTCTAGAGGTCCTCCACTTAATCTCTTTGCATCCTATGATCTCTACCCAACTACTGGTTGTGTTGGTTTAGTTAGCCAGATCTCTCTTTTCGCTATGACAAGGTGATTTTAAAAGATATGATCTTGGACCTAGTAAGGGCAGAAGTAGGCATAAATTTCTAATTCCCTAGGTTTCCTAGTACTCTAGCTAACTCACATCAATAAAAAATAAGAATGCGATGCCCTAAACCCACTAAAGTAGACCCACTCATCATATAATAAATGGACTAGAAAATAATTTTACAAAATCTATAGTCATTTCTTTTTTTATATAATAATTTAAAATGACACAATCCTTCATAATGTCACTTACCTTTCTACTTGACACAAGCTTCATAGAAACCTCCATACTCAGAATCGTTGCATTGACTAATGATGGGTTCATTGTCATTCTCAGGGATATATCAACAAATAATTTGATCTTTATATTTGTTAAACAAGCACGATCCATACCATAAATAGAATTTTTTATCATGAAAAATTTACAGCTTTGGGTAAAAAACATATCAGTGGGAATAATATCACTAATAATAAAATTAACAATATAAGCATACTAAGGCATATTCCATGAATGCAATGAAAATAAAATTTTGTCAAGTAAAATTCATTAATATCCTTATCATAATCATTACAATCTTCGCTCTCTAGTCTAGACAAATTGATCGCCTAAGTTTTAGAATATTTCCTATCCAAAATTTCTACATTAAATTCTTGTAGCAATAAAATCCACTTGATTAATTTGGGCTTAGCATCTTCCTTGATTAACAGGTATTTAATAGCATAATAAATAGTGAAAATAATTACTTTGGTGCCGATTAAATATGATTTAAACATATTAAAGGCAAAGCCTATATCTAGAAACTCTTTTCCTATTGTTGTAAAATTAATATGGGCATCATTAAGAGTTCTACTTGCAAAATAAAAAAAATGAAATTTCTTATCAAGCTTGTTCCCTAAAGTTTCTTCTATAACATAGTCACTAGCATCACCCATCAATTCAAAATTTTGGGACCATTGAGGTGAAATGCTGATTGGTGCATTAACTAAATACTTTTTAAGCTTCTCAAATGCAACTGAGTATTTAGAATCAAAACTAAGAGGTATATCTTTGTCAAGCAAAATGGTAAAGCGGTTTGGTAGTTCTTGAAAAATTATTTATAAAATGCTTGTAAAATCTGGCATGACCAAAGAAACTCTATATTCCTTTAACATAAGTAGAAGGTGACAATTTCACAATCACTTGGATTTTCATCTTGTCAACCTCCATACCCCTCTTAGAGATTTTTTTCTGAGGACAATGCCTTCCATTACTAAGGACTAACATATTTCTCAGTTAAGCATAAGGTTAATTTTCTTACATCTTCTCAAAACTAACTCTAAATAATCTATGAAGATATAGAACATAGTTCCATAAATTAAAAATTATACATAAGGATCTCAACTCCAACTTTATTAAATTAGAGAATATTGATATCATACATCTTTAAAAAGTAGTAGGTTCATTAAATAAGCCAAAAGGTATATGCCTGATCATAAATGTACCATAACGACTAGTAAAAGTTATCATAACCTAGTCTTTCAAGGTAATGATAATCTGATGGTAACCTTAGTAGCCATATGAGAAATAGTAGAAAGGACGTCCAGCTAATCTATCCAACATTTGGTTAATAAAAGGTAATGAGAAGTTATCCTTCCAAGTGTCTTTATTATGCATCAAATAATTAATAAAAATCCTTCCCTCGAACATAGGCCAAGTAGGGATAAGCTCATTCTTCTCATTTATAACACTAATTAATCCTCCTTTCTTAGGGACATAATGAGTAGGACTAACCCAATCACTACCAGAAATAGGATAAATGATTCACACATCCAACCACTTTAAAATTTCATTTTTTTACTACTTCTTTCCAAGTTATATTGAACCTCATATGCAGGTCAACTTTAGGTTGGCAGGCTTCTTCCTATAAAATTTTATGCATACAAATCGAAGGAATAATCATACAAATCTTATTAATAGGCCAGCCAAATGCCCTTTTAGATGAATTAAGGACTTTAATAAACTTACCTTCCTGATTTTTTTTCAAGGTCAACATAAATAATGATAGGTAAAGTTGAGTCCTCTTCTAAAAATGCATATTTTAAATGGGCAGAAACTGCTTTTAGTTTTAACTTTGGTGCATAAACTATAGATGGGTTTAAAGATTTCCATAATGATGATGTATCTAAGACATTAAATCTCTCTCTACACATCCTAGGTCTAACATTAATAACTTGAATAACATCTCCCTTTATCTCATAGAAATCCTTCTCACACAACACCAAATCCATCTGACTACCTCTCAACAATTCCTCCATAACTTCCTCTATACAAGAGTCTACATAATCTATTCTGCAATAATCCTCACCTCGATCCTTTGGAAAATTTATTAATTTTAAGACATTAAAGGTGACCTCCTGATCTTGAACTCTCATGGTTAGCTCTTCTTTATAGTCATCAATCATAGCACTACTAATAGTTAACAAAGGTCTTTCAAGGATTATGGGTATTTCCCTATCTTCCACCATATCTAAAGTATTAAAATCTACATAGAAAATGAACTTATCCACCTTCACTAAAACATCCTCTATCACACGCTTAGTATAGGTAAATGAATGATTATCTAATTATAGGGTAACATTGGTAGATTAAACTTATCCTAGGTCTTATAAAATTTGAGATGGGCATAAGATTAATACTAACGCCTAAACAATAAAGCGTTCTCCCATAAAATTTGTCTCATATAGCCATTGAGATAGTGAAACTATCATGGTCCTTTAGCTTTTGTGGGATTTTCTTTTATATAATAACACTAAATTCTTCAAAAAGAGCTACAGTTTCAAAATCTCCTAATTTTCTCTATTTGCTTAAAATTTTCATAAATTTTGCATAAGTAGGCATTTATTCTAGAACTTTAACAAAAGTATATTAATTATTAACTTTTTAAAGATCTCTACAAATCTAGAAAATTGCTTTAAGTTTTGCTTTAGCAATCTATGAGGAAAGGGTGGTGATGGTCTCTCAACTACCTTCCTAATAGGTTTCTCTAATTACTGAGTAGGTTGAGATGACTCTTTAACACTAATAGGGTGTAATGGGGTTTCTTCAATAATATCATCAATTGGTTTCTCTCTTTACTAACCACTTCTTCTTGTTCTTTTCACTCCTTAACTAAATAGCTTTGCATTGATCCTCACACTTTCCAATCATATTTTTTTCTATATTATAGGGTAAAGTTGTTTGGGTTTTATTAGGCAATGTTTCAACTAACTATCCTAATTAGTTGTAAATATTTCTAATGGTAGAAGCTTGGATTTGCAATTCCTAATTCTTTTAATGAGGCTTCTTATCCTTAGGTCGATTGTTTGAGTGAAATCCAGGGGGACAAATAGGCCTTGGGCCAGCAAAATTTTGAGGAGGATGGTTCTAGTTTCCTACTTGATTTGGTTGGCTAGATTTCCAATTAGTATTACCATTTTAATTATTACTCAATTAGAAATTTGGATAATTTCTCCAACTAGGCTCTCCAACATATTTTTTGCGAGCTCTCTGCTATGGTGTTGAAGGGGTGGCATTAAGGCACTAGGGTATGTTATGGCATTACGACATTAAGTCAATTATTCTATGGGGTTGGTTTAATTTTAATTATTTTACACCTATTTCCTACACAAAGCATAAGAAATAAAAGCACAAAATTGTAATATATATAATTTGGGCTTCACAAATTATCTCTTTAGTAATCGTTGATAAAAAAATATAATACATTAATAAATTTGGGAGAGCACTTTGGTAGAAAATCTAGCTTAAATCCAATTGCTAAATTTGAGAATCATAGTTGATGTTGCTAACATGCATCAACTCCTTAATTGATGATATGTGCGAGCAATAGTTATTATAGGTGATGAAGCTAGTAAGTGTGGAAAAGCCAAGTGATGGCAACCAAAACATTACAATTTTGAGGACTATATTCAATGAGTGACAGAGGTTGAGGGATTATAATGAGTAGGGGATGGTGGTCAAAAGGGCCATAGTTATGTGATAATATTTAGACGATAGTAGTTGAGTGATAGTGATTAGAGGGCTGTAGTTGGATGACTTAGATTGGAGGACCATTGTTGGTGGGAAATGGAGGTTGAAGGACACTAGTCAGCAGGAGATGGAGGTCAAAAGGATTATGTTTCGGTGATTGTGGTCAAAAGACTATAGTCAATGGGTGACTGAGATTGCAAGGATCATAGTCGGGCAATTTAGTCACAAGATCATATTTAGGTGATGGTGGTTAGTTGACCATAATTAGACCACAATCATCAAAGTATTGTAGTCTAGCAATAGTGTTTTGAGAACCATAATTAGGTGTCAGTGGTTCAAGGAATATATATATATATAATTGCAAATTGTATTAATAGAAAAACTAATTACAAGACATAAAAGGATCACATTCCTTCTTTAACAAAAAAAGTAAATAAGAAGGAATGTTACTAAAAGAAAAAATTGTCAAAAAGAAAACTTCTTTCTAAAGCTAAAGTAGCACTTAAATCGGCTACTTTATTACATTCTCTATTCACATGGTTAAAAATAAACTTATTAAAATCTTTAAGAAAGAGATGCTCCTTTGACAAACCAATATCCATTTGCCAATTAGATTTCTTCAATGAATCTTTCATGAAGTTGATAATGTTGAGATTATCACCTTCAATTATTATTCCTTTGCTATCCATCATCCAACTTTGTATAACCTCCCTTATTGCAACAACTGCATCCAACTCCAATTGATTAGCAGCCCAACAAATTCTTCTTTTTCCAAAAGTAAGAAGAAATCTTTCTTTATGATATCTAAATACTCCTGCTATCCCTGCATGGTTAGATTCTAAAAGTGATGCATCCACATTTATTTTGATCCAACCTAGCGGTGGAGGGTGACAAGAATTTTGGAACTCCCATAGGAAATTAGCACCCCAACTATCTAGTATTGGATTATAATGATTCATAGACATATACAGAACATTTGAAGCCACAACCACTATAGGAATAACATTTTTTGCATGTTTGAAATCAGTCCAATTTTTCCAAGCTAAGAAAACTGATGTATAGTATACCTTCACCGTATTAGAATGTTGCAATGAAAGTCTTATAAGTTCTTCTAAACAATATTCCAATGATTGGAACAATGGAATTTTGAATCCCCAATCTCTTAAATTTTGAATAATCTCAATCAAATTCTTGCAATTTACCACAATGTGAGCATAAATTTTTATTTCACAACATCCTCTCGCACATAAATCATCGTAAGAAAGTTTTCTAGATTTAAATTAGATTTGTAGGAATAGCATGCTTACATAATCTCCACCAAAATAATTCCACTCTTGGATTTAGTTTTAATTTCCTCAGCCATCTTGAAAAGCCATGATCATCCTCCTTCATGCTATATTTCGTAGCTTCCTCATAAGCCAAAGCAGAAATTTATTTTTCGGAGTAAAAACATATAGGTTCCACTTTGTCCTCATGAATATCATTTTTTTATTTTAACTTGTAAAATTGACATTATATGGTATATACGAATTAAGTTGGGAATTAGGCTAGCCCAAAGTGTTCAAACCAACTATGGGTTGTGCCATTTCTCAACCTAGTCCTCACCAAGCAAAATAAACCCCTATATTGGGTGGCCCTAGGTCCAACACACCTACCATAGTCAGCACAACCCTTAGGTTATGTTGGGTCATCCCCAAGACTAGCCCAAAGTGGTCAAAGCAACTTTAACATGAGTAATATTTCATTATAGATCAAACTAGATCCAATTGGCACTTATATTGGGTAGTTCTTGACCCAATGCACATCCCACATCAATCGTACAACTTGGGTTGACCCAGGTTGCACCCAACCTTACCCAAACTATAAAGGTTTGGGTTAACCCAAGACCCATTACTGAATTGAGCTACCTCTTGCCCAATTGAGCCCACCTTTGAGTTCACCCAACCTCCAACAAGTGTTTCACCTAGTCCTGACCCATCTAATGGATGATAGTAGTCAAAGCAATCAGATTGGAGCTCTGGTGGTCCCCCCTCATTGGGCCTCCTCTAAGCCTTCCAAACCTTAGGATTGTTGGGAGTAAGCTAATAAGACCCTAGGGATACATTCCCTTCTAGTTGGAGATCATCTAATGCCTCTCCTAGGCGATCATGGTCATCCAATCCCATGGATATGACTTGAATAGGCCATCCCACTCCTCTTTGATTCATTCACTCTGATTCTTTCAAAAACATTACCTAGAGCTTCCTCAACTATTCTCACCCTCAGCCTCCAGCCCTCTCCAGTCTTTCATTCAAGCGAGCTCAAGTGAATTTCCTTTGCACTCTGCTCGAAGTCCTATGTCTTGCCATCCTCCAGTCTCAACTTTTAAAGGAGAAATGCATACCTTCATCCCCTGATGCTTCTTAATAGAAAATCCCATCCATTGGGGCTTTCTACATGATAAAATCCTATTCCTGAGCTCTTAGATAGGTAGTGCTGGTCAAGTGTAAAGAAAACTATCAAACTAGCATAATCTAACCATTGGATTAATGGTTTACATTGTCTTGATCTTCCCTATGAAATTTTGAAGGAGTTCACCAACGAGATCTCTTGGATCATGCTAGAAAAGGTCAACTTCTTCGAGTAAGTGTGGGAGGTTGAATACGGAATCCTAGCAATTGATTTCAATAAGTGGTGCAAATTAAGTTTTGTGGTTCTGGAACCCCTTTGATCGCAGCCATTCGATCAATGATTTGATGGTTGTATTCAATCCTGCATATACACAATTAGCCGCAATGATTGGCTAGCTAATTAGATGGCACCCACGAGCAAAGCACATGCTGACTATGTAAATATGGAATTAATTTTATTAGAAATTAAGGAAAACTTTCAAAATTCTTATCTCCTAATCCACTTGTCTAAATTAGGAGTTCTTAGGCTCATTACAAAGAGCTCAGGGAGATCATTAAAAACCCTATGGTTTCAAGCCTCAATCCTATATGATTTTAGTTTGATTCTAGCAATGAATTTTATATTATGTTTTTCATTTATAGCTTAATTGTGTCTCACCATGGCTTGAAACTTTGGGAAATTTATCTTGGGAATATCTCTAACATGTCCAAAATTTTTCTCCCCTTTTTTATTTGATTTAGGGCTATTTTGGGTTAATTTAGGTTTAAGGGTCATGGTTTGACTCTTAAATTCAAATTAACCAATCCATCTTTCTAATGGAAATTTGGAGTTGTGCTTTGGTGTGTTAATTGGGCATAGTATAAGGGTTAGATGGCCTCTGATTTGGAGTTGTGCTTTGGTGTGTTAATTGGGCATAGTATAAGGGTTAATTGGGCATAGTAAAATTTTAAAGTTTAGGTGGTTTGGTTAACCACCTTAGCGAATCTAATTTTGGAACAAATTTTATTGGTTTGGGCCTTGAGTTCAGGTGAACTCATGGACCAAGTTTCATTGAAAATAGTGCCCATTTGGTAAGCCAACTAGGGAACCTCAAATCACCACCTAGATTTGACCTAGAGCCTTAATTAAATCATAATTAATTCAAATAAAATCCAAAATTCCAAATAAAAAATTACATTTCTCATAATTTAACCCTCCATCCATGAAAAATAAAATCCCTCTAATCAGATCATTAATTTAGAGTTAGTCTAATTTTCAATTAAAACAAAACTTTAATTAAATTAATAAATTAAAAATAATTGAAAAATCCAAAAAATTTCTTAGACACTTGGAGTTATCCCCTTATGTTGTTTCGAAACTTTGGGGGTGATTTCAAGAAGTTTGAGATTGATTTGGATCAAAATCCCCAAATCCTTTCTAATTAAGCAATTTTAAAATTCAATTAATTAACAAACTTTGAATATTCATAATTAATTATAGAAAATTTTAGTTTGTACAAACTAAATGTCATTCAACTTCACTTAGAATCTAGTATTTTTTTAAAATATCAAACCTTTAAATTTTAGTCAAAGTCAAAAAGTCAACTCACTAGTCAAATGTAGTTCAAATCTAGGATAAATTTAAGAAAATCATAACTTAATGTAGAAAAATCTAAAATTAGCAAACTTAGAGTTTAACTACTCTTCTTAAGGTCTATTATTTAGAGAAAATACTGATACTTTAAAATTCACTTTATTTAAAAATTTAACTTTTGACCTATAGTTTCATGGATTAAAATAGTTCAAATAATTCTAAAATTCAATAATTAATTATAAAATCCCATAAAATTCTAACTTAATTATCCAAACCAGTAATTTAAAAATTAATTAAAGTTTGTCAACCCTTAACTCAATATTATTAAAGTTAAGTAATTTACACATGTCACTACTATGTAACTCGGGCCTACAAATCCATCAGCCTAGCCCCAAGGAAGGTAAAATAAACTTTATAGCCCTGGTGACCTTTAAAGGTAATAACTAATCAACTTTTAAAATAAATTTAAAAATAAACTTTAATACATTAATACTTAAACTCAAACTAAATTTCCCTTTTGACCTTTAACAAATTCGGATACTAGACAACTTTTATAAACTACCCAGCTTAGGACATACCCAAGCAACACATCTTTCCTCTCATATTTTAAATGATTTGCTAGGATAACCAAGTCTTGTTTTAGGCTAAGCTGATATTTATTTTTCTATTCTTGTGTGCCAAGTTTCTCAAGGTTTTCACTATGTGCTATTTAAAAAATTAGTTAATTGATGTATTTATTTATTTGATGCAATATGTGAATTGATGTGATGGGCAATATATTACCCATATGTTAGGAATGATATCGCTGCTCAGAGAGTTTTTTGCATATGGCCATGCTCACACATGGCTATAAGTCAAGGGGGAAAATTCAAAAGTTTTTAAATTGACATATTTTATGCAGGTGCTAAAAATGCTTAAGTCCCCCTTGAAATCAATAAAGCATGGCCAAGTGTGATTTTATTCTAATTTAAACATATATATATATATATATATATATATATATATAACTACTTAGGATAACCATGCAGGATGTCTAGAATTTATTTATTTATTTATGAAATATAATGTATTTGATTTAGTTATAAGTAAGTTTTATGAAAGTGTCTTTGAGTTGGGGATATAACTAAGGGTCCAAAGAGGAGGGAACATCCTAGAGGGGAGATTCCCTTTCCATTTGGATCTCTAAGTTGGGGTAATTTTAACATTCGAGAAACAAAAACACCCCTTTGGGGAGGAGTTTCTTTAGATAGCTGGATAAGAGGAATCCAAGGAGCTTGTAAGAGGATGAAGAAGTGAAGATACAAGAGTATCCCACTCAAAGTAACTTGCATCATTCCTATAATTAGAATTGGGGATATTGTCAGTGATACCCCACCACTTTTAATTTTATGTAGACCATTGGTTATAATCAAAAGGCATTTGCCTATGAACATTTTAATTTATTTAATTGATTTGATATATTAATTGATTTAATTTGATAACACAGTAGAACTTGCATATTTTTCTAACCTTTTTATTGTATAGTGTATTTGATTTAATATGAATATACGGAGGCTCGTGAGGGTACGCTATAAAATATTTTTACTAAAATTCTAAAGAAAACTTTTTAGACTAATATAGTAACTCTAACGATCTAAGCAGTAAGTCTGGGATCGCCAAGAGTTCTTCTTTTTGTACATTTGTAGTTTCTTCTCCTTGTTAGGCACCAAATAGCCTATAGGTTATTGCAGAACACCTGTCCTATCAGGATGCTGTTATGTCAAGGGAATGTTGTGTAGTCTCTAGGGAAAAAAATATTTTTAAGCCTTTTCTAAAATTTTTTAATACAAATTCATTCATTTGTCAAGTCAATTAGAATGCATTATATTAGAAACTAACTAAAATAGTCTATAAATTTTTAATTGCATTTCCAAGTAATTTCACCTCATATAAGTCATGGGATCACTTAGGATCCTCTATAGATTTTGGCCCAAATTCCTCAAAACGTAATTAACATCCCTACCAATCTTTCATACAAAGACCAAACTTAAGAATTTTAAATTGCCTAGGTGGTTAGCTAGCTCCCCAATCCATGTTGGGGTAAGTTCAAGTTTTACACTACATTAGCTAGGTATGGGCCACTATCATTTAGTTCCCAATTTAGACTTATAATCCAGGGTAGATTCAAAGTCATAAGACACAAAACTTTAGGAATATAATATCAAATTTTAAATAAATCGATCAACTCAAATCAAAGCTTCCTTCAATTTAAAACTTAAAGGCTAACACAAAGAGTAGGTTGAGACACTTCTAAACAGTTTTAGACTCTCAAAGTGCTTCCTACTACTCCTATTTTGATTTCAAAAAATAAGTGCTCAAACTTTATCCAATTCCAGTTGAGATTCTAAATTCACCTCCTTTGATATCAATCCTAAAAAATATTCAAAATAAAATTTTCATCGTTATTCTAATCGAGAGTATTCGTAGGGAATTCAAGCTCACTATAATGTAATAACTATAAGGGATTGCGCTCATAAGAGATTTAGAACTCAAAGCTACTTTCCAAAAATTGATTTTCAAAACTTAATTAATCTTTTTTGGGAGAACCAAAATCAACAAAGATCATTATCATCATGTCCGAGCAATTAATAATAAATGATACTTTCTTTCTTTGGGGAGATGTATCATTGGTTGATATAACCTTGAATATGAAATTAATAATAATTCACCTAGATTATCATAGCTAGACATTTGATCAAGCTTCATTTTGACCTCTTAGGTTCATCTGCCGTTCTTTCCTAAATTTGGCTATGATATTGAGGATGAAATTTATAATTCCAAATCTAAACCCATTAGAAGATATTATACTACCTCTCGAGGTGGTGTATCATTTCCAATGGATGTTAGATTTTAAAATTAAAATTCAAAAGTCAATTTCAAACTTTTCCCAAAGAAAAATAGTTTTTTCAAAACTTCTTTTTCAAAATATTAACCTAAACACTAGTATAAATTTTATAGAAAATATCTAAATATCGAATATGGCTATCTATACAACTTGCAAAAAATTATATAGTAAATGTTTAATAGATGAAGATTTATTCTCACTTTTATATAATAAAATTATAAATTTAATCAGTAAAACCACAAAATATCTATACTTTTGAAAATTGAGAAAGTTAAAATGTAACCTACCAATCTTTGAACAACTTTTAAAACTGGGCTGACAGTAGAGAACTAATTAAAGTTGGCTAATTTTTAGATTTATCTCTCAAATCCTCCTCTCTCTCTCTCTCTCTCTCTCTGTATGTAGCTAGTTATAATAAGGGGGAAGAATGTATTTAATTTTCAAACATTTTTTTGGAAATGGATATTATTTATAAAATTCAGGTTCGGTGCTATGGTGCTCAGTTCTACTATGCCACAACATTCTCCACTAAAGAGTGTGGTACTATATATATAGAACCTAATGTAGCAATATCGCCTACCCTTGCACCTCGCCGGCTCTTGGGGAAATTTTTAGATTTTCAAATCATGTACACAAACCCTTGGAAACCACATTAGATTAGATTTAGACACCCATATGGATATGAAATACTTAGAGGCACTTATAAAAGATATGGATGCAAAACAATTTAGTGAGTTACTCTTACCAGTCTGGGTCAAAGTAGGTACAAATATACATGGATTCAGTAGGTGTTAAAATCCTATCTTCCTAAAAAAAATGCCATCCTTGACATTTCAAAATTACATTAGTGGAATAGATTAAATTTTAACTACAACATATCATAGTCCTTTCCCAGGTGGCTTCTCTTTCTGTTATATTCTTCCACTACACCAAAATCTTTTTTATTTCCTCTTTGTAGCTCAAATTTTGTTGTACCTTAATCTCTTTTATAGGTACTCAACTCTCAGAATTAGATACTCATTACCTTTGATATTCAGATACTCACATGTATACAAAATGCTCACAAACACGAGCAGAAGAAATGAATACAAAAAATTTAGTGGGTTACCTTACTAGTTTTGTTTAAAATATGTATAACTGTCGATGGACTCAGTAGGGTTTAAACTAAGTATTCACCTCAACTATTTTGCATTACTGAGGAGAAATTATATATGTTCTTGCAAGGCCTGAATGATGAATTTTGACATCCACTTGTACCACTAAGAATCAAAGAGTTTTTGAGTTAGTAAAGAGAATAGGATTGGTAGAAAATGATTTTGATATTCCCTATTTCAGGCAGGATATGAGTTGGAAGAGTGTAGGTGAAGAAATGATAAGATGGGATAATAGTGAGAAGAGAAGTAGGTTTTATGATGTTAGGAGAGAGCCCATGGTACCCGTTGGTAGTATACTTGAGTTCCCCTGATGTGACAAGACACATAAATGACAATGTTATTTAATCACAAGATAGTTTTTTAGATGTGATCAGTATGATCACCAAATGATGGAATTGCCCAAAAAAGGATATAAAGAGAGATATAAATATAGGATAGATCAATCTACACAAGCATATGGATAGAAAATTATAAAATTTAGAATGTTTAGTTAGGGATCTGTAAGTGGGATAGCACGAAAAAATGCCAGTAGAAGTCAAAGGTGGCCCACACTAGTAATGATGACAAGACTCCCAATACAATAAAAAGTACATAGTTAAGTCGTCAACAAGTGAAATATGCACCGGAGAAATCCATTTATATCTCTCTCTATTCTAAATGCTATTATTAATGATTAAAATATAAAACAAAATATTTTTTAAAATAATGATTGATTAATACACATATAGAGGGTTGGTTTGAATGGACAGATCCCTCACCATGCACTAACAAGGTGATTTTGAAAGATAAGATCTTTGATTGAGTTAGAGTGGAAGTAGGGATGACATCCTCCTATCTTGGGTTCACAATAACCATTGATGACTTATGAAGGTCATAAATTAAGTGGGGATGCCTTAGCCCCAATTAAGTTGACCCTAAACAATGTAATGGATAGTGAAAATAATTTTTTTGAAAACCAAAGTCATATCCTTTTTTAATATAATAATTTAAAGCCACTCGCTCTTTAATTACCTCACTAATATTTCAGCTAGGCATAAAATTAGCAAAGATAATGAAGTGTTAGGCTTTGGACTCCTTGGTGAGGGAAAAAGGAGGAAAGTTGATTATTTTATCTTCTCTCCTCTTCCAAGTAGCTTATAGGTTAGGTATTGAATTATCTCCTCATATTCAGTGGCAGGGGTGCATAAATTAGAAGTTACGGGTTTAGATGATTTGGTAGATGGAGATGGGAGTAAAAGGAACCCACCTACCCTAGAATAAAACACATTTATTCTTTTAGACATTCATGCTGGCACATAATTCATGAACGATCTTGACATTTGTAGGGTAAGGCTACATTGCAAGGAAGTTCTAATTATGTTCAGTAATACATTTATGGATAATCCCCCATGGGTTATCATAACCTCACCCAAATATAATTGAATTCCCTAACAAATTATTAAAATATTCATCTATTATCACACTAACAAATCTATGGGCTTATTAATAGGTGTGTCCTCCCCTCTTCCTACTAATGCTAACCTTGGGAGCCTTTCCTAATTCAAGAAAATCTGGACATGGAAACTAAGGCTCAAATATGGACTCTACAACTTGAAAGCAAAGGAATGCATAGAAGAATTAAAAATCAGCCAAATCTCTATTTATAATTTGAGAAGATCTGTCTTAAGTAGCATTGTGGTACTCTATCAAATTTTTTCAAACATGTAAAAATGTTGTTGTAGTGGGGACATGTAGCATTGTTGCACTACCATTGGAAATTGAGATAATAGGCTTTTCAACCATGAGACAGCCATAGTGCTTGACCCATAGAAATGGTATGGTGCTTTAAGGTCACCTCCATTATAACATGTCATCTATCCTATTTAATATTTTACTAGATGCTTTGACACTACAGGAGGGGTGCTTCAATGCTTAGTCTTGCAAAATGACTAGAGAGCTCAATACCATAGTGTTGTAGGTGTAACATTATACTTCTCTAAAGAGTAAATTGGTGATGTGGTACTATATTTCTCTAATGTTGTGGTGCAATTGATCAAATTAAATATTGTAATAATTAATATAGAATTGTGATGCTTCAGGGAGTGGTGCAATGGCACTAGGCTAAATTTTCTAAACTATTTTATTTTATTAACAAATGAACTAAAAAAACACACAATGATAAATATAAGATCTAAATAAACATTAATGATTTCTAAACTTTAAAAAAAAAAAACATTGATCATACATTATATAATCAACAATAAAAAATGGCATTAACTAATTACCTTCTAAACAGTGCTAAGTTTGTAGTCTTCATCTATATTATATCAACAGAGCTTCTAAGGAGATTAACATCTCCTCCAAGATAAGATTTTATCCTCCGACCATTAACTTCAAAAATCTAAGTGGTTTTATAGTCTCAGATATCAACTATTCCATATGGGTAAACCATAACTACAGTGAATAGTCTTGACCATCTTGACTTCAATTTTTCAAGAAAAATTTTCAGTCAAGAATTATACAACAGAACTTCTGATCCAAGCTCAAATTCTTTCTTAAGAAGTTATGATCCCACCATTTCATAATTTGATCCTTATATATTTTTGCATTCAGAGAAGCCTCATGTCTAAATTCATCCAACTTATTCAATTGTAACATTCTTTTTTTCTTTTAAGCATCCTTCAAATTTTAATTCAATTCCTTTACACCCTAGAATGTTTGTACTCTAATTCAAAAGGTAAATGATAAAAATTTCAAAATATTAGTATATAAGATGGCATTCCAAATGTTTCTTACTTGCAATCATGTAAACCCAAAATGTATCATTTAACTTTAAAGCCCAATCCTTCCTCTTAGGACTTATTTTTTTTTTAATATTTTTAATAATCTCCCAATTACTAATTTTAACATAGCCACTAATTTGGGGATGCTAAGTAGTCACAACTCTATATTTAATACTTTGTTTAAGAAGAAATGTATCCACACATTTACAAAAATGATTCCCCACTCACTAATAGTTATTCTATATATTGTAAATTTTTTAAAAAAAATCAAAGGAAATTTAATTACCAGCTAAGCATCCATTT
Organism: Dendrobium catenatum; assembly: GCF_001605985.2. Classification (NCBI taxonomy): domain Eukaryota; kingdom Viridiplantae; phylum Streptophyta; class Magnoliopsida; order Asparagales; family Orchidaceae; genus Dendrobium; species Dendrobium catenatum. The sequence goes on along the minus strand of NW_021320019.1, from coordinate 7,282,344 downwards.
TCAAAGTTACTATTCCTTTAATCCATTTAGAAAAATAATCAAATGCTATTATAATATGTTAATTCAAAATATGTTGCACAAATGGTCCCATAAAATCAATTTCCCAAGAATTAAAAAAAAAAATACTCCTTATTTTAAACTAAGAGACATTTAATTTCTTTTAGTTATGGTGCTTACCCTCTAACATAGGTCATACTTCTTAACATGTTCATTTTTATCCTTAAATAGGGTAGGCTAATAAAATCTAGATTGTATAATCGTAGAAGCTGTTCTAGAACATCCAAAATGACCTTTATAGTTAGAATATTAACAATGTTTAATAATTGATTATATTTCATTTTTTAGGACACATCTCCTATTGATTTTGTTCTTACACTTTCTAAACAACTGTGGTTCATCCAAACAAATAGAATTTAGCATCATACATAAATCAATTCCTTTGGGTATAAGACATGCTAGCAGGAATAGCCCCATTAATAGTATAATTCATTATATCCGTATACCAAAGCATACTAGATGAAGTCACTACAAATAAATGTCATCAATTAAAATATCATTAATTTCACAATATCACATGCAAATTTTTCTAACTCAATCCTAGATAAATGATCGGCCACTTGGTTCTTCTTTCCTTTTTTATCAAGAATTTTTACATCAAAATCTTGCAACAAAGAATTTATCTCACGAATCTAGCCATGGCAGTTTTCTATGTCTTAAGAAATTTAATCACATAATGATTGATGTAAATCAAAACATAGGTGTCAATCAAATAAGATCTAAACTTATTGAGGAAAAGATAATAACTAACAGTTCTTTTTTAGTGGTTGTGTAATTAAATTAATTTCAGTTTAAAGTTCTATTTGAATAATAAATATAAAAAACAATTTATCTTTCATTAGGTCTAACATAGCACCTACAATATAATTACTAATACCACATATAATTTCAAAATGTAGTGTCAAATCAAGTGTAACAATAATATGTGAAAAGATTAAGAGCTACTTTAAAATGTTAAAATCTTTTAGGCATTCATCATCAACTGATATAATTGTTTTGAAATTTTAGAAACATCCCTAATGAATCTTCTATTAAAAACAGTATAACCTAAAAAGCTTTTTATTTCCTTACTATAAGTGGGTGGTGGAAGATTTTCAATTATTCTTTATCAGTATCCCATTATAAAAATTTTATGGCACATGATAATGCCTTTTATTATCATAAATTGATATTTTCCCAATTTAGTACCAAATTTTTTTCAACATATCTTTTTAAATCCAAAGTAAAATGTTCTATGAAAAAATCAAAAGTGGTACCTATTAGAAAAAAAATTTCCATAAATTTTTTAATTTTTTCTCAACTAAATTAGAAAAAATAAACAACATACGCCTTTGGAAAGTACCAGGGGAATTATACAAACCAAATGCATCCTCGTAAAGGCAAATGTTCCATAAGGGATAGTAAATATGGTTTTATCCAACTTTTCAGGTGTTATAAAAATCTAATTGTATCTTGAATAACCATATAGGAAGTAATAAAAAGAATGTGCTGATAACATATCCAACATCAGGTTAAAGAAGGAAGATGAAAATGGTCCTTCTTAGTTCCTTTGTTTTGCTTCCTATAGTTTATACAAACCCTCCACAAGTAACTATCCTAGTAGGTATCAATTCATTCTTCTCATTGACTACAACAATCAAAACCCCTTATGAAGAATAAATGTATTAGGCTAACCCATGAACTATCTGAGAAAGGGCAAATAATTCATGCATCTAACTACTTAAGTATCTTCTTTTTCACTACTTCTTTCATAATTGTGTTTAGTCTTCTTTGGCGATCAACTTTTCGATAGAAATTTTCCTCCATCAGAATCTTGTGCAAGCATAAAGATGGATTACTTCCCTTAATGTCTACTATGGTCTAGCTAAAAGCTTTCTTTTACTTAATAAGAACCCAAATAAACTTACCCTCAAAGTTTTTATTTTTTCTAATTTAGTAGATATGATAACATGTAAGGTTAAATCTTCTCCCAAAAAGGCATACTTAAAATGGGTCATCAAGGTTTTAAGCTTTAACACATGTGCCTTTAAAATTGAAGGTTTCAAATATCTACCTAGGGATGAAGTATCATGCACTTCAAACATATCCCTAAATATCTTAGGGGAAACAAAAATTAGGTCAAAAAAAATCTCTACCTCCTTTTCCACTATCGTACTCACACAAAGAAATCTCCATATAGCTTTTAACAAAGAAAATCCTCCAAACAATCTTCAACTAAGTCTATTCTATGATAATCCTCATTTTGACCATTAGAAAATTTCATTGACTTTGAGATACTAAAGGTCATTTTTTCATGTTGCACTCTAATAGTCATTTCATCCTTTTTCATATCTATCCCTACTAGTTGTTAGGAAAGGTCTACCTATGATAATAGGTGTCTCTTTTTCTTCTTCCATATCTATAACAATGAAATCTAAAGGGAGCATAAACCCATCCACCTTAACTAGAACATCATGTATTACCCTCTTAGGGTAGGTAAATAAATGGTTTCGTAACTGAAGGGTCAGTGGTAGGCTTGACTTTTCCAAGGTCAAGTCGTTTGAATATAAGAAAGGGCATTAAATTGATATTAGATCCTAAATATAATTGTACTATACCATAAAATTTATCCCCTATATCCATAGGAATGGTAAAACTACCAGGGTCCTTAATCTCTTAAGGAAGTTTGTTATACAAAAGTGCACTAGATTACTTAGTTAATTATATTTTCTCTCTCATAATTTTCTTTTCTTGCTAAGGATGACTTTCATGAATTTAGAATTTGTGGGTTATTGTTCTAAGACTTCTACAAATTGAATATTAATAATTAAACTTTTAAAGATTTTAAAAAATATGAATAACTGCTAATCCAAATTCTATTTCAATAATCTTTAACAAAATGGTGGTGATAGCCTTTTAACTACCTCCCTAATAGGTTTTTCTACTTTTTTCATATTGAGGTGGTTTCTTAGGTGTTAGGAACTTCTACTGGATCTTCTATAATAATCTTCTCCTTATATTGATTCTCCCTCCTAAGCACACTCTCTAGCTCTTTCCACTTCCTCAATTGAATAGCTTTGCATTGCTCCTCACCTTTTTTCTTTAGGATTAATTTTAGTATTTCTTAGTAACGTTTCTTGGGGTACATTAGTTAAAGATCCAACTAGTTGTCCTAATTGTTTTTCAATATTCTATTAAGAACTACTTGAATTTGTAATTGAGCCCCCATTTACAAAGTTGATTTCTCTAATGAAGGCTTCTTATCCTTAGGTTGGTTATTTGAGTAAAATCCAAGTAGATAATTAAGTCTTGGGTTAGCAAAATTTTGATGTTAGGAATTCCAATATCCTATTTTGTTTGGTTGGTGAGAGTTCCATTTAATGTTATTATTTTGACTGTTATTCCAACTAAACTTTGGATGATTTATCCAACAAGTATTATAAGTATTAGAGTAGGGATTATAATCTCTATTATTTATTACATTAATTGATTATACTCCTAAGGTATTATTATCACTAGAAACTCTATAAAATTTTCCTTCTAATATCACAAGTAAATTAACTCATGGTTATTTAGTTTTATAGAAACATCAGTACTTAGGTAGTTAATATTGAAAAGGCATCATATTCATAAATACTAATCAATTTTTTAAGGCTGATTCATTTAGAAGGCCACTAAATGTTATTGGTAGCCATTTTCTCAACCAAAGCGTAGGCCTCATCAAAGGTTTTTGACATTAGAGAACAACTAGTAGTTGAAAGTTTGTAAGGGGTGTTAAACCCTAAAGAACTAGTCCTGAGGCTAACCAAGAGTGGGAGGGTGAATTGGTATTTAAAAACTTCTTTAAACACAAAGAAAAATATCCTTTTATAACTTGATGCAGAAAAGAATTAAATTAATAATAAGAAGATAAATAAACATTTTCACCCATGCAATTAATCAAAAGAAAAATAAATATGAAAATAATAAAAGGAAAGAACACATCTAGTTTAGAGTAATTCAGTCAAACCTGACCTATATCCATGCCCCGAAGGCACCCTTCGAGTATTTCACTAAAACCTTTTAGTTCTCTCCTTTTACCCCTCAACAAGGTGGAGAAGACCTTAAAAAATTTTCCACGAACCTGTTGTAGTAGAGGATCAAAACTCCTTTTATAGGATGAGAACTTTGAATATCTTTCACCTTCCCCAGTGTGGTGGAGTAGCCGGGTCCTTTGACACCAAAGAGATGATCTTCTTCCTAAAACTTCCCTCAAGTTGAACAATGAATCCAATGGTACTAAGGCACAAGTTTGCCAAAGCAAATGTGTGGATTCCTCTCCACACTCCCTTGAAACCCCCTCCAAGGATCTTCTCCCTCTCAACTTAACCCTTTCCTCTCTCCCTTTCAAGTTCTCTTTTAAGTTTTCTACAGAAGAACAAAGATATAATGACTGCCATCGACACTTACCAAGTGCACTAAGAAAGCTTAAATAGAGGGCTTTGAAAAACTCTAGAAATTCAATTATGATGAAAAAAATCGTGTAGTATGATCGATAGATCATCCTATATGATTAGTATAAAATCACCCTTTCAACTAGTATGATTAGTATTTCCATATACGATCAATTCAAGTATTTGAAGATATCATCCAGTACAATATTGAGATCATCCAGGACAATTAGTTCAACCAAAATGTAGTTCATTTAGGACAAAACCTAGGATGACCAAAATCATCTCTATTGGTCATCCAGTACATTCCAATTCATACAATACATTTGGAATATCAAAATTAAGTAGATTCAATTGACTAATCACAAGATCAATTTAGGCATAATTTTTATAGATCATCTAGTATAATGTACATCATTCTGGATGATTAGAACAAAATTTGAAATTCAAAATCTTGCCTAAATTATAATTGGTAGCTATTTTCAATGATCATAATTAATCATCCTGGATTATCCAAATCATTATGTATGATTAGTTAGATGAGCTAATCATATAATATGATATAAATCATATTGTATGAATAGTTCAAAAATTAAACTTTTAATTTTGACACAATCTCACTCCCCCTGAGTGTGTGCATGTATGGTCACCAAGCAACCATACACCCTTACAGGACTTGACTCAAGAAATTAAAAATACATCAATAAATATTACAAAAATCTTTATAATATAACTTATTCTACCCAATCTTGAGACTTAAATCTTCGTTGGATGATGCATGGGGTTTCTAAAATATTAGTACACAAACAAATAAATATATATTGCAAATATAAGTAGACATAAGGATGTGAGCCATAATGTTTGTTATCATCAAAAAAATTTACTTATGAGCTTGAGTTACAATAATCTCTCCTTTTTTATGATGACAAATATTATTGGTTGAATTTTAAAAATTAAAAATATTTTCTCCTAATCCCCCACTCACTAAGAAAATTATATTAAAAATAGGGAAATAAAAAAATATTTTATATACAGAAAAAAAAACTTTTAGAACCTAAATAATAGATAAACTAATATAAACACAAGATGAACATATGCAACTTAGACATAAAAAAAAAACACATTCTCCCCCTTTCACATTATCAAAAAGAAGGGAAACACACAAAAAACAAAATGGAACATACGTTACAGACTCTAATCAAGTTGAGGTGGTGTTGATGTTTAATAAGAATCAATTAATTTCAACAAATTTTCTCAAATGAGAAAGTTACCTCTTGATTTCATTCAAAAATATGGTAAGAAATGAATTGACCGCATTAAGATCTATAAATGTTGGAAACTTTAATTTTATCAACCCTAGCTCAGGCTCTTTATAGGTTAAAGTCCTTTCTAAACAAGAATCTAATTCAGAAAAAGAATTAGAGAAGAAAAATATCTTTTTCAATATTCTTACATAAAAAAATATATAATAAAATATCAATGCAAAAATGGTGAGTCATGAATCATGGTTATCAAACTCACGTATTGAAAATATCATTTAGACACATGGGTTTACTAAGATTTAAAAATATAAGAAAGGTAAGTTAACTTATTATTGGCTCATTTTGTGCCTCTTTAATTTTTGGCTTGCTTTACACATCATTAGATTTCTTATACACATTTATGCATCTTTCAATTTTAGCGTTCATTGTGCAACTTTTTATTTTAGGCTCATTTTGTATATCTTTTCATTTTAATAATTATACTTCATTTATTATTCTTTAAAGACTCAAAGAAAACACAATCAAATAATAAAAAGGAATAGCTTAATTAAGAAAGTTATGAAGTGGATTCATCAGCTTGCAAATGATTCCTATGAGATAGAAGAAATGTAGGATGATAAAAAAGATATAATTTCAAAAGTTCAATTTTTAAATTGATATAGTTTTTTATTTGAAAGTGTAAAAACATGGTAAAAGAAATGAAAAGAAGAAACATAATCTTGATTTTTCTTTCTTTAATAATTTAGAGAAGTCAAACATTACTTAAAATTCTTAGGTATAAAGGAGGTAAAATTTTCATTAAAAATGTTTTAGAGATGTGAAATGTGATTTGTGTGTATTGATGAGAGATAAATCACAAAAAAATATACATGAAAAATAAAATAGAATGATTACAAACAAAAATATCAAAAATGACACATAAAACATTTAAAATGAACAAAAAAATTGAAAAACATATACACATGCATTAACTACAACACATAAACACACAAACAAAATTTTATATATCATTATCTTTCTCCTGGTCTGATGATTTAGAAACTAGGTCTTCCTTAGAGATTTTTTATTTTTTATCATTTTCCCCTATTGTAATTTTCTTATTTTTATTTTTTTTCTTTGCTTAAAAAGTTTTTAAGTTAGGGCATTCATTTTTCATATGTTCGGGTTTCCAACACCTAAAGCAAATAATGTCAGAATAAATCTTAGTATTCTTATTATTTTTTCCTTTGTTCCACTTTTGTTGATGCTGATGTTTATGCTTCAGTAGTTTTTCAAATTTGCTTGTTATTGAGGCTATCTCCTTGCTCTTATTATCTACGAAGCCATTCTTATCCATCTCTTCAACGTTTAGCACTATTGTCAACCCAAACTTTACTCGTATGCAATGAGTGAGCCAATCAAATTATCAATAAAATATTCATTTAAATTTTTTGATTTAGAAATGGTATCGACTCTGCATTAAACTTATTAAGTAGAATCTAGAATTTTATTGACTTTTCAAAGTTTCAAAGTTCCTTACCTAAGACATGTAATGATGCCACTATTTGAGTAAATCTAGTATATATGTCTAGAATAATCTCATAAGATTTCATGTAAAATAGTTCATAATCATGTATTAAAATATTCAATCTGAATTGCTTGACTTTACTAGTACCTTCATATGTAGTGTATAATTTATCCCAAATTTCCTTGTCGGTAGTGAATGTGGATATTAACATACAATCTTCAGAATTCAAAGTATAGAAAAAATAGTTTAAAGATTTAGCATTAATTTGTCTACTCTACGCCATTCAATAAAGTGAATATTAATTTTGACTCCATCTATAATATGTAACAGTACAGAATAACCAATTTGAATCATATTCTATATTCGATAATTAATTAACTGTAAGAGTGTAGACATACAAATTTTTCAAAAATTAAAAAAAAATTCAAATAAAGGTGGTCATGTGATTGAATATCTTTTTGCAATGTTACGATTTCTAAAGTTAGCCATAGACCTTTTTTCAAAAATTTTCTAAAACTTAATTTATGAATCCAGCTCTGATACCACTTAAAAATTCATGAGGGATGTTAAACCCTATTAAACTAGTCTTGAGGCTAACCAAGAGGGGGGGGGGGGGGGTGAATTAGTTTTTAAAAACTTCTTTAAATATAAAGAAAAAATACTTTTATAATTTGATGTGGAAATGAATTAAATTCACAATAAGAAGATAAATCAACATTTTCACCCATGTATTTAATTGCAATAAAAATGAATGCGAAAATATAAAAGGAAAGAAAACACCAAATTTATAGTGGCACGGTCCAACTTGACCTATGTCCACTCATCGGAGGCATCCTCTGAGTATTGCACTAAAACCTTTAAGTGTCTATCCTTTTGCCCTCAAAACAAGGCGGAAAAAACCTTACAAAATCTTTCCACCAACTTGGTGTGGTAGAGGACCAAAACTCCTTTCACAGGCAAAGAACCATGAGTCTGTTTTCTTCCTCAAGGAGATGGCAGAGAACCACAAATCCCTTTCACCTTCCCTGGTATGACGAAGTTGTTGGGTCCTTTGACATCAAATAGATCTTCTTCTTCCCAAAACTTTCCTCAAGATGAAAATTAAATCTGATGGTATTAAGGTGCAAGCTTGTTGGAGCAACCGTGTGAAATCAGTCCCTTGAAACTCACTCTAAGGAATTTCTCCTTCTCAAACTTCACCTTTTTTTCTCACCCTTTAAAATTCTCTCTTCAAGTTATCTCCATAAGAATGAAGATACAATGGCTGCCAAAGACACTTACCAAGTGCCTTGAGAAAGCTTAAATAGAGGGCTTCAAAAACCCTAAAAATTTAATTATGCTAAAAAGATCGTATAGTACGATTGATAGATTATCCTATATGATTAGCACAAAATAACCCTTTTAAACAATACAATCAGAATTACCCTACATAATTAGTTGAATAATTGAACATATCGTTTAGTATGATATTGAGATCGTCTAGGACGATTAGTTCAACCAAAATATAGTTCATCCAGGACAAGACTTGGGATGACCAAAATCATCTATATTGATCGTCAAGTACAATCCAATTTGTATAATATGATCAGAATTTCAAAATTAAATAGATTTGATTAATTAATCATAGGATTAATTTAGGCATGATTCTCATAAATCATCCAATATGATGTATATCATTCTAGATGATTAGAATAAAAACTTTAAAATTAAAATCTTTCCTAAATTATGATTCGCGACTATTTTTCATGATCATAACTGATCGTCCTAGATGATCCAAATCATCCAGTAAGATTAATTAGATGAGATGATCGTATAGTATGATATAAATCATACTGTACAATTGATTCAAAAATTAAACTTTTGGTTTTGACTCAATCTCACTCCCCCTGAGTGTGTGTGTGTGTGTATGGTCACCAAGCAAGTATGCACCCTTATAGAACTTGCAAAAGAAATAAAAAATATATCAATGAATATTATAAAATCATTATATTACAACTTCTTATATCCAATCTTAAGCCTTAAATCTTTGTTGGATGGTGTATGATGCTCCTAAAATTTTAGTACACATACAAAAAAATATACATTGCAAATACAAGTAGATATAAGGATGTGTGTGGCAATATTTGTTATCATCAAAAATATAAACTCATGAACTCGCGTTGCAACTGTAGTGGCATCTGGAATTGTTTTGGTAACCAATGAAGCCATTATAAAAAAGTTTGAATTATTAACCTATCAAGAATGGCATGATGAGGTCTTTTTCTTAAAAATTCCTTAAAGCTTTCCTACTATTCATGGAATGATTCACCTTCTAATAGGGTAAAGGATGTAATATCATTTCTACGATTGGAAATTTTAAAAAGAGGGAAGAATTTGGCTCAAAATTTTTTTGCAAGTTCATTCCACGTTATTATTGAACCTCGGGGTATTGAATTTAACAACATTTTAACTTCAACCATAAGAGAAAATGAAAATAACCTAAGTATAATAATATCATCACTAACACTATTATATTTTAAAATTACATAGATATCTTGAAAACATGCTATGCATAAATTAGAGTCTTCTAAAGGTGTCCACCAAAACTATGCATTTTTGAACCATTTAGATTATAGATGGTTTTAATTCAAAATTATTTTCTTAAATAATATGTCTTTTTATGCATTGTTCAAACCCTTAACCATCAGGTTGATGTGTTCCCTAAGAGGTCTATGTTGCTCAACTTCAAGAAGTTTTTTATCCATTTTAATTATTTTTTTCAAATTTTTAAAATTTTCTAATTTTCCTTAATTTTTATTTATTTTAGTTCCCAAAAAGAATTTTATTTGTTCTTTACTACTACCGCACATGCAACACTAATCAATGCAATAGAAATTGCATAACACTAAACAATTTTAAGCAAGCAATAATAATAAAAAAAAAAAGAACGTGAAAATAAAAATAAAAACTAAATAAAATTGATAGTTGATTTAATAATATAAAATGAAAAGAATGAAAACAATTTATCTAGTTTTAATTCCCTAGCAACAGTGCCAAAAACTTTATGTTGTCTTTTGGTGTGTTGGGTATTTTTATGAATAAACACATAATGAATTACTTATATTTACAGTTACTAATCAGATGTTAAAGGAAATTTAAATTTTCTAATATTTAAATCTTTTTTAGAATGAAAATGTATGTTATTGCATCAAGTAATATATTAATGAATAGAGTGTTGATCCCACGAGGAGTGTCTAGAAATATCCTAAGTTCACTTTACTACTACTTATTGAACTGTTATGTTTATCTAGTGAGATAATAGAAAGGTGGTGGTAATTGTAAAAATAAAAGCTTTAAAATATTAAATTAAAAGCTTTAAAATATCAAAATAAAAGCTTTTTAATTTTTTATAAAGTTCTGAACCTATGAGTCCTTAAAAGAACATGATCACATTAGAGGGAGTTTGTTCTAGTGGTTGTTGTGGATTAGATCGAGAAATTATCTTCTCGTCTATGTCGAGCTCATTAGAGAGTAAGCAAGGAACCTCGCTAATTACAACTAAACTATTTTCTTAAGACTCCATAACCCTAACCACCATATGTCTATGCATGCTCAGACTACGTTTTAAGTTCTCTTATTATTCTTCCAGTCCATCTATCAATGCTCAAGGTCATAATATGTTTTGAATTTTATGTTAGGCTTATACATAAATCAACTTAACTATGGAGAAAATAAAATGATGTGTATATAATAACATTAAACCCTACTATAAGAAATACATGCCTTTTAATTCATTTTATATTTAGAAGTGTTGATTGTATACACATGGAGGCATTGAAACTCATAATAAACACAATAAATATCACAAAAATTTTATTATACTAACTTTTTCACAAGTACAAACTCTAGATACAAATTTAAATATAAGAAAATTTTAGAAATAGTGTGGAAGTAATGCTACAATCCTTTGATCACTCCTTGATTTACTCCACTCTAATACAGGACTCAGGTATGATAAACACAAGATACACAATCCACTATACAACTCTCACACACTCTTACAGAATGACACTATAAATGACACCACCAAGTTACTAACCCTTACCTCAAGTAATAAGGTGACTATTTATAGTTTTCAAAATTAATTGAATGAGCACTGTGGTGCTAGCTTATTGGGGCTACGGTGCTAGTGAGCCAACTCATTGGTTCACCAATAGTCACTTTGGCTCATCGATCCAATTGACTTGGAGATTTCACACTACGACGTTTCGATCCAATGATCCAAAGCTGACTTAAATAACACCTTGACGCTGACCTCTCCAACCAATTTTTAGTAAGTTTTCCATATGGAGCTAAAGGTGCGGCGCTACGGCACTAAAATGAGTTATAGCGCTATGATGATGAATTTGTGAAGTTATGGTGATGATTAAGTTTTTGAATTTTTGTTATTATTTTATGCATAAAACTTAAAGATTACAAGCATAAAGTAACATAATCATAAGCATATAACATAAAGTAATTTTTGTTATGATTAAGTTATGGTGAATTTTTTACATCTTTATTGGGTTTGAAATTTTAATGATTCTCTAACTTACCTAATGGATTATTGTTAACTTTGATAACTTAAAGAGGTTTTTGCCAAAATGCATGTCTTTCCATTGGCAAGTCGACATGCTTGACCTTACAACTAGTTAATCAGTAGGATTTGACTTTTTCAATTTCTAATCTATTGGGCCTCTATTTTTCCATTTCCTGAAATGGCATATAAGTATAAGTAATGAGCAAACTAGTTAATCAATAGACTACACAATCCCTATTAAAGAAATTAAAATCCATATTTACAATATAAAGGTTAATAGTTTAAAATAAATTAATATTTACTAGGGCGAGGTTCTAACATTTAAGAAGCAGTGATATGAACTTTATTTTTACTTGCACATTAGTATTTCATTAGAAGTGATGGCATGTACACTAATTGCACTTTAACCTGAGTGTTTGAGATTTTAACATAAATATACTTAAACTTTAACATGAATATCATAAACATTAAAATTACTTTACTTGAACTTGAATATGGTTGTAACTATTTATTACTTGAAATACTTATATTCCAACATATGAAATATGATTTACACGTGATCTGATACCTTCTTATAACTCCACTTCCACTTATACCTCCACTTAACCATCTCATATCTACTCAAGATAGATAGATTATATATAGCTTGATTCTCCTTATAACTCCTCTTCAACTTATACCTTTACTTGATCATCTCATACTTGCTTAAGATAAGATAGATAGAGAGAATCATATACATATACCTATATGCATAAGCCCTTATAAACCCCTTTATATTATGTTAAACATATATAGATACCGCACACATCATATTCATTCCTCCTACTCTACATGACACACACACACACACACACACACACACACACACACACACACACACACACACACACTCTCTTGCACACACACACACACACTCGCGCGCACACACACACACACACATATATATATATATATGGAGAACATTTATCATAATAATGAAAATGAATTAATTTTCACATATTTTATGAGAGAGCACATGTAAAATCTACATATATACTCAATAATAACCATTTAGAAAACTATTCATGAGGAACATTTTTAAGCATTTACCGAACTTCCATCAATTTAAAAAAATTCACATCATAAAGATATTTAAAATACTTAATAGACCAAACTAACTAGTGAAAATTTATGTATTTCTATCAAAAAGACCCAAGATTTATTCTACAACATATCAAAAACTATATAATGGAAAGTTTCTAAAACTTGATAAAATCATATAAAACCCCAAATCTACCCATATAAATGTAAAAATTAAATTCTAAAATAGGATATTAAAAGCCTAATTCAAGCATAATGATTCTTTAAACTAGCTTGATAGATAAAATTGGCTCCATGACTTTGAAAACCTAGTTTCTCTTCTTCTCTGTCTTATTTTCTCTTTATTAGCTCCTCTCCCTTGTTTCTAGTGAATGGAAACTTTTTTCTTTGAAAGAATGCAAATTACATTGAAGATAAAAAAACCCTAGTACAAGCAAAAATTAAAAACAACTAAGGATGTTACCTTACCGGACAAAGGGCAGGTAACAATTATTGAAAAGCAAAAACCTTAGAAAAAAATATTTGCAAAACAAAAGAGAATATCATAAGGAAGATAAGATCCACTACTCCTCATTTTAAGCCAATTGGGGTGGTGAAGACACAAAATATAAAATAACCCGAAAGGTTGGTTAGTATCCCAGTGGTCTCAAAAAGGAGTAAAATGAAAAATAGTAAGAATCCTAAACTCCATCATTCTAATCTCATTATGCAAATAAAACAAAAAATAAGAAATATTAATGCCAAGTAGCCCAACAACTACTTTTCTCCTACAAAGATCAACATATCTGAAGCTGTCCGACGATGTAACCTTTGAGAACAAAGATCTCCAAAGAATATGAAATCCTGCTGCCAATGGAAGAAAGAAGATCTTGTCAACTTTATAAGATCCTAAACTTTCACAAACCACAAAAATGAAGCCTCCTTGATTGAAGACATTATATAGATAAACTTAAACCTTTATATGACCTTCTTCACCTTCCCAATCTTTTGACATTAACATATTAGTGAACTGAAGGGGAAATGTCTCCCTTACCATTCTTCAACCTGAAGTTAACTTTTCTTTTACTAGGTAGATATTCAACCGGACCTAATGATTGAAGTTCTTTAAACAATTTATGTTTAAATTTTGAAGAGTTACCAATCTCATTACCAATAAAGGAATTGGAACCTATATTCTTCACCTTCTCTGCATTTTTTAAATTCAAAATAACAGAATTATTTGGAGTTGCCTCAATGTTCAAAAGGAAATTTGTTTTTACCATCAATTCCCTCGCTGAATTCCTTACAATAGTAACATTATCTTCTAGTTCAATAGCAAGATCATCTCCACATAATCCTTCGTGAGTGTTAAGAGTAAGTTCTGGTTTAGCAACATCTTTGCCAATAACAACATCAGACATTTGCCTACCTGACGAATCCTTATTATTCTTCAAGCAATTTTCATTCACACTATTCGCCAACCTGATATCATATTCATCTGATTAAAAAGTCTGAGCAACTTCCGGACCAACATTTGATTTTCCATCTTGATTAAATCCATATTTATCTTCATTTGAATCTTCATTGAAAACAACTTCAACTAAATTGTTTACATCAAGTATGTTGACAGCAGCTTCACTTACATCTTCCTCATGAGATAATACATCAAACTTGTTATTTTTACCCAAATATGATATAATCTTATCAGATAAAGCATCAAATTTTTCCATAATTTCTATATAAATACTATTAATCAAAATAGTATCCTTCTCATTAACCTTGCCATCATCAACAACAAATTTATCCACAAGGGTTTGAGAATGAGATTCCTTTATAACGCAATTTAGTATATTTTGAAAAAAAAAAAAAATTCTTCTCTTCTTATTCCTGAATTTAACATGCATCCATGGACCATAGGAAGTCTCATTAACATTATCAGATTTATGAACTAATTTCTTAGGACTTTCCTTAACATAATGATTCAATTCAGGTGAGACATTAGTACACACAGAAACTTTATGTCCAATCCTTCCACACTTGAAACATAAAACATATATATTCTCATATTCAATTTTTGTGAAAACATTTTCCTCATGAACCTTCAATCCAAATTGCACAAGGAAGCTTAGTATTCAAGTTGAATTGAACACAAGCTCTAGCAAAATCCCTGTTAACCCATTTAAACATGTTGTCGTCTAATAACAATGGGGTTCCTATTCTTGAAACAATTTTTGTAATATTAACTTCATCCCAACAATGAAGAGGTAAATGAGGCAATTTAACCCAAATAAGTGAAGAAATTCCATCCACAAAAATAGGAGAAAAAATAGGTTTCCATTTATTTATACCAACAATGAAACCACTCACATACCAAGGACCCCCATTTAAAACTTCCTCCATAGCATCTTGAGAGAAATTAATACAACAACCAATCTAACTCAAGAGAGGTTATACGAACACCACCAAATTTACTCCATTGACGTCTTAATTCAAGACTACAAGTGAAAAAGGCAAGTTTTTGCTAAGAATTTTAACAACCAAAGATTTCCTCAGAACTATAACATTACCACTTTCTTTCTCCACATCAAGTTTAACCACATTCGCATCCTCATTATCTTCATAAATTCCTTTCAAATTTATTTTAATATGTGGAGTTTTGATCCAAATATTTGCATAATTCGAATTAGGATTTTCCAAAACATGAGGTTTATTAATATCAACATAATACTTATGAGAATTATCCTCCAACAAATTTGTAGAAGAGTCTTTCTCACAACCATCAATAGATAAGTTGTTAACATCATTATTCCCTTTATCAAAATAATGATTGACTTTCAAATTAAATCCCGTAGAAGAAGAAGGAGCCTCCAAATCATTTGCTTTGGGTGGAAAATCCAAAACAAAATTCAACAAGGAATTGGATTGAAGACAATCTGACGTAGAGTAAGGAACCTTACGATCCGAATAGGTAATAGAAATCACCTCTTTCCCTTTACCTCCATTAGGAACATGCTCACGTTTGGCAACAAACCAACCTTCTCTAATAATCAGAGGAGTATTCATTAAATAAGAGCTTCGAGAAAAATTACAGTTGAATGAGAATCTACCTTTTGCATCCAACGGAGTCCAGCGCATGGAAAATACAGGGGTTGTGGTATTCCGGTCATCGGAGGATGACCGACGACCCTCTACCACCATAAACGACCACGGCTAAAGAATCACAGTTAAGGAATTTAAAAATCTTTCAAAACTCCTAGACATTCTCTCACCTCCCAGCTATGATGTGTTCTAAAATTACTAGTGAATGGAAACTTAAATGAGCTAATTTGGAAATGCTTTTAGATATTTATATAAAAATTTCAAAATCTAATAAGCACCTTGATTCCACTCCTCATTTCATGAAATGTTCCAACCAAATATTTTAGATGCTTTAGATAAAAAAAACTCGTCACCTCAACTCCTACTCACAACCCCAAGTGCTCTTAAGCGCCTTCCAATAGACAAAGAGATCAACATCATAATGATCACTCCTTCAGTAGTGCAATGCTCCCTCTACTAATTTCCCATAAAAAGAGTATGCTGTGACACCACTAAAACACCGCATTACTCCCAAAGAGCTATACATACTTATTATTTCTCACTTTTATAGCTCAACTACAGTCTCATTTGAACTTAGTTAAAAATAGGAGAACTTAAAATTTCATAAATATTTAACAAACATTAATATAAACATGAAATCCTTACAAAATTTGGTTTGGGTCATTTTGGATGAACTTGTTTCTATAACAACCATCATTATATTATCCCCTCCATATAAAAATATTATCCCCGACATTTTTATATATGCTAAATGTGAAACCTCCAAAGTTAAAAAGAAGTTAAACTATTAAATATGAAGGAACTTGTTTTGGATAATGGTTGGAGCTTCATGAAGAAACTCCATGATAAAGTGGTCTCATAGTGGAGCAATTTTGGGGATGGGTGGCTACTTGGTAAGTTACGCCAATGAGGAAAAATCCATGAGGTCATTAAGTCAAATAGAATTATACCTCAATAGTTAAGAGTTTTGGCTATTACATTACAACTTAGAATAATTCTAGATATAATTGTCTCATCTTATTTTCTTTCTCCCATATTATTTTTCATTCATAGATGTTCTTCCATTGGACCTTAACTAAAGGGAATTACTTCACATCATAAGAGATACTACATTTATGTTCTCCCATATATGTCATATTAGGCCTTACTTCAACTTCATCTTCATGAACTCTCTATTCAAGGTCAAAAATCCATTTTCTTAGCACTCACACATGAAATACATATGTAATTATGAAATATGATCTGATAATAATAATCTAGAAGCTTACTTCCCAACTTCGTAATAACTTCAAAAGGTCAAATATAACTTTTACATAACTTACTATCCTTTCCAAATCTACTTACACCTTTCATAGAGTTCACTTCCAGGAAAATAAAATCACTAACTTGAAAAATAAAAGCTCAATGCTTCGGGACATAGTACTTTTGTCTATCATTAGTTTCTTCTAACATTTTTTTTAACAATCTAATTTTCTCAATAACATTATCTACTACCTTAAGACCAACGAATATTTTTTCACCTACTTCTGTCTAAGACATTGGTGCTTTGTACTTTCGATCATACATAGCTTCATATAGAGCCATACCAACACTTGATTGAAAACTATTATCATAAAAGAATTTTATCAAGGGAACATAGTTTTTCTAGCTTCTCCCAAAATATAATACACACAACCTCAACTTAGAGTAGAATCCAAATTGTTTTCTTCCCATTTTTACTTAAGAATATACACAGGTTACAATAACCCACTTGGCTTCTAGTGTTCAACTTTCCCATTTGATAAGTCTTCTAATTGGAAATGAAATCTACCACATCATGCTTCAATAAAAGATAATAAAACATCAATTTTAAATATTATACATCTTGCTGCTACATGGATGAATTGTATATCTAGAATAGTGGGCTTCATGCAAAATCTCTTTTCATAAATCACCACTAGCAGGGACCCATAATTTACTGTGATAAATCATTATACCTTAATCATTTACATATAGGTTAGTTCTTCTCCAGATAAAATTTGTTTAAAAATTTTCACATTCTCGTTATCTATCTTCTGAGCCTCTTTAATTCTCCCATACAATGATGTCTGAATAATCATTTGGGAAACTATTCTTGCATTTATCTCATAACGATATATAAGCTCCAACTCCATTTTTTTATCTCTTGAATCAAAGCCTACTCAAAATTAATCATACTGGCTTCCATTCCCATAGATTTCTTTCTCAAAGCTTCACTAACCATATTATCCTTATAAGGTTGATAAATGATATTGAGGCTATAATCCATGATCAACTCTAACCACCTTCCTACCTCAATCTCAATTCCTTCTAAGTGAAAATTTTCTTCAAACTCTGATGATCAATTTAGATTTTGCACATCACTCCACATAGTTAATACCTCTAAATCTTCAAAACAGACATAATTACTACTAGTCTCAAATCATGGGTTGGATAATTCTTCTCATATGTCTTCAACCACTTTTAAGTATAAACAATTTTTTTTGTATCCTACTGTAACACACATCCAAAAACTTTTATATAAGCATAACTAAACATTTAAAATCTTTCAAAAATTGATAAAATAGTCAGCATAATAGCTAATACCAAGCAATCCTTCAACTTTTGAAAACTAGTTTCATAATTTATTGTCTATTTAGATAACACAGCTTTATGAGTAATCTTGTTGAAGTAATCACAAACTATCGAAAGCCTTTAATAGATTTCCTATAATGTATTGCAATGCCCAAAACTCTATGAACCTTTGACACTAAAGCCAACCTTTTCCAATCAACTATAGTTTGCATCTTTTGGGGATCCACATATATTCCTTCAATGCAAATAACATATCAAAAAAATGCTATAAACTTCAACCAAAATTCACTTTTTAAAAATTGAGTATAAAATTGATGTTGTATTACGAACTTCGATGCTATCCTCAAATGTTTTGTGCAACCTTCTTCAATTCTCAAATACAAAAAAACATATCATCAATACGCATAATAATATATTGATCTAAATACTTTATGAATACTCTATTCATTAAATCCATAAACATAGCTAGTGTATTCATTTTCCCAAAAGACATAATAAAAAAATCATGTTGCTTGTACTAGGTGCTGAAAGATATCTTTGCTACATCTTTAGCTTTCACCTCAACTAATTATATTTAGAACTCAATTTAATCTTTAAGAATATCGTGGAACCTTCTAACTGGTCAAACAAATCATTAATCATATGTCGTGGATACTTGTTCTTGATAGACACTTTGCTCAATTTTCTATAATTAATACACATTCTCATTGATCTATCCATATTCTTTCAAAATAGTATAGGAACCCATAACGAAGATTAATTAGGTCTAATAAAACCTATATTTATCAAATATTATAAATGAAATTTTAATTCTTAAAATTCCTTAATTGTATTTCAATAAGAACTTTTGTAATTTAAAAAGTATGAGGTATCACTTCAATCCAAAATTATAATTCTCTCTCTAGATGTAATCTCACCAACTCCTTAGGTAATACATAAAAAAAATTTCTTACTACTAAAGTATCATAATTACCTCCAATGTGTTTACTTGTATCCTACACATGAACTAGATACATTAAATTCCCCTTCTTGCACAACTTGTCAACTTGTAAACTTTATATCAAATAACCCAATACATATCTAGCACCATGAAATAAAATACCTCTCCCTTACCAAACAATACTAATGTTTTCTCATTACAGTATAACTAGGCTATATCAACTCAGTCAATCAATACCTATAATAACATCAAACTCTTTTAAAAGCAACATAATCAATTATGATTCCAATTTTCTACTTGAGAACTCAATTTCAAAAACATAAATTTGACGTGCAATTAGATAATCTCATCTGAGCATTAAAATAGATAAGCTAAATAATAAAGTTATATAAACTAGACCTAAATATTCTAGAAGTTGCTCAGGCTAATATGAATGAGTTTATCCATAATTAAATAAAATGTGATAAGATTATGTAGAAATAAAAGTTATACCAATCACCACATCTTACACACCATTGTTCTCTTACTAGGTCAAACTATAAACTCTAGAATGTATTGGTGCAACACTAATAACAACACTAGATTTCTATATGTTCCTCCAAATTACCTTCCACTAAATTTGCCACATCTTTTGGTTAATGATCCCTCACTAACAGCTCGTGATGGGGCTTCCTCCTATTATATTTGTTCTCCTCTTACATTAGGTCTACCCTTTGGTGTGCTTTGTTGATACTAAGTTATCTTTTGGGATGACTAGCCACACAAAATCCTATCCTGTGTATAGTTAACACATACCATAATGTCTCCTTCTACATAAATTACACATTAGAGTATTTCTATAGATGTAGAACCACCTATACTCCTAGAAATAGAGAGTCTCCTGACCTAATTAAAGCCTTGTTTCCACTAGCACCACTCTTGGATGGCTCTCCTCCAAACCTCTTCATCCTAACCCATCACTATTGATTCACCATCAAATCACTGCCTAAAAAATCTTAAACATAAAATGGGATCAATATATTCCTTAATGAGCTCAAAAAATCTCAAATCTTAAAAGGAATTGGTTGATGCCTCAATTTATCCCTCTCAATAAGCTCAAAAAAAATCATGAATGTGAAAGGGATATATGAATATCTCAAATCATCCCTCAATCCTCTAAAAAATTGTAGCATTTTTTCCTTTAAAATGTTGATCAGTTCGAAGCATACCTCATAAGAGCAGTGAACTCTTCATTGGATTATGTCATTGTCTTGCTCCCATGAAATAAACTAAAAAATAACTCCAACATCTAATGCCTAACACACAATCGCATAAATGAATTTGTAAGTATATGTAAGAACTCTTCCCATGAAATTATTATATTTGTCATATTCTGAAACTTCTCCTTTTACTATCGTAACCACTAGCACTTAGCCTCTCCATTTAATAAAGACACATGCAACAACAATTTTTTTCTCTTATGGGGTTTTATGATATCGAATTATTTCTCCAACCTTATAAATTAATCCTTAGCTACTTGAGGTGTTATCACATCTTAAAAATCAGAAGGCTTTAGCCTAAAAATTAACTACAAGTTCCTATCAACTACATCTCCTCTCACTCAAGATATCATGCTTTGTACTTCTTTCATTAGTTGAGTTACCAAACCAGTAAATTGTATCACATAATTTGGGGCACCATTATACTCTAAAAATTTATAGCTGGGTTGGAACTATGTCCATAATTGCTTCTTGGCCTTGGGGGATTCATAATTCTGCAACACTTCTACCTATCAAATATATGTATGATTCAACTAATCATGCATGAAATTTAAATATTTAGAAAAATGTCCTTAAGCTATCCCAATTTACACCAACTTATTTACTAATTATTTACTATGGCTCTGGTTAAAATTAAATTCCTCCAAACCATTGCTCTAATATCACTTTGTCATGCCCTAAAATCTAATGGAAGATTTATACTTAATTATAATTATCTAATCATCAAATTAATATACCACAGCCAATTAGACATCTAAAACTTGGGAGAAAATATAAATATATTCATTTACATCTCTTCCAAATGAATTATATACAATAATCCAATATTTTCCTAATTCATCAATATATATTTCTAATTAGATTATCAAAATACCTCTATGTTGAACATACCCTAGTTGGAACTTGGCTTTATAAACTTCTAATTTACTCAACCTCTGCTTTACCTTTTCCCAAAATTATATATAATTATAAGGAATGAGCAAACTAATTACTTAGTAAACTACACATTACCTATTAAAGAAATCAAAATCCATATTTATAATAACTTAAATATAAAGCAAAATAAAAATATACAGTTAAAAATAAGCAATATTAACTAGTGTGAGGTTTTATTATTTATAATGCTCTAATACTAACTTTACTTGTATTTGCTTATTAGGATTTCATCAAAAGAGATAACATGTGCTTACTTATACTTAAACATAAGTATCAAAGATACTAACATAAATATCACTTAACTTTGAACATGAATATTAGATACACTAATAGGAACTTTGCTTAAACTTAAACATGCATATTAGTATATATCACTTGATATACTTATAATATAATGTACATGTGCTAGTGTCTGCTTATAACTCCACTTCCAATTATATCTCCACTTGATCATCTCATATCTATTCAAGATAAACAGAACAAATATGATATGATTCTCCTTGTAACTCTATGTATACCTTCACTTAATCATATCACACCTGCTCAAGGATAATGGAGGGATACACACACGCGCGCGCGCGCGCGCGTGCGCACGTATATATATACACAGATCGATCCTTATACCTCCACTTACATTATAGAGGGCATAATATAGGCTCTATATCCATCACCACCATTCATCCTCCTTTATCTACCATGCACGTATAAATATCAACATATTTAACTTGTATATGAAACATTTAACATAATAATGAAAATACATGAATTTTCACTTTTATAATATTTTAAGATAGAAAACATGTAAAATTTACATACATACGTTATAGTAGCATAGCCATTTTCAAAACTATTTATGTTGAGCATTTATTATATCATTATAAAGCATTTAATGAACTATAGTCCATTCTAGAAGTTTCACATATATCATAAAGATATTCATAATAGTGCATAGACCAAACCAACTAATGTTGCAATTTTGGATCGAAGTACTTTGATTTTAATGATAACAAGCATTATTTTTTCATTACCACTATTATTTTAGCATAATTAAAAATAAGGGCTTCTTTTGGAGGCTCTCTATTTAAGTAATTATATTAACCCTTGAGTTAATCTTTTGTTGTGGAGGAGATATAAAGGAGAGCTTAGAGAAGGAAGAGGGAGAGCTTGAGAGAGAGAGGGAGAGAGAGAGAGAGAGAGAGAGAGAGAGAGAGAGAGAGAGAGAGAGAGA